>NW_022589712.1:36905372-37168644 GCF_004348235.1 Phoca vitulina
AAAGAAAGAAAGAAAGAAAGAAAGAAAGAAAGAAAGAAAGAAAGAAATGAAAGAAAGAAATGAAAGAAAGAAAGAAAGAAAGAAAGAAATGAAAGAAAGAAAGAAAAAAAAGAAAGAAAGTTCAATGACTCCTAAGATCATGTAGCAGGTCTGCATCAGAACTGAGATTGGAACCCAGGCAGTGTCCACGCCTCCTAAATGCTACAACACACAGCCTCAACTATACTAGGATATTAGATATACACAGACAGTGTGGTACACTGAGCAGAAGTGATTTAATGACTGGGTGGACCAGGTTTGGGCTCCTGTCTGTGTCACTTATGACCTTGAGCTATTCTCGTAATCTCTCCAAGAATCTAGTTTTCCTCTTTGATAAAAGAGAACAATAAAAACTACTTTAGGAAAAACCTTCTAAGGTTTAGAGGCTATGGCCACCAAGGAACTAACCCAAAAGCCTGGCCCAGAGAAGACACCAATGAGCTACTCCACAAGAAGCACTTGAAATAACATAGTCCTGAGTTGAAGAGCACTACAGAAATACAGATGGGATTAAATAGGATGTCATCTATCACACAAGCTCTTCCAGATACTGGAGCCTCTAACAAAAGTGGTTTGAAAGATAAAGTGCTATGCAATCGGTAAAAACGTAATACAACTGACTATCTCCCATTAATGACAATCATAAAAGGTGTCCATGAATACCAGATATTAAGAATAAACAATGAAACTTTCAGAGAGACCAGTGGGAATTTCAGATTATTATATGATAAAGTACTATCCTTGAACTTATCTTGCAAATCTATCCAATATGCTACCCTACCAGAACTACCCCAATCCTACCCAACCACAAAACAAAAACCAGCGTCAATGATGAGAACCACAGGCAAAGTGAACTCTGGTTTTACATTTATTGGCCATACAAGGAATAGAAACCTCAGGACCTGGTGCAGCTACATGGGGCCTCCTTTTTCTTAGCCCTCAGGGAAATAATTAAGTGATCATTTTTCCATTTTCTATAAAATTTTATTGGGAAACATTTGAATAAATAAAGCCACAGAATGTTCATGGATTTATTTTTTTAAGGAAATACATTTTTGCCTATAAAATTGACAAAGATTCTATAGTGGCTCCCCCACCATCTCCTTTAGGGATCTGAGGTACCCTTAATCATATTGATAAAAGAAAACACAAATATGTCCTCATGAGCGTTGATGGACATGAAATCAAATACAATGAAAAAGCAATATCATAAATGTTCCATTGCAGGGACATTCTACTTAAGCTCCTCTCAGGCTTTTTGTATACAAAATCAATAATTTCTGATCTCCTCTTCTCCTGGTAAATATCACAGCAGCAAGCACTGACATTCTTCATTGGTCCAATGACTTTCAAATTACATTCAAAATTAAGGACATCTTTCTCAAAAAACTTCATTGCCTATTTGATGTGCTTCCCAAAGTCTTTGAATGGGAAATATTAGCCAAGGGACATTTTTCATGGTTATTTTTCCAATTTTCTTTTCCTACAAACTTACACACACACACACACACACACACACACTGCAAAGCTCTGAAAAAGAGTCATCAGTCCTCATCAGAGTTGCAGATTGATCTAGCTGAGTGGCCACGGGATTTGCCTGTTGGTCAGTTTTACCACCCGAGGCACTCCAAATCAGTCATCCTCAGGTAACCCACTTCTTTACACGTTTATTCCTTTTACATTTTGTTCCTTCCCCTGCCATGGCCTCCCCATTCTGTACGAAGAGGTTCCTTTCTTTCAAGGATTAAAGAGCCTATCTTTACTGCTCAAGTTAAATTAAGAACTCCTCATGCCCTAATGTTTCCATTGCATTTATCCCATTGTATTGTAAGAGTATTGGTCTGCATCCCCAGTATATTATGAGCTTCTTAAAAGAAAGGACCAAGTCATAGTCATTTTTGTATGTTCAGTATCTAGCAAAGTGCCTTGAACTTGGCAAAGTTCCCAAACTCTGGTTGTTCAATGAGTGAATGAAGGCCAGTAAATGACACACATGGGAAGACCACAAAGCTCCCAGAATCCCTGTTCTTGCTTCCTGACATCATTTCTTAAATGGCACCCAGCCTCCCTCTCCACTCCCTTTCGTTCTCTGCCTCATGGAGCCTCCTTCCTTGGTAAAGCCCCTCTTTTCAGGCCTCTCTCATTTCAAGAGAGTAATTTACATCTCAGGAGAAACTCCAATCCCTACGTTCCTTTCCACACCCCTGTAGGATTTGTATAATTGTAAAGATGAAGAAGCTGAAGCTCAAAAACATGAAGTCATTTGTTTGTGTGATCAAAAAGCCACAATAGAGCCAGTAATAGACTAATAGAACCAGAACTGCTATGCATACAAATCCAAAGCTACTCACAGCGCTTTCTAGTATAGTGTGTTCCTAGATGCACACTTATGGTTTTGTTCAGTCAATCCTTAAATGTGAATCTGTGGCATTGGAGAACAAAAACACCTGAATGAAAGAGATGGAATTGGCCAACTCTGTGTGACTTTCTCTCTTTGGTAGGGAAAATGCCAAGACAGAAAATTGTCTGACACACAATATATTATAATCATCAAAAATAAAATTAGTATATTCTGAAAAGTATCATTTGGTTTTCTGGTACTATATCAATTTACATATATAAACTTAATATTCCAAGAGGGTTTATTCATCTCTCATTCTAGTAAAATTGAGAGACGTCCTAGTTCTTAGTTTTCCTTAACTAATAAGCCTTGAACATTAATTGAGAGGCGCAAGTTTTTCCTGGGAATTTACTTTTGTTTCATTAGTGAAGGTGCCTCTGATAAGCTACTAATCTACTAACAAACTGTCTCAGCCATAAGTGTCTTGTGCTCAGTTCACCTTAACTAAGACTGATACTAATCAGAAGGCACATTTTAGTTAATAAGATTTGCTATTTAGTGAGTACCTACCATATGTAAAACATGTCCTGAGCACCTTCTATATGAAACCTCATTAAACCTCACCACTGCCCATCATTATACAGAAGGTAACTGAGACCCATAGAAGGTTAAGGGTGAGCAAACTAGCCTGCATTCACCTAATTGCATTCAACTAAGCTGAACTCAGTCCGTCTGATCCCACAGTCTATTTCTTAACTCCTTCACCAAATCACCTTTTCAATCTTTTGGCACTCAAAAGCTCTCCTTTCAGTCTCTATGTGTAAGAAACCAGAAAGAACCAACCCCTCAAAACAAGTAAATAAATAAAATGTCAGGGTTTACAACTCCTATGACTTTTTTCCTTAATCACATGGAAATAGAGAAGTGGTTGCCTTTACTCTTTTTTTTTTCTCCACATTTCAAGTTAATGAGAGAGAACAGCTGCCTGATTTAAACACAACAGCTAGATTATTTAGTGCCTTTCCTCAACTATAAAACATAGCATTGATTCAATAGAACTCCTTGGTGAAAAGATCAATTAAGTTGAAGTTGCCAGATTCATTTTGAAATTGTTTGTAAATCAAGGAACTATGGTAAAAACACTATCTATATGGTGGCTAACTTAATAAGCCTTCAGTTTATAAACCATCTGTGTGCTCTTTGAAGGCAAGAACTTTGTTTTAACCATTGTGAACTCTAAATATATAATTATTAAATAAGTGCATTAATGAATAAACATTTTCTAGATAAAATTTTATCCAAAATCAAATCATTTTGAACAGACTTTAACATGAACAGAAATTCAAACTAGTATCACAGTAGCCCCAGTTGCTCCACATTTTTACCAATTTACAATTTGGGAATTGTCAAACTTTTTTATTTTATCCATTCTAGTGGGTGTGAAATGATATTTCATTTTAAATTGAATTTTCTAATTACTAACAATGTTAAACTCTTTTTATATGTTTATTGGTCATTTTTATATCTTCTTTGGTGAAGTGCTTGTTCAAGCCTTTTGCCCATTTTTTATTGAGTTGTCTTTTCATTTCAATATGTAGGAAATCTTCATCTATTCTGGATGTGAGTCCTTTGTCAGATGTATGAATTGTGAATATTTTCTGCCAGTCTGTGGCTTACTTATTCATTTTTTGGTGGTGTCTTTAGCTAAACAGACTGTTAATTTTGATGAAGTTTATTTTACAAATTTTTTTCTTTCATAATTTGTGCTTCTTGTTTCCTAAGAAATCTTCGTTTATCTCAAGGCCACAAAGACATTCTCCTGTGTTTTCTTTCTTCTAGATGATTTATGGTTTTAACTTTTACATCTAGGTCTATGATCCATCTCAAAATCATTTTTATTTATAATGTGAGGTAAAAGCTGAAGTTCACATTTTCCATATAAATATCCAATTGTTCTATCACCATTTGGTGAAAAGACTTTCCTTTGCCCCATTATTCCCCACTGACTGGGTGTCTGGAGGGATCAGCAATTGACTGGATATGTGTGAGTCTATTTCTGGGCTTCACTGACTTTACTCTTCACATAGAAATAAATATTCATTACCAAATAAATATTTCAGCACAAATCTAAGCTATCTGCAGAACATTTTGAATAGAGAAGGAAAGGTAGTTTATTTCCAGGGACTACCCCCAAAATACCTCTCTTACTGACCTACCTCGTTTTCTCTTCCTTTTTGAACTACAGCAACAACTGTAATTAGAATCACTCCTTTGAATTAGAACATTGTTCCTCAAACTTCAGTGAGCCGTGAAGAAGGAAATGATTTCAAGGACTCCCATGTTGATATTGGATATACTTAATGTTGTTTAAATATGTGCAAACATAAAACCAGTTATAAGTACTTTAAAACTCTTATGAAACTATAGAGCCAAATAACATCACAACTAATATTAAGTTAAATGAAATAATAAACCAGTAAAAAATCAAACTTAACAACACTAATTTCAAGGGATAGACACTAATTGCTAGCCAAAACATCAATGTAATATTGAATCCTGTGGCATGGGTTCTTTTGAATTCAGATGCCTAAAGTATACGGCACTGAATGGTGACTCAATTTCTCCATCATTTGTCTCCACACGAAGTACTGTGAAACCTTCTGTAGAAAATATGTATCTCCGTCTATAATGTCAGATATGCTAAAAATTACAAATTTTCATTTCTGTATCTTAAATTATTCCCTGACTCCAAGCCCTGGTTCCACCAGGATGACATTACAAATGAAACCTCAAACTTCCAGGAGGTCATCCCCCTGGAACTGTGCCACACGGTGTGTCTTCGTGCCACTTCATCAGGGAGTAAGGGACAGGGACCCAGCTCCTGAACATCTGTCCTCACGGATTGCCACTGGAATGTCCATCACTCCTTTCTCCTTGATCCCTGACTAGCTACTATCCCTGTGTCATGCTTTGGGGCAAGGGGATCCTTTCTGAGGTTCCCTGTGGCTCTGCTTTCCCCTACTTACTATGCAGCCTCTCACTTCTCTGAAGCAACACTACCAAAGAGCCAAGAACAGGTTCCCCCCTACTCTTAGAACCCCACAACTCCCACAGAAATTCTCCTGCACCACTGACTGGGCCTATAAACTTTCTCGGCTATTTTCCAATTCAGAGGGCCAGAAAGGCTATGAATTCTCACCTGGAGGAAGCACTGAGAATAAGATATATAGAGAAAGAGAAGGTCAGTGAGACAAATGACTGACATCCTGGGAAACAGGAAGCCTCAAGTCCATATCCCATCTCTACTATATTGGTTGTGTGACTTGCCATTGAGCTTCAGGGTCTTCATCTTCAAAATGAGAAACAATAAATGAGATAATGTATGCAATAATCCTAGCACAGTGTAGCAGTTCAAAAATTTCTAACTATTATCAGTATTATACTCTGGACTCCAAAGTAAGAATATTGTCACCTAAGCTCCTAAAAGCTTCAGTGAGCAATATTTATTATATTGTGGTGAATTAGAGCCAGATACATAATAGTTACATACTAGATACATAGAATGCTCTTCTTGCCTTCAAGGACTTAGTTCCAAGAGGAAATCTAGACTATATAAATTACAATTTTTGAGACGTGTAGAAAGAACTAGAAATCAAAAGACCTGGGTTCTTGCCCCAGTTTATGCTACATGTTTGCTGTGGTTCATAAGCTAATCACTTGACTGCTCTGAATCTCCTATTACTCCTCTTTAAGGCACAGAGAATGTTTTCTATTATGCCTACCTTAAGGACTATTATAAAGCCAAATAAGATGTGTTAGGGCGCTAGTAAATGGATGATATTATTAGTGATTTTCAAAAACAAAGTCATATCTCCTTGTGTCCTCATTTTACAGATGACAAAACAGAGCCCTACAGAGGTTTCATGATTATCTAACAACATCCCAGTCAGAGCCAGGATTTGCACTGAGGACTACAGATGCCTCTCTCCCAGCTTGTTGGCATCAGTCTCCACCCACCCTGCCATCTCCCTCTCCTCTCACTGTCTCTCCCTCCCTCTCATTAAAAAGACAAAGCACCATGTAAAGACTAAGAATTAATCTAGAGTTCTTGTTTAAAACTCTGAGATGATAGAGTAGGAAAGTAATGAGCACTTAGAGGCAGGGAAGGTTTCACAAAGATGAGTGCTCAGAGCAGGTGCTCTGTAGCCCACAGGACCTCATTTCAATTCCCTGTCCAGTGCCATTGTTTATGAGAAGGGCAATAAACTTCCCCAGCACTTAGCACTCCCTGGGACCTCTTTAAAGGGCTCCCCACTCTCCTACGCTACCCAAGAAGGCTAATTAGTGAACCTATCTCAGATCTTTTACCCACAGATTTCAGAGAGCTGCACATTTTGTGGACTTACCAATCGTTTCCTACTTTTCATGAGGTGGCTCGTTTTGGTCAACGCAACACCCTGACACCTCTGCTTACTCATGAAAACTCTTACCCCAGCTGGCTCAGTCCTTGTTTACAGGAGAAAGTTTTACTCTCAGTACTTTTGACTTGGAGCACTATTTGGAAAGACTCAGCTCATAAAGTCTTACAGTTCCTTTGTTGGCCTTATCATGACCTGAACATTTTGTTAACAAAGCACCCTGTTAATGTTTTGACCATAAGGACTGATGTGCTTGGGGCTGATGGTGTTGCCAAAGTGGTGCTTGCTCCTAAAAAGGGAAAGTTTTAATTCTATTTTCAAAATAAGTCGTCTTACCCCTGCTATATTAGGAAATGTCATAAATCAGTTCAAGAAGTCCGCAGTGTGTGTGGGTCAGTAGCGTTGGGAGGGGGAGGGGTGTGTGAATTCCTCTGTTGTTAAGTCTTCCTGGTGTCACCAACCTCACTTCCCTGTAGGGGGTAGGTAAAGTGTCACTTGTACAAAGTGCAACAGCCCCAGTTAAAATGCGTTTGAAATTGGGCTTTTTAATTACAGAATATACAAAGGCATTCTCAGTGGGTGCAGCTGGGCCGATACCTAGTGACGAGGCAGAAACTATGAAATAACAAAGGTGATCTGAGGGTCTAAAGACACAGGCAATGATTTGGCTCATTTCATCAGGACATCCCCAGAGTCCTAAGAGTCCTAAACATGACTCTTCTAAGAGTGAATTTTTAGGGGCGCCTGGGTGGCTCAGTTGGTTAAGCGACTGCCTTCGGCTCAGGTCATGATCCTGGAGTCCCGGGATCGAGTCCCACATCGGGCTCCCGGCTCGGCAGGAAGCCTGCTTCTCCCTTTCCCACTCCCCCTGCTTGTGTTCCCTCTCTCGCTCTCTCTCTCTCTGTCAAATAAATAAATAAAATCTTTAAAAAAAAAAAAAAAAAGAGTGAATTTTTAAAGCTCTCTGCCTACCTGCACCAGGAGTGAAGACAGAGATCTCACATCAGGAGGAAAGGTATTACCATATTATAGGTGCTCAAGGGAAAGAACCTAAATCCTCAGCAGGGGAGCCATACTACTGGTTGGGGGCGGGGGCTCAAGCAAGTAGGGACTCTCAGGCACAGACCCCATGGGGGAAGAAGACAAAAAGTGATCAAAAAGAGATTGCTGGAGGCTTCAACAATCAAACCCCATTAGCCCACGTACAGGCAAAGCAATTTTGTGCCAGATCCCCTTGAGTGGTAGGAAGGACCCCAACTCTCTTAAGGAAAAGACCACCAGAAAGTGGAGGGAAAGAAGAGGAAAGCTGCCCAAGCAAGGCTCTGAGCATAGACAAGCTTCCTTACCCCTCTCCTCTCTGGCATCTCAGGATACTCCTGCCCCTCTAAAGAACACCTTTTCCTCACCATCCCCCCGCACCCCAAACTCTTCCCCAATCCTGAAAAATCATACTTTTCCTCTCTTTTGTAGAAACTTTCTCAACCCCAATCTGCTTTGATGAATGCATGAGTTCTAGAGTTTATGTCAGTATGTAATACTTCATTCTATAAAGTTACAAAACCTTTCATGTTTTATGTGCTTTATTTATGAGTCAGTTGTCTCCTTTCTTATCTCTATCAGTTTGTAAATTCACTGATAGTAGGAACTGTCTACAATTTCTTCTAAATTTCCCTCCTTACCCCAAGGAGTTCACTCTTAAAGTATCTGTTGTCTGACAGGATGACTTTGCTATGTTTTTAGCGGATCATATTGTTTGCCTCAGAGTGTTGACAAGAAGTCATTAAAATAAAGGAATCCGTGAAGAAAAGAAGTGTAGTGAGCACTTTGGCTCAGGAAGCCATCACAGTGCCTCAGTTCTCCTGCAAACAGGTCTAGTCCCAGGACACTCTCAACTCACAGGACACCAACGTCAATCCCAGTCTTGGGAAACACTCCATTCCCCACCCCCAGGGCCAACATGGCTGACAATCTTTTCTATTAACCGCACAATCACAAGCCCATGGGAACAATGGTGCCCTTCTCTTTTAGGTCAGAGTTCACATTGGTCAATTTACATTCCTGAACCTTTTAAGGTTAAGTCTCCTTGCTTCATGGTCCAACCCACAAAACACTTTGATAGGTAGGAATCTGTATTAAGGTGAAAATAGCTGGTAATGACCCAAGCATTACCCGATATGCCTAAAATGGACAGAAATTTCTCCATTACACAGAAGTTGGGCAACAAAATTTAGCAAGGTTACTGTCAGGGGAATTCAAAACTAGGGACAGAAATGAGACAACAGGTCATCACGTGCACTACCAAATACTAAGGTTTGGGATTATGAATGTTTCGAACAAAAAGAAGATAGAGGATTTAGGCAAGACATTTCTACCAGCTTCGTAATTAAGCCATAAGGAAATTTCAGCCAGACACAAAATCTAAATTCAAAGTAGTAATTCCAAGCTGTAACTGGGGATGAAACCATTCCTATTATTAACCTTACAGAGAAGATTTGAAAAATAATCTAGGGCAAGATTCTGGTAACATCAAGCACTAAACGAGTTTTATGTTTTGAGCCAGAGGTAATCACTAAAATATTTCTTTAAAAAAACCTCATCTTTCTCAATGTGTGTCCTATTTATGGAACAATGAGCAGTTTAAATCTTGAGAAAATTGTGTTCTTATAAACACTTATTACATAAATAATAAAATATTAAGTAAAATATAATTTGTTTAAAATTTTCCAAACAAAAGATTTTACTCTTAGGGAATGCCCTTTGTGCTTTAAACTATTAAATTAAATTTTGTAATTAGTTGGGCTTTGTCATTAAAGCCATTTTCTATTACATGAAAAGACAATAGTACAGAGCTTTAGCGGTCAGATTAAGACAAGCAATTCCCATGACTCATAAACCATAGAACTTTGTAGCCAAGTAACTGAAGCATCTGCACCTGTCCTAGACTCAGATTGCTGCACACATATGCAATTTCTGAAGAAAAATAGGCAACTCCTCATTTTACAATTGTATTGGAAGCATATGTATCATTCCGACTTCTTTATGTTGTAATTCTGGCCTAAACTTGTTATGTTCTCTAAATTAATAAATTTAAGGACTAATATGTTAAGAAATATTTTGTTTATAACTAACATTAAGTTTTCCTTGCCAGATGCTTCCTTGGTAAACAGGATAAACTATCCAATGAGTGAAAACAATATCAGGTTCACCCAGCTAATGGCAACAATTACTGTGCTTTGGATTTTAAGGAAAAGGTATTTAGTCATTGTGCATCTTACCTAGCTCTCTGGCAGAAATTCCAATTTGAAAAGTATAAAATATACTCACATATATTTTAAATTTCTGATTCATATTCATAATAGGTAATCTGTGCAGATTATCTAAAATGATCAAATTGACTATTTCTGAAAATATGATTTCATGGGTCAATGATTGAGAAATACAATCACTCAGGTTTTTTCTATAAAGTTATATTTTTCCTATTTCTTTCATTCCAAATTATCTTTAATCATTTTACCACACAGTATATTCTTTTTTGAAAAAAAGCAGGTTTAAAGTTTTATTAGTGATTCAAGCATATGGATTCTTATTTATTACAGAGTTTACAAAAATGCTGTTGCCCAGAAAATGGTTTTGACAAAGTTCTATAATCCACAGAAATAGTCTATACCTTTCTGAAAAGAAACAGGAAAAGCATGAATCTCAATTTGTGTTTTTTTTTTTCATTTTCTTCCTTAATTATTAGGGCTTGGTAAATTAAAATGTGTTCATATTTTTAAAGCATTTGCAATTCACAATAACATTTCTGAAAAGAGAGAAATTTTAAACCCATTTTCACTTGCTTGAGTGTTAAATAAATATCTTCAAAAAGTATGTGTTTTGCTTTCATTTGTGAATTGTCTTACAGTTCTTTGCAATGAGTGAAATTTTGTCTTCTAGCTATGTCATCTAAAGATACTTATTCTGGTACTTAGGTTTGTATTTTTTTAGAACTGTCATTTTGAGTTTCTTTTTATAGTGTTTGGAGAAATGAGAGATTAAAATCCAGCCTGCAAGACTGAACAGCCCCGCAAAGTCGGAAGAAATCCGGCAAATGTGTTGTCGTGGAAGCCAACAAGAATGTGTTTCTAAAAAGAAGACAGGATCAACGTTGCCACATGCCACTGATTCAGTATAGTAAGAGTACTCTGATTCAAATTAGTTTAAGCAAAGCCTGTGTGTCTACCCATTCCCTTTCAGGCTCCACTTAAATCACAATAAAGAAATAAAAATGAGATCTGAACCCACATAAACAAAGAGAATGAAAGTGGAGACCACAGCAGGTGAGCGACATCAACAAAATTTTGGAAGATGGAAAGTGAAAAGATGAGCAGCAAGTGACTTTGCTGAGAGGAGAGAGCTCCAAGCCCTCACAGGGAGGAAACCCACAAGAACACAATTCAAAGCCACAGCACAGTTCCTACTGCAAATCCCTAGAAGGGATCACGTATTGGAAGTGTGCCTCTGGAGGATGGGGGGCCTGATAACAAAGGAACTCGGTGAAAGTTTGTATAAGGAAAAGATACATGCCCCAAATCACTTTCCAATTCCATATACCCTGAGATTACCTCTCCCACACACTGGTAGAGAATACAAGTAAAAAGAATTCTCCAGAGAGTTCAAAACAAAAGTTTGGTAGGTTTGCCAGGCAGAGCTGAAATTGGGGCTGAGATTCCAAACTAAAAATCCAGACTATTAAGTAAAAATATTTCTACGAATAGTGGGACCCCCAGAGACTTCTCCCACTAGGTCCCAGAAAGCTGCTAGTCAGGTTTATGTTCTCCAAGCAGGAGAAAGGAGGAAACTGCCTGGGGCCAAGAGAAGAGACCTACAGACACCAAAGAAATAGCTGATTTCGTGACTTTTTCTACCTGGTGACCCTAAGGACACATGTACCTCACATACTTAAGTTTCTAGTCAACTTCACTTTCAAATGAGTTTGAATAGAAAGCCTCTAGCATGGAAATCAAAGTCTAAAATGAATAGACAGAAAAAAGGTAACAGGAGAAACAATCTATTGCATAAAGAAGAGAACAGTCGCAGCTTTGTTTCCCTGGAAGCCAACTGTCAGATGGTGTTTACTAGGAGGTGTCCTTAAATGGCACCAAAGCAGGAATGGCCATGGGGAGAAGTCAAGCTGCAGGGGCAGTCCCATGGTAGGCTCAGCCTCAGTCTCTGGGGCTAGAACCTCTCAGAGTTGAGCCAGTTGAGCTAACATGGCCCAGCATACATGTCTCACATGGAACAATCTTTGGATGTGGGCCATCCCAGAAAGGAGGTGATCTTCGGTTAAGGCAGTGCTCTGCAGCTGAGATGATCCACATGGGGCTCACAGCTGAAGATTCTCTGCCCGTAGCACTCCTAGCAGTGGGGGCATCACACCTTTCCTTAAAGGGGTACCTGGGTGGTGCCTCCCAGGGTCCACCACAATAACTTCAGAGAAACTAAAATAAAGATCTTTAGAGAGCTAAAAGAGAGTCTTGTTATCTGGTGAAACACAAAAGAATGCTATCTAGGGTTGGTTTGGTTTGGGTTTTTTTTGTTTGTTTTTTAACATGGAGTAATCTGAGGGCATAAAAGAACTCTTGAAATTTAGATATAAAAACAAAAATTAAACAATAATTCCACAGAAAGGGTGGAAGGTAAAAATGGAAAAGATAATCCAGAAAATGAAACAAAAAGAAAAATTGGGGAAATAGCTTCAGTGAAAGGAATTTGAAAAATTGGAAAAGCAATTCAGGTTTAATATCTGAATAAAGGGAGTTCTAGAGAGAACAGAAAACATGAAGGGAAAAATTAATCAAATAACTAATACACAAAAATAACACCAAAAAATTACAAAAGGCATGTGTTTAAAAATTGAAAAGTCCCATTAAATCTCCAATAAAATAAATGAGAGGAGAAATGACATCATTTTTTGTGAAATTTCAAAACTCCAGAAATAAAGCAAAGATCCTAAAAGCTTTCAGAGGGAAAAGTATATCCCATGTGTAGGATTAGGAATTCAAATAGCATTGGACTTCATAACAACAAAGTGGAAGATAAAAACTAATGGAACAAAATCTTTAAAAATCTGAGGAAAAATAATTCCCATACCAAGCCAAACTTTAATAAAATGGGAAGGTAGAAAAAGACGTTTTCCTCTCATTCAAGTTTCCTTAGGAGCCAATTGGAGAATGAACTCCAGAAAAAGGAGAGAATAAACCAGGAAAAGCATGTGATTGAGGAAAGAGAAGCAAAGACAGGAAAGGATAAATAGAATCCCAGTTCCACAGTAAAGGGAAGACCCAGGACAAGAACTTAGTAGTAAGCATAAGAAGCACCTGTGGTGGGGCACCTGGGTGGTTCAGTTGGTTAAGCATCTGCTTTTGCTCAGGTCATGATCTTGGGGTCCTGGGATCGAGCCTGGTGTCGGGCTCCCTGCTCAACAGGGAGTCTGCTTTTCCCTCTCCCTCTGCCCCTCCCCCCTACTCATGTGCAGGCGCTCTCTCTCTCTCTCTCAAATAAATAAAATTTTTTAAAAAAGCACCTGTGGTGTGAGGGCTTAGGGGGGATTATATGTGACTATATTGAGAGGGGTTGTATAGCTCTTTGAGATCTGAAGGATGAATCAGTATTAAGTATATAAAAATAAGCTAATGATGGGGTGCCTGGATGGCTTAGTCTGTTAAGCACCCAACCGGCTCAGGCCCTGATCTCAGAGTCCTAAGATCGAGCGCCACGTCGGGCTCCACACTCAGTGCAGAGTCTGCTTAAGTTTCTCTCTCCCTCTGCCCCTCCTCCCTGCTTGCTTTCTCTCTCTCTCTCTAAAATAAATAAATCTTAAAAAAACCATAAAAAATAAAAATCAGCTAATGAAAAAATCATGCAATTTTTCATTTAGGAAAACAATTTCATTAGGAAAAAGAGAGGTCAGAGCATCCTGCTAAGCTCAGCTGTATACAGCATTTATTTAGTCATAATCAAGTTAACACCAAACACAGGTTAAATTAAAATGATGATTGAACTGTATTTAGAGGATAAGGAACTAGGAAATACATGGCAAGTGGCATGGGGATGGTAGATAGGGCTGGATTCCTTTCTTCTATAAGTGGAAGCTATAGAATATATCTGAGGCTTAATCACACACATATAAGAAAGAACAGTATAAACATGTTATTTAGACATTTGGAGTGATAGGCCAGAAGAAATAGCTAAACAAATTGGAAGTGGTTTTGTTTGTGCAGCAAGAATTGGGATGGGTATGTGCTATGGTGAGCACTGTGAATTGTGTAAGACTGTTGAATCACAGACCTGTACCTCTGAAACAAATAATACATTATATGTTTAAAAAAAAGAAGAAGAAGAAGAAGATAGCAGGAGGGGAAGAATGAAGGGGGGGAAATCGGAGGGGAAGACTAACCATGAGAGACTATGGACTCTGAAAAACAAACTGAGGGTTCTAGAGGGGAGGGGGGTGGGGGGATGGGTTAGCCTGGTGATGAGTATTACGTTCTGCATGGAGCACTGGGTGTTATACACAAACAATGAATCATGGAACACTACATCAAAAACTAATGATGTAATGTATGGTGATTAACATAACATAATAAAAAAAAAAAGAATTGGGATGACAAGTGGTGGAACAGAATACTGCTGTTTTTCATTATAAATTTTATACTATTTGACTCTACAGTATATATACTATCTGTATTAAATTTAAAAATAAAATATTAATTTAAAATTTCTGTTTCCATAATAATTTGAAAAATTTGATTTTATAATGCCACCATTCAATCCACAAGCAATGAACCCACATTTAAGCATATTCTATCATACCTGGGAAAAAAGAAATTCAGTGAATGGATGGTGTTTACAGCTAGGGCTGGCTTTAATGATTTGATTTCCCTTGGCTCTGATAAAATACAATGGCTTTGCTGGAATTGACCCATTTTACCCTTCATCTCAGCTAACTTTTCTTCAGCCACCCTTAAACAAGAAGAAACAGCTGTTGGGAGTCTAAGTAAATGTAACTTTAATTTTGATTTCTTTCCAAACTCTACATTTAACCTGGATGAGTGAGTGAAATGTTGATGGATCATCACATTCTCATGTTATAATTTATGTTCATGTCAGGCCAGCGAACACTGTTCATACATCAATGTGTCAGGTATTGTCACCTTAATAGAGTAAACAATTAAAAAGAAGAATTGTAACAACCATTTTAATGGGTTTCTCGTTCATTTATTTCATAGAAAAAAACTAAAACTGTTTTGTGAAAATAAACTACCCATACTTCGCCCCGTCTTTCTTTTTAAAGTGATCCATCAACCAGACCATAACAAGTGTTTAATAAATCTATTTTATTCCCTTTATTTTAATAGGAAAATTAGAGAATGGATCCAAGTAGAGAAAAGGCCATTGTCTGGGTTCTTATGATCTCTTCTCCACAGGTCACAGATTTTCAAAGTTCTTAAAATTACACATTATTAAAAATGAACTCGGTTCCTTTTTCCAAATAAGATAACCCACCACCTCCCTCAAGTGGTCAATTGGATTAGTTTTCTGTTTCCAAAGCTGACTTGGTTTATTTCCAAGAACTGTAGAGCCATGTATAATGGCTGGCCTGAATAGATTCTTTTCCTTGAACAAATTATTTGGCCTTTGGAGTGAAGGAGGCAGATTACGTTGAATTGTGCTGATATTTTAACTTCTCTAGGTCAAGATAAAAAGATGCTTACCCAGGGCTAGCAGTTGTTCATGATACTTGCCAGCTGAGGGTTGCCCTCCCTCCAGACCTCTCCTTTTCTGCTTAACCAAACTCCATCATTTCTAGTTACTTAACGTCTTGTACCATTTTTTTATTCACTCAAGTAGAGGTGCTAATTCCTGCTTCCTGAATAAATGGGCCTTTCAGTGATTATACACCACCTAGCAAAACTTGTTTAGTGATGTTATTTCCTAACTAAAACGAAATAGTTTTAAAAATGTTTCCTCAGTTAATCTGATTGGGAAAGGGGAAAGAAAGGAGACCGAGGCTGTCTTTCTGATGAGCAACAGTGAGCAAATTCTCATGAATATCTACAGTCAAATCATTTCAGAGCATTTAGTACCAAAACTTCAATTCAGGAGACACATATAAAAGTCACTGCTCTAAGTTACTAGGCTAATTTCAGTTCTGACAATCCCCCAGAATAAAATATGCCAACAAGGATGTCTGTGGGGTATTAACTTGAATAAAAATATCTGAGTCGATGTTACCACTTAGTTACCATCCAAAAACATGAACATTGCTGTTCTTGTTTTTGGATGGTAACTAAGTGAAATTCTTTTTCTATTATGTTCACTCCTCAGGCTTCTGGAAGGATTGAAAGGAACCGTGAAACAGTCAGTCTGGGAGTCAGGTATAAGAGTGGACACAGCTGAATAGAGTTTTGTTGCCTTTATTGTCTAAATAATGCTTAACCAAAGTTTTCAAATTGATTTACATAAACTAGCAATCAGCTAAATCTGTTTTTTGAGGGCATTTCTAAGCTTTTTCTCTTTGGGCCCCAATCACGAGATAAACTAACTCCTACTACAAAAACGGTAAGCCTCTCTGGTATTTTGGCTCTTCAACTGACTTCTCCATTAAGCCAAAAACCCAGGAATGGAAAAACGTCCACACATGCACATGAAATTTACCAAACCTATGTTAAAAAAAAAAAAAGAGCCAAGTATGTAGGAGTAGAACGGAGAGGATCCTGAACACTCTAATCCCAAAATAGACCAAGCCATACCAAGGTCTCATTCTTCTCTACCTCGGTCTACTTCTAAAAAAATTGCACCAATTATTCTTGAGTGGAAGACCTGGGTTCATTCTTGCCACAACGCTATGAGTTTGAGACAGTAGGGTTGACAGACACAGGAAAAGTAGTCTATGATATAAAATATTGATATATTGATATGTGTCCCTACTGAATGAAGGTATGTGTGAATATCACAATTGTACAGTTTGAAACCAGCCTGGGAAAGCTGCAGCAACCTTGCACATAATGGACTCCTTTTGACACCGTGTTCTGGAAGGAATCACTTATCTGTGCTCCCATCACTACCAGCAAGAAAGGATGTGTTTGGGGCTCACTGGGGCTTTATTCATCTCATTCACTCTGTTTCTCACTCTCGTGTTTCTCAATTTGCTCTTGTTCTCCCACTATTTCTTTCCTTCTGAAAACCCAAGAAACACAATTATAGCTTGAAAGTTGCAAGGGTAGCTTTACCTTTCACCCACAAAGAACTAAAAGGCAGGACCGTATATCAGATACGCCATGAGTTCTCAGAATGCTCTCACTACTCTTATACGTGGCCAACTACCAACAGGTGAGGCTACACACTGAAGAGGAGGAAATCCCTTTAGCTAGATAAAACTTTAATGGAAGAGTTTTGACTCCTACACAAGAGATTTGTGATAATCAAAGGGACTGAATATTGTCCCTATTTTATAAGAAGGAAACTTCATTTATATTAACTTCCAGGGAACAAATATCTTGGTTTACTTTTTTGTGTAAAGTGCTATAAAGGAAAGTGTGGTTGAGGGTAGTATTGCTTTAGGGGCTTGGGGTTGAGACAAACACCAGCGTTTTCCTCATTATATGGGTAGAATGCCATAATGAAGTTTCCATATTTTGGTAAATTGAAGGTCATGGCAGCCAAACAGATGTCAGGAAGTACAGATTCAAAATTCACACCCTAAAATGTCTAGGGGCTTTTTTGTGGCCGTCCTGAGGTTTAACCAGCAAAGACTCTAGATGTGTGTGAAATGAGACCATTTCTTTGTTTTCTGTGACTCAGACACTTCTGGGTTTGGAGTCCCAGTAGTAAAGAACTGAATGTTGTGGCCTATTCCCTCATCCAGGACCCACCAACGCCATTCCTAAGGGTAGCTTATGGGGAACAAGAGACAGTGGGAGTGAGGGGTACAGAAGGTGAGGCAGGAAAATGCATTGCCTAGGCCAGTGCTCCAAATTTAACTTCCTGATTCTGGGTGGTTGTGGGGATCTGAGATCTGCATGTTTCACAAGTCCCCAGGACCACATTTTGAGTGGTGAGGACCGTGGATCAGAGCTTCTACACTCCCTACTGAGAATAATTACCCCACCCACACAATCCCAGGTAGAACTTTGCTCCAATTCTTCTCTGATATTCTCCTGAGCCAGAGAAAGAGTCCACAGTGACACACTAATCCCTTTGGCAGCATACCAAGGACCAGATGCATAGCCAGAAATTCTGCTGGGTTCCAGGATGGGTGTTTGAGAAAGGAGACAGAATGAACAATGAACTCCTTGCTTCACTGCTTGAGGCCACACAGTCTCTCCAACACATTGGGGAATGCTGGGTTCCTTTGGTTTTCCTGAAAACAGCTGCTGACGCTAGCCTTGTATTTAGAGTCAGATTTAAAATCCACCCACAGCCTATTCTTTTTAAAGCAGCAAATCATGAATTTGACTTTCTATATGCTTCTCATCTGTGGGGTCTGGTCACTAATTGACTCCTCATAGGGGGTTTGCCCCCGGTGCCTTGCAGTCTCTGTAGATGAAATTCAAGAATTCTCTGGTAACTGTAGCAGGACAACTCCTCAGACCAATGACTTTCCAAATAACCTCCTCATTCCTCTCATGTTCAAAGAATGGGAAAGAATTCCAGAGAGCTATGTGAGGGTGAACAAGGGCCAGAATTGTCATTTATATCTATGACCTGACAGAAAGGTGGAAATGGAGAGAATGTTATTCAATGCTTTCTTTTTCCCCACTGTCCTAATCTCTCCTCAAGAATGTTTTGCCAAGACAAATAATATATTTTACCTGAAGCATCTCCCATTGAAACTTCTTTGCCATAAACAGGCACTTCAAACTTATGAGAGACGGAGAACTCTTTTACCAGACTGTAATCTCCTTGAAGGCAGGAATTCTGTTACCTCATTTACTGCTATACCTTCAGCACCCAGAACAGTGCCTGGCACAAAGCAGGTGCTCAAAAAATACCTATTGGTAGTTAGCCAACCATAAGATTAATGAAGGTACTGTGAGAATTCATGGTGTATCATACATATATCTACATACTGCACACATGCTTATGAGATCCAGTTCACCTCCTGCCAGCTCCCTTATCAACTCCCTTCTCTTCTGCACAGATTTAGTCCCTCCATAGTGTCCTCAACTCTCCTATATCCTTCCTTTGTTCTACATTTTCCCTGATCTTACATATATCAGAGACAAATTTGCAGCACAAGTTTAGAAAAAGTGTAGAGTTATGGCACCACTATCCTTTCTAAGGACACTATGTATGGCCACTGAAGGAACCTTCATCTGCAGCAGGACAAACTAAATTTAAAGACTGACTTCAGCAAAACAAACAAACACCTCACTGATTCAGTCTACCCATTCCCAACATTGATGAAACCATAAGAAATCAAACTTTGTCTCAGCAAAGTTACTGCTTTATGTACATAATACCCACAATTACATAATCTCATCTATTTTGTTAAAACAGGATTTTTCCAAATTATATCCTTTCCCAGAATCTGACAGACTCCAGTTATGCCCCAGCTCAGAACCACTTCTGTAAGAGTGTTATAAGGAAGTCCCTGTTATATGTGAGGAATGTGACACTTCTATGATGTATTAGAGCAGAGAAATGATTGCAAATCACCCATTCTAAAAATGGGCTCCTCAGGGTACTCCCAGGCTGCCCATTCCCCTCTCTTCCCCACCGACAAAGGGCTGACATCTTTTTACAGCATCCCATGTTTTGGACTCTCCCTTTCACTCCACAAGCAAAATATAACTTTCCTGTGTGTGTCCTCTTCCTGCAGAGCTCTTTCCAAGAGCAAAATAATCCAATCTATTAGTCCATGAACAAAAAAGTATTTGGTCTTCTCAGACATCTATTTGCACATTGCCAATGACACTACCTAGAAGGAAGGGCACTAAAGATGGGACACTCAGGCCCTGTGGAATGGATATGTGGGGGGGACTGTATTGCTCATGTTTTTACTATCTTCAATAGCACAAGGTAGTGCTAGGTAGCTTTCCTTTTCTATCCCAAGTGCAAGGGGCTCCCGAACATGGGACAGCTCATCCTGATATGCCTGATAGACTTCTTACTGGAGCAGACCTTCCCTGTTCAGACACAGTGTGAGTCAGAACACTGTTCATCCTCTCTGCCACCTCTTGGGCTAACAGTTCGGGCAACTCAATTATTTGAATCTGACGACCAGACAAAAATAAGCCTTTAGTTTCAAGCTTCGCTTCCATTATTTCATATTTCCCTCTACAATCTGGAAATAGAGGAAAAATCCCACCAACCAGTGGGAAAACTTGTGAACTGGAGTAGTAGGTGGAGTTTTCACTAACCCACAACAAATTCCAAATACTCTCAGGAAAAATCACATTCTAACCAGCATCAAGCCTACTTTTGTTGTTCTTTAAATTTTCCACAGCACTAACAAGGGTATGAGAATTTTCGTAACTCTGGAGTATGTTCTAACTGAAGTGGTCACACCACAATTTAGCAATAGCCTCCAAAAAAAAAAAAAAAAAAAAAAGGGCACTAGAAGTAACTTCTATTAAATGTCATGAGAGTTTGTAGGTGCAGATCACTGGTTCAAACTAACTATATTTGCTATCTGTTGGCATATAGGCTGAATCAAAAGCTATGAATATGAATGTGGAAGGTGCTAATAATTCAGAACCACAAAGATTCCAGACCCATAAAGGTAATTTTTGCAAAGTCAGTCTTGTTGTTAAAATATGTATTTATTTTAAGGTGAATATATATAAAGGTAAAGGTAAGATAGAGTTATCTGTTATTTTTTTATGGAGCTAAATTTTAACATCACATAACATACTTTCATCTGACATCATGGTTTCAAAGAGTGAGAAAGAGGGGCGCCTGGGTAGCTCAGTAGGTTAAGCGTCCAACTCTTGGTTTTGGCTCAGGTCATCATCTCATGGGTCATGGGATCAGCTTGGAACTTGGCAGGGAGCCTGCTTGGGGATTCTCTCCCTCTGCCCCTCCCCCCCCACACACACATTCTCTCTCTCGCTCTCTCATAAACAAATAAATCTTAAAAAACAAAAAACAAAAAACAAAACAAAGAGTAAGAAAGATACAAAATGCCCTGAGGATTAAAGTAAGGAAAATGACTATTTCTGATTTGTTTGATTTCCAAGCTTAATCCATATTTCTGTACCACTCATCACTCAGTTACCCCCAATACCACCACCCCGTTCATCCAATCTCAATGGAACCCTGGGAAAGACATTTTCTATTTGAAAAGTTCTAAGAAAAGGGGAAAACTTGACACTTCTATTTAGCTTTAGAATACAGATTGTTTTCTTTAAAGATGAGGGGTGAGGTTCAAGAAATATTCTGGAATTTTTTCCTTCAAAATCAAATAAAGTAGCCATACTAGAATGCCCCAATCAAGTTTTTGATGGGAAGCTTTTCTTTTAAATATTTATTTATTTATTTGAGAGAGAGAAAGAGAGTGCACGAACAAGCAGGGGGGAGAGGTGGCGGGGTTGGGGGGGGGAGAGAATCCTCAAGCAGACTCCCTGCTGAGTATAGAGCCCAACATCAGGCTCCAGCCCATGACCCTGAGATCATGACCTGAGCCAAAATCAAGAGTCAGCTGCTTAACCAACTGAGCCACCCAGGCGCCCGGGATAGGAAGCTTTTCAACTTCAACTTCCTCCCATTTACAAAAGACTTAAGAAAGCTGAGGAGATGTATCAAACATTGTAAAAAATAGATACCTTGTTAATAAGAAAAAATATATCAGTTAGTAATTTATCTATAAAAAATGCATAATAATAGAATGGCTCAAAGAAGTTATCACAAAGATACCATACGTAGGTAGCAGGTGTGAGTAGGTCAGAGATGGGAGCACAAGGGACAAAAAGTAGTACAATAGGGAAAAGTGTTTCAATAAAAGAGAGAGAATGCAATCAGAGAGGAAGTTTCCTACTTCACAATACTGACCAGGGCTAGAATAATTTTGGAGGACATATTTGTTGAGTCTTCATGTAATGCTGAGCAATGTGTAAAGAAAGAATCACATACCTTCTAGAGACTCTCGGCAGACCTGATGAAATGAAGCCACGGCCTATCCTCGACTAAAGATTCTGCACAGGGATTCTGCTACACAGTGGGAAAGACAGATGTCCAGCCAGACTGATGTTTCTCTGCTCACATAACTTCTTGGACTAACACTCAAGTAACAGACCAAGGTGACATCTTATTCTAAATATCTCTCTTCTTCGATGTGACACCTCAGAAACCCCCCACAATGACAGAATTTTGGCTCCTCAGCTAAACTTAATGATGCAGAAATAATTCAAGACATAGAAACTGAGAAAAGAAAGTGCTATACTAAGCAGAAAAATGTTTTGTTTAAGTAAAATACATTTTTTCTTTATTTTAATCAAGTAATTCAATCACTCCAAAAATGTAATCATTTGCTTGTGTTCTCATTGGTACTGGAGAAAAAAAATTTAACCTTAAAAAAAAAAAAGCAAATCTTTAATCTTTAAAGACACAGTTTCTTAAGGTCTGACTTGAAAAACTGTAACATGAAAGAATTTCCCCATAATGGTATTGTCACATCATCTACTCTTGTGACAAACTGTTCTCTGACTATTCTTTCCCCAGTTCTCAAAATAAAGATACTATAATGGAAGTTTTAGAAAAAAAATCTGTTGGTTTCAATTTTTCTTAAATCAGCTGCAGTTCAACAACCTGAAATAATTAAAAATAAATTGGAACTTAATGTTTGGTAACTCAATCATAGCATGTGGCTAATCGTGCTCACCCAGTCAACACAAGCACCAAGTTGCGATGAAATGAAACCATCCTGCTAAAATATCCACCACCACCCCCCCCACTCCCCAGGACTCTCAGGATGCGATGTCATATCTATCACTCGCCAGGGGTTACTTCCTTCTTGTTACCACAAACACTCCCATTGCCAGAGGTCTGAGTGAGACTTGAGGAAAAAAAAACTGTGAGCGAACCTTGCTTTTTGCTCCCAGAATGCAATAAAAATACATACAGTCACCTTCAATAATTATCTCTTTACACCTTTATCCTCCCCAGAATAATTTTTGTGGATTTAAGTAGATAAAACCAAATAGTTTTGACTTCCTCTCTTTCCACAGTAATGATTCACCTTACATCCAGAAGAAAGCAGTGCTGATAGCATCAGAAAAGGAGGTAAAAGTTCAAGTAGTATACCTGAGTGGTTCTCAGTCCACTCATTAAAAATTACTTAGGACATGAAAAAATATACCATCCCTGGAGCTTCTCAATTAGTTGTTCTAAGGGAGGACCCCAAGTCACTGGCATTTTATCAAAGATTTTGGGATGATTTTACTATGGCATGTGAGAAAGGCAGCTTTCACTTTATTTTTTCACTTACTTTCACTTATTAAAATAAGTTTTCAACTATGTTCAGCAAAATTAAAGCTGGAAAAAATCTTAGAGATCATCTAGTTTGTGCTTCTCAAACTTTGGTAAGCACGCAAAGCACCCGGGGATCTTGTAAAAACTGTAGATTCTATGTCCAGAAAGGTGAGGGAAAGACCTGAGCTAATTTAGTCCTAACAAGCTCTCAGCTGACTCTGATGTGGCTGGTCTAAGGACCAGACTTTGAGCAGCAAGAAAGTTCTTCCCCTTAGCTGTGACAGAATAAGAAACTGAGATCCAGAGACACTCTCCCTTAAGATAAGACAGCCAGCAAATGAACAAAATGGCACCAGAACCTACATAATGACTTCTAGTCCAGCAGCTACTACATGGAAGAAACCTTTATTTCTTAAAAAAAAAAAAAAAAAAAAAATTAATTAAAATATTTTTAATTTTTCTAAAAAAACTGGGGGGGGGGGGACTAGACTTTGTTATAATGGGATTTTGGCAATTTAGAATATAAAAACTGATTTACAGTGTGTGGTTATTGTAAAGAAATTAGGGAGATCACTATGATTTACCAGTAAGAGTCCATTTTGTGTTCGTTTGTTTGTTTGTATGCAAGAGGCATAAATATATGGTAAGAGAATAAAACAAACTGAACAGAAGAGAGAAATAAACAGACCACGTACAATAGCACATGAAGGCACCAAGAGGGAGAAAAGGAAACAATAACAGGAAATAAAAGAGGCCAGGCTGACAAAAGAAAAATAGGAATAAAAGCAGAGAGCTAGAAAATTAAACACAGATTCTAGAATAAAAGGAAAACATAGCAGCATCGAAGGAAAAAAAAGGAAAACCCAATGGGATAGAAGGATTCCTGGAAACGACCATATAAAATAAATCATAAGAAAATAGCAATCATGGGAAGGAGGGGCACTTAAGAATCAGACACACAAATATATATAGAAAAATATTTGTCTTACTTGGTATTAAAAACCAGAAAAGAGGTTGTATTTCATTTGTCATGGTTTTTATATTTTTTCTGATTATATTTTCAAAATAACAAAAATTCCAATTTCTCCATAACCAACTGGAACCTGAAAGATGGGCATGGTCTTGGGCAAGGAAGCAAGAACTCCTCTGGAAGAAGAAATCCTTTAGGTAAAAGAAGTTGAAGAGAGGACAAGGACTAACTAAATCCAAAAGCAGTCCACTTTTCTTACCCAGAAACTTTCTTGCCTAGCCAGGTGGCCATATGTTTTACCATAGTTCAGGATATAGTCTCCTTGGAAGCCATAGTTCCAGCTTAACAAACTGCTCCAGGCACTCAAGACCAACAGTACTGGCCTTCTCTGGAAAACATCTCCCCTTGACATGTATCTATGGAAATAAATACATACTGCCTACTGGTGCTGCCCATTCTGTCAGTCTTTCAGACATGGACAACTCTGAACCCAGTTATTGTCAGAAGTACTCAGGTTGTGGTTCTCAGAAAGTCAATTTATTTACTTATTTTCACCAGCCATTTCCATTCCCTGGCTATGGCTCATTTCCAAACAAAAACAAAAACAAAACTTGGAGCCTCAAGGAAGAAAATTAAAATTGTTGAAGCTTACTTTCCTATATCAGACATTGCAAATTCCAGTGCCTACCAGGACAGGGAAGGTCATGTCCATGAGTCAAGCTGGCCTACGTTAATAAGAACACGTGCCTCCATCTGAATGTAGGCCCCGTGCACTAAGCTCCAGTGTGTTCTGTCATGCAGAAATGCAGGCCCAGTGCTGCCCCAGGTACCTGTTTTACAAGAGATACAAGAAATGCAGATTCTTATGGGCAATCTCCTAATTTCTAAATGATGATAACGCATTCAACTTTCTGTTGCTGTTGTTCTGAAAGAACTGTTTGCAATCTTGTTTTAGATCCTGCTTTTTCTTTAAGGAAGATGGAAAGTTATCTGAGGGGATCAAAAGGTAAAGGGGTGGGCCTGATGGTATGAGACAAGTGGACTCACCACAAGTAGACCCCCCCCCCCAAAAAAAGCAAGAATGTTTCGCACTTTTAGAAGACATCTTTGCCTCCTAGGAAAGTGATATGATGGCAATTCTCATGTGAAGGCCCACACGATCAATAGCATACTACAGGTAACCTCCCTGCTAGCACTTGTTCTTGTATCTCTACACACTGGGAGCCTTTTCTTTCCTTCCACCCTGTCATTCATGACATTTACAAGAATAAGTTTGGTTCTTGGAATTTACTTGAAATACCCTGGGTGAACCCTTTCTCCTAGGAATCAAAGCCTGATGAAGAAGCCACAGAGAAGAGCTCAGGACCCTGGCCCAGGTTCTAACTATGCAGATTGCCTGGGAGGGGCAAGACTGCCAATGGAGGGGGAAGATTTCCACAGCCTCATTATTCAGCATTAATCTTCACTGATAGAGAGATATGTTTCTTCACATGATAATCTGCTCCTAGAGTGTCCTGAATGCCCTGCTGTGGCTGACTATCATGAGGCCCATGTCAGTCTTCCAAAACACATCTGAAACCATCCAGGACACATTCCAGCTGTAAATGGGAGGCACTGACCCAAGTCCAAACAAAAACAAAAATCATCCAAAACCTCCTTTCTTTCCAACATCACAGGCCTCTGAATGATATGTTTAGATTCTCCCAGGCTGGAGTTCTTCCAGACAGGGCTGGAAACCAAAGTTACAGTGAATATCTCTGCTGATTGATTACAAATCAGTAAACCTACCTGGAAACACATGTCTGAGGTAGGAGGAAGAAGCGTGGCCTATAAGCATATGAAGCCTAAGAAACACATTTTTGTGCTGATCACTTGCATAAATTTACACATTTTTGTGCTGATCACTTGCATAAATTTAAGAAACATTAATGATTAAACACAGACACACGCACAAACATTGCCTTCTCAAAATTCATTGATTTCCACATTTTGTTTTTTATTTAGGCTGTCCACAGAAGCACGAATTAGTGGTTTAAGAACTAAAATAATGAGTTTACCAGGTGGTGGCTGCCAAGGTATACCATAAGTGGATAAAAACTCCATCTTTTGACTCACCTTGGTTTATACCTTTGTTTGAAAATTTCGCTTGAAGGAAATTGCCTGAGTCACTTTCCTGTCAACCAGTTACTTCTGTTACGCTTCCCCTAAAAGAAATCTGTTGGTTGGAGATGGAGGTGACGTTTTAATTATCATTTGTCATTAACAAACCTTTTATAGTTCTCAGGAGAAGGACACCAAGCAGGGGCGTCTGCTGTGTTCAGGTTAGGATGAAGACATGACAGTCTAGTCATGTCTGCGGGGGGTGGTAGCAGAAGGGTCAGGAGAAAAGGAAGTGGTTCTGCCAAGAGTACATTTGACTAATGAGCCTCCTGGAAAAAGTTTATACAGAGGGAATTGAGAAGAAACGGAGCTCAGCGGCCCCACGAACAGCAGGTAGAACAGTGCTCAGGCGCACAGCCTGTCCATTGCTGAGTTAGCTGTGATTTCTTAGCTCTCCATCACTACTCTGGTTTCTGTCTAGCCCCCTGTGGCCTGGGGCATGAGTTCCACAAAGATGGTGGCTCTTCTTTCAGGTGAATAAGTTGTTTCATACACACGCACACACACGTAATTCTGAGACACATTGAGTGAGATACAAAGGTGTGAAAAATAAATTTTCCCCAACGAAGAACAGCATGCCATTGAAATACTCACAGTCCAGTGGGCCTCAGTAATAACTAAACTCTCCCCCAAAAATGTATAATAGCTTTTTGTTAATTGAATTATATATCCCAAAAGATACATTGAAGTCATAACCCCTGGTACCTGTGAATGTGCCCTTCTTTGGAAATAGGGTTTTGTAGATGTAATTAAGATGTAAATTATGGTGAGGTCATACTGGACTAGGACAGGCCCTGAATCCAGTATGACTATTGTCCTCGTTAGAGAGAAGAGACACAGAGAAGAACACACAGGAATGACACCACATGACGGTAGAGGTGGAGACTGGGGTGATACAGCTTCAAGCCAAGGAGCTGATGGCCACCACCTGACACTAGGAAGAGGCAGGGACGCCCCCTCCTTCCGGGTTTCGGAGGAAGCACAGTCTGGCCTACATTTGGATTTCTAGCCTCCAGAATTGTAAGATGATGAATTTCCATTATTTTAAGCCATCCAGTTTGTAGTTCTTTGTTATGGCAGTCCGAGGTAACTAATATACAAATCAAAACCAATAAAAGTTGATTCCTCCCTCATGACAGCTGAAGGTGGGTCTTCCTAGTTGACAGGATCCAAGCTCTTTCCATCTTATGGCTCTGCCATTTGCTAGGCCAGATGCCAACAAACTACAGCCTGTCCCCCCCCCCCCCCCGCTTTTTTTTTTTTTTTTTTTGAAGTATAGTTCACACACAATGTTACATTAGTTTCAGGTGATTTAACAAGTTTATACATTATGCTATGTTCATCACAAGTGTAGCTACCATCTGTCTGGTTACAATATCGTTGCCTGCATTCCCATGCCTCTTTTTAAAAATAACCTTTAATGGGAACACAGGGCAATGTATGCATTTACCCACGGTTTATGGCTATTCTTGCACAACAGCTGAATTGAGTACTTGGAACAGGGACCGTCTGGCCCTCAAGACCTAACATATTTACAGTCTTGCTCTCTCCAGAAGAAATTTATAGATCTCTGCCCCAGAGCATCATCATCACTGGCATCTAACCAGCATAATAGGAAAGAGAATATGGAAGGGGCAATGCAATTCTTCTCAGCAATGGCCCATATCACTCCCAAACAGCTAGCATTGTCTAGAAACTAGTTACATGGCTCACACAAATTGCAAGGATGACTGAGAAATGCAATAGAGTGATATAGCCAGGAGGAAGAGAAAATGGGTATTTGGGGGGAACAATTGGCAGACTCTGCCCCTGGGCATCAATAAAAGATGTCACCTACATCAAGGTAGTGGCAGCAGCCATGAAGGGCCACCTACACGGGGTTTCATGGAGTCCAGAAGCTTTAAAGAAGACATCACCAAAGGGAGTCAAAGCCAGTATGGGCACCAAGGGAAGAAACAGAAAGATGCCCCATTGTAGCTGAGAATGCGGTTTTCCAGAGCATAGAGGCCATACTCCCTGGGGAGTTTCAATAGTAACTGATGAGAGAGAGAGGCCTTTCTGGGGAGAAGTTCCACAATAGCAGGTGGGGGATAAAGCCAGAGAAATTGTTTTCTTCCAATGCAACTGTGGCTCTGCATTTGCTCCAAGCTTGATGTAGCTTCGACAACCTGGTTTATACCAAATATATAAATAAGTAAAACACATTAAGAAGTTTCAAAAAATTATAGTACCATTTGGGAAGACTCATCTCCAATTTACCCACTGTTTTCTGAATCTTGCCTATATATTAAGGATCCAGAGTATAAAAGTAGCCCTAAAGAATATATGATATAATCAACTTAGGCGCTAAACATCAACAATTGCTATCAACAATTGCTAAGATCATTAAAAAACAATCAGATATCATGTGCCTCCTAATCATATAGTCTAACCCTCATTTGCCTGTAGTTTTCCCCCATCTTTCCCACACCCTCTTAATCCATGGAGTTCATTGTTCCAAGAAAAGAGCAACACTCAGCCAAGAACAGCAATCATCAATCAGCTTACAGTTTTACAATACAAGATTTTACATCCATAGCAAGACTATTGCCTGAATGCTAAGGCTTTTGATTTAGCAGGAGCCAGGCTTTCTTGAGAAAGAAAAGGGCTTTACTGAAACTTCCCAACGCTGAGCATTTTGCATATAAAAGCCAAACCCAAAGGACTCAGATCAATAGTTAAATGCCCTAGAGTAGAAAAGAAAGATGATAGGACCACAGTCATTTCCTTGAGGACAGGAACATTTCTGTGCTAGAGTAAATAGCAAGAGGAAGAGAGGGACAAGGTATCAGATATGAGGGGTCTACTTCTCTCCTCTCAACTCAGGGTTCCAATCTCAGGGACAGAGAGGACAGTCAACAAGAGAAGCACCCACATAGGTTTAGGAGCATCTGAGGGTCCGTTGTCGATGATCTGCTTGCCTGGGCAGAGACTGAGCCCATCACAAACCTTCCTGAGAAGTTCTGCATTTGGAACAGCACAGCATCCAAAATGGCAGCAGGAGGAGATATGAAATAGTCTCCACAGCTAAGGAAGGTGCCTGGGTGTGAGCTGAAGGATCAGCCCCACAGAGGTTCACATACTCCAGTGAGGTGTGGAGAATGAAACCAAAAGTCCTCGTGGACTCTAGTGGGTAACGTAGAGGTGTTCAGAACCTGAGTCCGAAAGAGACCTGCAACATTGATGAGGAGTCTCAAAATCAAAGGTACACAAGCATCAGTTATAGAAATCAGCAGGATGCTGAAAAGATGAGTCATGTACTAGGACCAGGCAAGCCAGGCAACAGCATGGTGAGATCCACAGGGCCCAGGAGGACAGCAAGTAAATCACAGCCAAGCCCCCATGCCACTGCTACGATTGGACCTCCCACCTTGCTCCCAGATGCCACTGAGGGAAATGGAAAGAAATCCTCCTAGATGCCCTTTACTGAAAAGTGACCAACCTTTGAAATGATAGGTAACTAAGATATTTAATTATTGCTAAAAAAAAAATTATTGGATCAAATTGAGGTTACTGTGCTGGAAGAAATTAAGTTCCCGCCCCTAGGCAGAGAGGGGCCTGAAGAGTAAAACTGAGACTGATTCTAAAAAAAAAAAAAAAAAAAAAAGTCATATTTCTGCCTTCCTAAATTATGTATAAATTTCAATCTGCTACAATAGATAAAACTTTTCCATACTTGGGTTAAAGCTGTCACCTGTCAAAAAGTCACTTCACCTCCTCTTTAAACTTGCACTACACATGCACACACAGGCACAAGCTTTGCTACCTTCTAGCACTGATACCTGACACTCTCCGGACAACGACACGATCATAAAATACACTAAGACAATGTAATATGACACTTACAGGAATTTTTAATCTCCCAAGTTTTAGAATTCCATGTGTGAGATAACAATACATCACAAAAGTTGAAAGCTCATTTGACAAGTGGAAAGATCTGGTTTTATTTAAAATTCCAAAATTTGATTCCAAAATGAGGGGGCTCTTAAAAAGAGGCAGACATCCAGAGAAAGGTTTAATTGCCAGGAATCTAAGAGTGGCAGTACACCCTTGCCTCGTGCTAGTGGTACCAATGTGGAATAAACATGCTTGGCATCTGCCGGGCTGTCTCAAAGACATGAGACCTCATATGGGAGCTCCAGTGTCATTGAAGTGAGAATGACTCACTGACAGTAGCCCAGCCTGGGTATGTCATTGGAAAAGGATTTCTGGTCGCACATCAGGTCTTTTCAGCCCCACCCACACACATGGTTAACAATCATCGTCAGCACATCATTTAAAAATACAATGTGCAAAACATGCAATGTGGAATACAATGCCGAAAAAGTTAAATTAGACATTAATAAGACTGAGGTGGTGAGTGGATGCAGACTGACAATTTGAGTGGTCTTTTCCCACTCTATTATCTGTGATGTGGTTGTGTGCAGATTTGGTTTAACAAGTTTATAAACAAATCAATCTGCCCTTAGCAACTAAGAGATTAACCCAGCTAAATAAAGAAAGCACAACCACTAAGAATGTTTCCTAGTGTTTTTTAAAGAAAGGCTTAAAGTAACAGTATCTTCTTAGTTCTATTTTTATATTATAATTGATAGTATAATGTGTATATTTTAATCTTATATCAAGTGTAAGTACATGATCAAAACATGGATTTACTCTTGTAGGAATTTTGGAACTAAATAAAATACCTCAGACTAAAGCCAGATCAGACATTTCAGTTTATTTCAATGTCAAGAGTTTCGCCTCTTGGTTCCCACAAATTAGCAACATTTGGACTAAAACACACTTTAGGGAAATGTTTAAATGTTTTATGTTTTATATGTAAATTTGTTTTATTCTTCTTAAATAAAGAGTTATTAGCCCTTTTAAAATGAAATCAGTTGTCCCAATAGGGTCTGTCTAAATCTCATAAATGTTACAGCCTTAAAGAAAAAACATTCACGAACTCTCATCTGGTATTTCCAAAATATAATACCATTCAACAGTTGAATAGATTCCCAACGCTTCCAATTAATATGCTTGCAGATCTTTGATAGGTACCTATATTTTTAGCAACATCTAGCTTTGTGAACATCATCTAGCATCTTTCCCTCCATTTTGCAGATGAAGCACCTGAGGATCTGAGAAATCCAGTAACATTCTTTGGATCAGAACCAGGCTTAGACTCCAGGTCTTTGGAAACCGGTGGAGGGCCCCTGTACCTCTTCAACAGCCGCCTAGGGTACAATTCCTACACCAAACTTTACTATTTGAATTATAATAGCAGTGACCAAGGAAGGGCAAAAAGTGAATGCATTAAGACAACAAATCAAGACTGAGATGGAAACAATACCTAAATCAACACAACTGCCATTTTCTCTCCTGAGACTACTGTACAGAACCTAAAGTTTTGGGGGCCAAGATTGGAAAGAATATATAAAAACAACGAAGGCTCCAGCCCCACTCCACACTTTAGCCTGAGAAATAGTTGTTCTCCTTTCTTTGGTAAAGTATTCAACCCTGGAAAAACAGTTAATACCACTCTCTATTCATTGTAATCTCTTAATTCTCATTGTCTTCTTCAAGCCTGAGGCATGTGTGTCTCAGTAATCCTTCCATTTAGTAACCATAATCTGCAATCTCTCCTCCTAATGCCAGTAATCCTTGGATTCTACTCAGGGCGGAGGGCAGTAACTTCCCAAGTCAATGTCTTGTCTTTTCTTCAAACACATTATCAAGTTAAAGACAATTCTCTTTGGCCATCAGAGGGTGAAGTGCATTTGTGTCCATTGTCCTCTTCCTCGTTACGCATTTTCTTTAAATGGTTTCAAAAATTGTAAGCACGCTGATTGATTTTTTTTTTCCAGCCACTTGATGAAATGCATTAATCCAAAATAAGCCAGCACAGCACAACCTAATTCGCATTTCAGAAAGTCATAAAGTTTCATTCAGCAAGCAGTTTTAAACTTTTCTGTGTGGAGATACACACTCCGCTACCACCCTTACCTCGCTTGTCCCCCAGAAAAAGAGAGAGAAAACAAAACAAACAAAACCAGAACACATGGTGCCTGCAACAGGAAGAAAAAAAAAAAGATGCTTTAATGAGAAAGGGTTATAAGAGTGAATAAAAGAGTAGGAGAAGAAAGAAGATAGTAGACAAAAGTGGTCATTTTTTTCAAGAAACTGAAGAAGGGTATTAAGAATGTGGGAAACATAACACTAAGGAGAGAGAGAGGGTGAGCTGCTTCCATGACACCGTCTAACCTACCTTGGTCATCTACATTTGGCTCTACCCTGACCTCTTAGTCTAAGGTAATAATTATAACAAGAAAGTTGGCAATTTCATGTCAGATGTAGAAGAAAGTAAATACTGAAGTTCCTTGAGAGAAAGAAAGAAAGTAAAAAAAGAAAGAGAGAGAGAGGGAGGAAGGAAGGAAGAAGGAAGGAAGGAAGGAAAAGAAAAAAATGTTAAAGCCAAATAACTAAGGATCAAGAACGTTTGGTTCTTATTTTAAACCCTCAACTTACTTGCTAAGGGATCTTCGGCAAATCCCATGACAACTGAAGTCTCATAAATAAGATGGGAAATTATGTAGTTCTTTCTCAAAGGCTTCTGAGGTATTTTAATTAGTAATTTAAAAGTACCAGGGCATGGGGCACCTGGGTGGCTCACTTGGTTAAGCGTCAAACTCCTGGTTTCGGCTCAGGTCCTGATCTCAGGATCGTGAGATACAGTTTTCCATAGGGCTCGTCGCTCAGGGCGGAGACTGCTTAAGACTCCCTCCCTCTGCCCCTCCCCCCTCCACCCTGTGCTCTTTCTCTCTCTCTAATAAATAAATCTTAAAAAAAAAAAAGTACCAGTGTCAACCCAAAGCGCTCCATACATTCACCATAAATGAAAGCCTATTTAAATGCTAAGAAAGAGGAAAATAACCCTGATGTATAGACAAATGCCACAAGGGAAAATAAATAATATTTCAAAGTTCAGTGGGTAGAAAATGAGAACTAATGATTGTGATGCATTCAAGTGCCTCCTTGACAAATGAGCTGTTTTGTAATACAGATCCTGGCTCTGGCAACAGCCACATCACTCCAAGTGCCCAAAGGGGAAAACGGAGCGACAACCTACGGGAGCTAAAGTGAAAACTAATCTTTGTAAGGCACTCGTTGTACGGGCCAGATTCCAAAAGCTGAACTTCCCTTCCTAGAAGATTGCTGGTGACCAAGTGAGAACCCTAAACTATCAGAGCATGTGTGAATCAGGAAAGGAGCAAAAATTCGGAAATAACAGCATGCAGCATACGTAATGACCACCAAAAGGCTCGTTTTTGTGTTTTTTTGTTTTTTTGTTTTGTTTTGTTTTTTTCAGCCATGCTAAGGTTCTGCTTATTTGTGAGGCGGGGAGGAAGTGCAGTGAGCACAAATAAATCCAAGCTTTTAAGCTTGTTTTCTGGACTTTATACATGATAGAGAAACCTTATATTGATAAGTGTTACTTGAGCACCTACTATTAACCAGATTCTATGCTGGCCACCACAGAACCAGCAATGAACAAACGGAGTCCACACTCACATCTGTGTGGTATGGGATACAGAGATTAATAAGTTGTGATAAGGGTTATAAAGAGCATAGAAACAAAACGCCTGAAGAGAAACAAGACTCTTAGTTGGGAAGTGAGGGCTGGTTTTTCAACACTGTAAGATGCATGCAAGCAAAAACTACAAAATATAACCACAAACCCATGACAGCCGCCCTTTACCACTTCAGAAGAAATAGCAAGAGCCATTTCTGAATCACCTAGTCCCTTGTCTGAGGTCACAACTGGCATTTCGGGCAGGACAATTCTCCAGTCGTACCGTCCAGAACGCCACAAAACATTTGGTATCCGTGGGCCCCGCCTCCCAAATCTAGCAGCACCTCCTCAGCCCAGTCACTGTGACCATCCAGTTGCCCCGGCCACTTTACAAACCTCCTTAGGGAAGCCGCCCCACTCTCCCCCAGAGAACCACTCTCTTTTATGCCCTTTTTCTACACTTGTGCTTAAGCAATAGGAGCATCAGGGAACTAAGGCCGTGGAAAGAGCAGACTTACCTTCAGTTTGATAAAGGCTTTAATCCCGGCTCTACCATTTATCATTAGGCAAGTTAGTGAAGCACCTGTAAATATAGGTGATAATGTACACTTCAGAGGATGACTATCAGGATGGTATTAAATGATGCAGGTGTAAGGCCTCACAGAGGTCTAACCCAATGTGGATGCCCAGTGAGATTATCCCAATAAAGTTACAAAAGAAGAAAAGGAAGAAAGAATGTTCCTTAGCGGGCGCCTGGGTGGCTCAGTTGGTTAAGCGACTGCCTTCGGCTCAGGTCATGATCCTGGAGTCCCTGGATCGAGTCCCGCGTCGGGCTCCCTGCTCGGCAGGGAGTCTGCTTCTCCCTCTGACCCTCTCATGTGCTGTCTCTCTCACTCTCTCTCTCTCAAATAAATAAATAAAATCTTAAGAAAAAAAAAAAAGGATGTTCCTTAGCAAAGTAATTCTCTTAGAAGATGACAAATTCTGTAATTACGGGGTAGGTACAAAAGTGCTAAAGGCACACCGGCTGTGCCAAGCAGGGAAACAGAACCGGAAGCTGCTCAGCTAGGCTTTCAGGACACAGCACTCCGCTCCATTGCCAACCACCCATCTGGCTCTCCAGAAACATTGGCCCTAACTTTTAAAAGGTTAGCACTCACCAAAACTCTGTCTTGCAGGTTCTGGTCACATACATTAAGGTCAAAAGTGCTACCAGACATCATCTACTTATTTCCATCTTTGCCATAATAATTACTGTGTGGTCTGTAAAGCACGGGCATAACCCCATCTCTCAGGTAAGTCTGGGCACAGCTCACAGCGTGAGCCTGGAGGTACTATTATCCCTACGGGCAGGTCAGGGAACTGACAAAGTTAATTGAATCAAACACTCTGATAACAATTGTAGTAGCAGCTAACAGTAGGTATTTTCAATGTTCATCATTATATTTATTAAAGAGTGTGTTAACAATAGAAGTATATTATTACATTTATCATTAATAGTCACATTGATTATTAATAGATCGGTTACTGATTAATAATCAATCTCATTTAATGATAATTCACTATGTATCAATCACTGTACTAAGTAACCTAAACACACTTTTTCTTTTACTCTATTTTTTAAAAAACTTTGCGCTAAATGCTATTATTATCCTTATTTTACTAGGGAGCAAACAAGCTTAAATAACTTGCTCCCAATCATACAGCTAACAAGTGATGGAGACAGAACTTCAACCCACATCTGTTTAGTTTCAAACACACTAAGCTATAGTCCTTTCCTGACTCCCTTCCAAGGGATGCTCAGATACAGTGGCCAACAGAGTCTTTCAATACAGGGGCTTTCACAGAAAATAAAAGGCTTTGGGAAAGAATGCATGTAATTAAATAGATCACGTAAACTACCCCTACATTTAAGTAAGAGCTAAAGGTAAAAATGGGTGGACAGGCTGGGCCTTGGAGGCGGCCAAGTTGCGTTTGCCTGGTAAGGGAATGTTGGTCGGGACCCCACGGCCTGGCCTGCCGGTCACTCACCATAGACCAGGCCAACGAAGATACCAGCAGGGCATATCAGGAGTAGTAATCAATGATGTTTGTAGAGAGTAAGAACTAAATGAGTACATCACTAGGAACAGTTTCATTTCACCTCCCCCTAAACTTTATTATACAGAGCATCATACAATCTCAGGATTTTTTTTAAAAACCACCTCCCTAATCTTCCATTTACAGTTGCAGTGAAATTCTGGTTTATATTTTTAACCTGCTTCAACTGTAGAGTCCTCAGCACCCCCTGACTCCCTGGCTGGCTCCACCTTGCTGTAAGTTCCCACCTCTGAAGATCCCTTCACAGTTGGGACTGCGGGAGAGTGCAGAGGACAAGAGGTGACTGCAGGGACCGAGCCCTCCAGTAGCACTGTATCTTATGACAGTAGATTGCTCAATATGATTTCTCTAGTGAATGGAGAACAGCCAGCCTAGACACGAGATGGTGTTTACTCATTGTTGAAATGCAATGCTTTTCCTTAGAAATTTCATGTTGTCCCTAGGAATATCAACTCTTTCAATTTGCCTAAAATATATGCAGTCTTGCAAACATAGCTCCCTAGAATTAATTCCAAAATGGTATGCTTTCAAAGGTGAATACTAAACTAACCAAGATTCATAAGGATTTTAAAATGGCATAATATTATGAGCATATTTATTATTTTGGTGCAGGTCACAGCTAAAAAAAAAAAAAAACTTGATTTAATTTAATAACAGGGTACTGATAGAAAGGAAAAGGGAGAGAATAACTGTTGGACAAATATAACCCAGAAAAACAGCTCTGAAACCCTACCCTTTTTTTTGTTATATGCTTACTCACACTGTTCTCCCTGACTTCCTGTCTCTTGAACCTTAAATTCCCTTCTGTATGTTTTAAATTCTATCTGCTCTTCAAGGCCCAGTTCAGTTCTTACCTCTTTAGGGAAGTCTTCTTTCCCCCTCAGCTGGCCCACATAAATCTTTCCTTCATTTGAGTGCCTGCAATTGAAAACATAGTTCTTATCTTACAGTTTAATACTTAAATATCCTCTAGGTGATTAATGTCTGCTAATTTTAACCCCTAAACAGCATATAAGGATTTGAAGTTATGGCTAATAATTGTTATTAATGTAAACAATGATAACGAGCCAGCACTTATTACTTACAGAGGACTTACCGTGTACCGGGCACTTACAGAATTTCATTGAGTCACCACCACAACTCTATGAGACAAATATTATTATGTCCTCCTTAAACACATGAGGAAACCAAATTCTAGTAAGAAGATCATTTTGCCAGGAGACAGAGCCACAATTTGAATCCACTGCCTAATCCTACTATGTCTTTTCCCTCTGGAGCAAGTGGGCCAATGTGTTACAGAAACTCTGTCCCATGATGAGGACACGGAGTGCCTTTACTACAGCTGAATGACTACTGATGGGAAAGGTGGAAAATTCCCAGAATGCTGGATTGTGGATGAGGTTGAATTCATAAGAACAATAGGCAACTGTTAAAATTCCTTCCTTAATTTGGAAAAATGCCCAAAGTCCAAATTACCCCAAAGGTCACTGGAAGATGCACATTGTGTATCCAAACTTTGTCACTGACACAAAAGAAAGCAACCGTTTGTCCTTTTGGTGAAGGTTAGGTTCTCCAGGCTTCAGTGGATGGACCATATTCAGACATCCTCGTGAAACAAAATGTACAGAATAAAAAAACATCGTACGTGGGATATCTGCCATTGAAATACTAAAACCACAAAGATGGTAGATTAATATAAACCCTCAGTCAGACTGAAGATTTGTTTTTACAAAATCAGAAGATTTTGACCTCTATAAGGTAAAGGATTGAAGAAAAACATGATAGCATTTTATGGCATAGTTAGAAAGGATTTTAAATAAATTTTTAAATTTTAAAACTATACTTAGCTAAATAAAAGGAAGAAATGGAGAGCTAGAGATGCCCAACTATACAAAACACAAAATGGAAACCAAAAGAGCGTAATAAACAAAGAAGATAAAGTGACAAGGCTGTAATCTAACCTGAAATTGACTAAGGGTGCTGGCCATGAAAGCCTTTCCTGACCTTCCCTCCCACCCACCCCCCACTTCCCCTTACATTCCTGGGTAGCCCCTTCTTCTGGGAACAAAATGCCTGGCAGCAAGAGAAGCAGCACAGCCAGGTTTATGACAAGGATAAATTGCCTTTTCTCCACTGGGTGCCTGGTGCTAAATGGAATGTTGGCTGTAAATATCCCGACGCCCCTCCCTTTTCCTCTCTTAAGGCTTCTTCCCAACATGCTAGCCCAGCATTCTCCTTCTCTCTTGTCCAATTTGGCTCCTGCATCTTATCTTCTACCTTTTTCCTGCTCTCTCTTCCGTTTTCCACTTCCCTCTTCTGTCCTGTGGAGTGTGGGGAAGTCAATGACAGACTAAGAAAATTCATAATCCCAGCACTCCCAGCACTCAGACATTCAATTTCCAAAGTACTAATTCACACTCAGTGTAAGTGTAGTGTTTGGTTACTGGTCTAAAATCTATTGATTCATACCAGAAGGTAATTTCTTTTGACTTCCCTAAGCTTGTTTGTTCCTATTTCTCCTTTCCAGAAGTCTTCAGCAGTGGTGTTTATTTGATCTTTTACTAGTTTCAAATCAGTTCTATTTTCTTCCTATAGCCATCATAAAGCCCAGGACCATAAACATGCAATACTTCTTCTGGCAGTCTTTGAAAAGTATCATGGAGATCTATATTTTTTGACATAGAAAAATGATCTCTTTAAATTAAGTGGAAAATTATTTTAAAGCACAACTATATAAAAATTATCATATATTGCAGAATACATTTATACAGAAAAACCAGGAGGTCTATTTTAAGATGTTGAAAGTCTCTAATTGCAGCAAACTTGACTGATTTTTTCTTCATTTTCTTAAAAAAAAAAACTTTAAAAAATATACATGCATAGCTTGATTGACCAAAAGCAAACAAACAAACAAACAAACAAAGAAGGAAAAAACTGTGAGCCTTTACTACCTTCCGGACAAGGAAAAGTATGTGAGAATTGTATGGGCATGTGGGAAGTAGAGTAGAGGAATGCAGACACCCGCCTGCCCGTGAAATAGGGAGTTGGTGACAAAGCTTGAGTAGAAACTGGGGATGTTGCTGTTGTCTGGAAAGCTTTGGAGAGAAGTAAATTTATTATTGAGAAAAGCTTTTTAGTCCTAACAGCCACTCCAGTCATTCGAACTGCTTCCTTGCAACCTCATTAGTTGGTTCTAAATAACTTAGATAATCCAAAAAGGAGAGAAGGGAAAGTCTGAGCTCTAACCAGGACAGGGCTGAAACCACTCTTCACAAGGAGTCCTATAGAGCTTGTCTCAGCGAGAGATGAATTGACGATGAACCTCCAATTTGGATGTTAGCCCCTTGGAAGTGATAATAACCCCATCAAATTCCCAAGAGGAAACAGCTATAGAAATAAAAGGAAAACACCACAACAATGTTTAAAGCTGAAGAGCACAAAAACACTGGGCAGAGCCTTACAAAATGGAACAATGGTCCAAGTAAAACCTGAACGGCAGGAGCGTTAGACCGTGAAATGGAGAAACAATGCGAGCCGAAGTGGGATGGAAGACTCAAAAGCTGCTATTAATTCAAGCAAGATCAAAACAGAAATCAATCTATTCATGTGACTTCCAAAAGATCATTAAAAACTAATTACTTTCTGTCTACCTCAATTGCTTTGTTGCTTTAGTTGGTAAATTGTTCTTCCTCACTCTCGGTGTAGATGGCTGTGGAATAAAGCAGTGTGTTCCAACTCAGATCACAGCGAGTCAAGTGGCCCCATCATAGAGCCCAGACTCTGAAGTACTTCTAAGCATTATCACAGACTCTCCACTTATCAGCACAAAGCTTATGTATGCAACTGGGTTGACACCTAATTACATAAAGCAATGTCGTGCATTATTCTAATTTCAAAAAAAAAAAAAAAAATCAAACCCTTCTTTGCTAGGGCTATGGTCGGTGATTTGGCATGTTGGTAAATCAGTTCTCTTGTGCAGAAAGAGTCTCCATGACGGTAACAGAGCTCATTCTTATTTCTTTTCCAAATCTGACATAATTATAAAAAAAATTAAACAAAAAGAAGAGAAAATCGGCTACTCAAGCAAATTTGTTCTGTCAAGTGGCAGTTTCTTCAAGATGAGTATTATCTCTAAAAACAAAACAAAACTTCTAACAATATTTATTTTCATTTGACCTTGATAAATAATCTCGTTTCTCTTTCAACCTAAATCTGTCGATTTACTTTCCTTCAAAATTAAACTCCTGATCTTCTTGCCATTATATGTATATATTTTCTAGGAGAAGATTCAATATGCTCTTAATTGTTTCTCAGGAAGTGAAATGGCTTTCAGTGTCCCACAATTATATTTGTAAAAGAACAAATATCAATAGTCAGAAAAAAATCATTTTTTAGAATCTTATTTGCACATGGACTTAGAAAATGACCAAGGATAAATGTGGTGAAATATGATCTTAGATATTAAGACTTGCTCTTTCCTGAATGCTTGTTTATTGCACTTTTGTGATAAGATACAATGTATGTCTATCAGTGCCTGAATTGATATCTACTTTTAAAGAGAATGGCTTGTATTTCCTTAGAACTTAAAATTTTCAAAAATTTATTGCATTTCTACTACTTTCTCATTTGAAAACCACAAAATTTCTATAAAAGAGATCTTTCATTTGGGAAGATATTTCTTCCCACTTTATAGTAAAGAAACATGTATGGGAATCACCAAGGTCATATAGTTTGTAAGAAATAGAGACTGGAAGAGAATGATCTTCTTGCTCCCAGCACTGTTAGTATAGCTACTGAAGAAAAGAGGAATTAATATCAAGGGTCTTCTACATACCAGGCCTCACTAGTGCTTTACGAACGACATTTCATTTTATCTTTACAACAGCTCTATGAGATGGATATTATCATTCCTACTGATGTGTATACTGAAATTCAGAAATTGTGAGTGCCTTCATCAAATTTACTCAGCTAAAATATGGCAGAGCTAGAGTTCCAATGTGGGTTTTCTAACTACACAATCCAAGTTCCTTCTCTATTTCTTGATGCTATTTCTACTTACAAATTGGAAGTTACAGCCTTTGTTGCATAAAATTCAAGTTTAATCAATTGGAAAATTCCACACATTTAAAAATAAAGTAGATGATATTGATGTTCAGAAATCGTAATTTAAAACAAGCACAATCAAAGCCAAATGCCAACATGCAATCACAACACATCCAGTATTTAGGTATCCCCCTTTAAAGGAATGTCTCTTAAGGACATGGCATAGTTGGGCTAAAAAGTGTGCCCTTACTCCATAGAGCAATGCAAGCATGATTTCCTTAACAATCATCCCTCCCCTCCTTTCTCCAATATACTATATCTTCTCACTATATATCACCTACCTATTTTTTTTTCTAGGGATGGAGAGTTGATGAGATATAGAAATCTCCTCATCACAAAGAAGTCAGGGACCCCCACCAATAAAAAAGTAGATTTATTGCTAGGTGGTACAGTTTAAATCTCTTGAGGAGAATAGTGCAAGGAAGCATTAAAAAACACAAACTTCTAACCATGTAATTGTGTGTCTTAGATCTGAAAATTTAGGGCCGTAAGACAAGTGGTCTGCTAAGAAAACGTGGGAGCTTTTTTCCTGGTAGGGTATAACAGAGAAAGGAATACTCAAAGTTGACAGGAAAATTAAGACAGAAAGAGTCTTGGAATAATGAAATCTTAAGGCAACGCTAAGAGAAAGAAAAAGCTATTTAATTAATGAGACTGGATTTCACTCATCCTTAGTATAAAAGACATTTATCTTATTAAGAAGGTCAAAGATAAAGGGCAAAACTGAGCAAGTGCTGCTGAAGAAAGGTTCTTGAGCTGTGACTGAATATACACCATACACATACCTTTCACAAAATAATGATTTAAGTTAGTTAACCACGTGTCCCAAACTGAACAGAACTTCTAATTTAGCTTCTTGACCTCCTCTCCTGAACTTTTCTTCTCAAATCACCTTCACTGTCCTGCCAGGCTTGACAGGCTTAGAGTAGAGAAATTTCTCTCCATGCCAAATACATCTTAACTTTTGTAACAGCAGAAAAACCTAGAGATTTTTGCCTGCACATCTTCAGACCTGCTACTTTCATACAATCTCTACTAAGTCAGCAAAATCATTCTCACTGATTTACTATGTCTATGAAAACACAACTACTTTTGACTACTTAACTTACTTGACTGCTTACTTTTATTAGAACCACAATTAACTAAGTACAACCGCTTTTTATTTGCTTTGCTTTTAATTAAGTTTGATAATTTAAATTTAGACAACAGTCCAAAGCTCCAGATTCAATTCTAATTGCGTATCCATTGAGGAAAACTCTCTTATGCAAATACACAGCTTACACTACATTTTCTTTAAAGCAAAGGGTATATATTAATAAAAAAAAAATTTCTATAATTTAATATGCACAAACTCTGGGTAGAGGTTAGTAGAGTCATTATATACTTTAACATAGCTACTACCTCCATAAGATAGCAAGATATTTTTTTCAATTTTATTGATGAGGAAACACAGAGTTTAAGAAAATTAGAAGTATTGTGGAATTTTCTGATTCTTGAATCTGGAGTTGGGGGTGGCATTATTTAAATGCATTACCACTTGGTTAAAAAAAATAAAGGCAGAATTTCCTACAGTTATTTCCCACAACAAAATAACTAATTTCATTGGAGACATCACAAAAACTGGAGTAGTGTATAGTTTGTTTTGCTGGTACAAAAGTTAAAATTAACTTGGCAAGAAAAGCAATTCCTCTACTCTTAACCTGCAATGTAGGAAAGAAATGCCTATTTTTAGGTGGCAAATTTAGCATACCTAGATGAACCCTTAGCTGAAATGGACAATTTTCCAGAAAAAAATATGTGGATCACCAAAACTGGCTCAAAGAGAAGCTTAAAAGATTCACACAAAGGAATAACCACTGAAGAAATTAAACTAATTATCAAAATGTTATACTTCAAAAGGCACCCAATCCAAGTTTTCACTTGGAAATTTTATCACACCCTTAAAAAACAGATAATATCCCTATTATATTATATTATATTTCTTTTTGGAGCAAAGAAAAAGATGAGAAGTAATGTGACCCACTTCGCTAAGCAAATATAGCACTGATACCAAAACAAGACAAAGCACAAGAAAAGAAACTAGGACCCAATCAGGTTTACAAATTAAGACATATACACATTAAATAAAACATTAGCAAATAAAATTTATAGATGTATTTTTAAAAATTAAATATCAAGATTAAATTTGGTTTATCCCAGGAATTCAAGGATGGTTCAATACTAGAAAATCCATCAATTCTCCGTATGAAAAGACAAAAGACAAAAGCTAAATAATGTAAAGACATTGGATGAAATTTAACACCTGATTTTTTTTTTATCTTAGCAAACTAGGAATAGAAGGAAAATTTTACCTTAATAGAGTGTCAGTAGTTGAATTATATAAGTACCATACACAATGCATGAAATATTAGAAGCAGTATACAATAAGGAATAATAAAAGACACTGATATTATCATTGTCTATTCAATGCTTACTCTCTATCCTTGTCTATCCAAGAAAAAAAAAGAGAGATATAAAGATCATAAGGGAAAAGATAAAATTATCATTATTTGAATATGATATTACCATCTACCAAAAAAAATCTAAAAAAATCACCTTATAAATTATTACAGTTCATTAGAAAGTTTATCAAGGTGGTCAAATAGAAACTGCAGAATAATATATACATTAAAATATAATTTATATTTTAAAACACACACATTTTTTAAAAAGTGCTGTGTATAGCCTAGGGCCATAAATATATCTCACATAAGTAAAAGTAAAATGGTCTGTAAAGATACACATCATATTAAATGTTGTTGGTACTTCTCAAAAAGAATCAGGATTGATGGTGATGATCAAAGGAGAGTATAGCTTTATCTATAATATAGGTATAACTTCAGCTATATTTCAGGTTCAGTTCCAGACCCCTGCAGTAAAGCAAATATCACAATAAAGTGACTCAAATGAATTTTTTGGTTTCCTGGTGCGTATAAAAGTTATGTTTACACTATCCTGTAGTCTACTGGGGGTACAACAGCATTATGTCTAAAAAAAACAATGTATATTCCTTAATTTAAAAATACTTTATTGCTAAAAAATGTTAACCATCGTCTGAGCTTTCAGTGAGCTGTAATCATTGACCACAGATCACCATAATAAATCATAATAATAATAATAAAAAAGTTTGAAATATTGTGAGAATTACCAAAATATGACACGGAGATACAAAGTGAGCAAATGCTGTCAGAAAAATGGCACCAACAGACTTGCTCACTGCAGGCTTGCCACAAACCTTCAATCTATGAAAAACTCAGTATCTGTGAAACACAATAAAGCGAAGTGCAATAAGATGAGGTATGCCTGTATTGTTTTTATGGCCTAAATATATTTATTAGTTATACTATTAAAAATTAATAAATGAAATTGAAAATATACAAGAAAGAACTTTAACTATTTCTACATTTCATACTATCCATACTATTTCTTAAAGTTTGCATTATTACTTAACTCAAGGATAGCATCAGGAAAATAAAGGAGCACATCATATATAAGCTCATAAAAGCTAACTTTGTGGCTAAGTATGCTTTATTGTTGAGTTAATGTCTATGAGAACTGGTTTACTGACATTTTAAAATTTTGATAAATACAATTTAATAATATTAAGGCCAAAGACTGAAAAGGTTTGTATATATATTAATATACATGTCTAAATATGTGATTTTCCCACAACTTTACTAGTGTTAAAATATAAAAATAATAAACTGACCATAAATTCAGCTCAATGAAATAGATTTATTGTGAAAAAACATTGAAAGTTATTATTCAATATTATGACAATTAAATTTTTTAATACTATTTTTCAGAAGAGACCACTATATCATTGAATTTCTCTTTCTCTCTCATAGATATTAAACATCTGGTAACCAGGTTCCTTTATGTACTTGTGAGAAGCTTGAAAAGTTCAAAATAATGGATATCTGTTCCCAAATCAAATATTTGCCTTAAAAAATAATAGTAAACTTCCCGAGAATTCCATGTAGATTGACAACTCACTTCTTTATAGGCAGTACACCTAACTGTCAAGGGCAGTCTTGGTGTGAGATTCAGAGGATAAATACACTCTGGATGTAATGCTGAGAGAAAAGAACTCATGTTCATTCTAAAAGGAAAGATATAAAAAGTACACAAAACTGCCCTATCAAACTCATTATACCCCATTAATATTGTACCACAAATTTGATTTCCTACAGTAAAAATTAGTCTTTGAAGAAATATAATTTACTCTCAGGTGTTCAGACTGTTAAGATCCTAAAGATTTTTATTTATATCAACTGATATTCACTTAATCATGACATACATTTTTGTATTTTATTGTCAATATAAAAATCATGCTCATTTTTACTCACATCTTCTCTAATTGAAAAAGATTTGGGGGCACCTGGGAGGCTCAGTCGGTTAAGCATCCGACTCTTGATTTCGGTTCAGGTCATGATCTCAGGGTCATGAGATCAAGCCCGGTGTCAAGCTCTGCGCTCAGTGGGGAGTCTGCTCAAGAGTCTCTCTTTCTCCCTCTGCCCCTCCCTCTGCTCTCTCTCTCAAATAAATAAATAAATCTTTTTTAAAAAAAGAAAAAGATTTTTACTCTTTGTCTACTCACACATGAGAAGAAAAGAGTGTCAACAATTCAATGCCCTCTAGAAATCTTGCTCAAACAATTCTGAGGCATGTGGAGGAAACTGAGTTGTAGAACATTTTTTGTTGGTGCTAATTTCTTAATGAAAGGGTCATTCTTTTTCATTGGATATTGAGGCTCAATGGGCAAAATTTGTTTCAGAGGTGCTCAACTTCCCTGAGATGATGAGATGATAACTTTAGGTCATTACTGACTTGAAAAGCTTTTCAGCCTCACAACTCTTTAGAGACACTGTCTATGTGTATTCTATGTAAAACATGTACTGATTTTCTGGAATTCTCTCCAGGAATGTCTTCAGAACCTGAACCTCCAGGGAAATACAAGACAGATGGGCAATCCCACTACATGTTTCATAAGTGCCCTAGAGTCATCCGTCTACCCAGCAGGACAAATCTGAGGATCCTGGAGGTGCGGAGGATATAACACAGTGAGATCCTGTGCAGCAGCAGCTCCTTATCTCCCTGCAATGCAGCAGAAAGACCTTTGAGGGAAAGAACAGGCAGAACTCTATGGAAACGCTGGTGGGAACAGCAAAGGAAGGCACCCTGAAGGTCCAAGCTGACAGCTCCGCATCTACCTCTAAAGGAGTTTAGAGCTCACTCTTTTATGTATTCTTCTTATTTTTTTTGAACTTGCTTTTATCCTTTACACTAAAGAACACATTCTGGACAATAAGCATTCAGACATTTAACTGCAAAAGAAAGATTTAATAGATGATCAAATTTAGCATCCTGGCTAAAGCATATTGGTACTTAGAAGAAATAACTAAAAAACTACAAGAGGATAACATTGTTTTCTAAGTGAAGTTTGGTGGCTCTCAAAAATCTTGTACACTCTCAATTTTCATCCGAACTTAATTATTTTGTGGGTTCAATTTCTGTTTCCAGCAAAACACAACTTCCTAGTACTGCGGAAGAAAAGACTTATAAAATGGGCTTCGTGGAGCTCAAATAGCTCTTAAAAACAATATCTTGATGAGTTAAGTGTAAATGAGCCAAAACATATGGATTAAATGTCCCTTTAAATACACATGGCTTTAAAAATTAAGGGAAAAAAGGTTTTGGCAAAATGTGTTTCAGATTTGGTTGAAAGAAAACATTTGAAAGGAATAGTTTGAGGGACTGAACTAACCCAAAACATACCTGAGCTCTTCCAACCTCATATAATACAACCAATTCTAAAACATATGGATTTTATACTATAATTCCCCTACCACACCCACCCTGAGTTCTGAGTTCTTAGTTTTTCTTCCTATGTTGGAAGTCATTAAAAACAGTCATGGTGTCAGTACTGTGTTGAAGAGACCATAACCTACTACTGTGATCAGTTTAAGTCAAATAGAATGAATGGCTTATTGATCATCACTCCACAAAAATAAAAATAGTTTTTGTTTCAAACTCACATATTTCTCACTAGCAACCCCCATCAGACAGTGAGACTACATTATAGATACACATTGAGATAGAGGTAAGACCTGGCCAGACACCCATGTTGTGACTCCCTACTTAACCGAAGTCAGGTAACAGACAAAAGGTCAACAGGAGAACACCAAAGCACAACCCAAACAAAGTCAGATAATTTTGACCTGCTTGGAATAGTTCAAAATGTACTTATTCGATGCAGATGACCAGGAGCAAAAGCAAATGGACAACCTACCAATTGACAGGTCCTAAGACCTGTACCACCTGTACCTTAGGTTTGTCTTCAAAGTTACCCCCCCCAACAGACACACACAGGTGGTAATGTTATAATAAACTCTACAAGCAATGAGATTTACTTCTAACGTGTGATCGGGGATAAAATTAATACAAATTTTAAGTATCAAATAGATAAATCATTAGCTTTATGAATTCGTGAAATTATCCATATTGCTATCCCATTTTTTCCACATGAACCCCGGGAATCTCACCATCTCTACTGAAGCAGGTAGAATGGTTATTTACTGCCACTCTCTCCCAGATTACATTTGAAAAACAAGCAGTAACATGAATAAATGACCCTAGTCATGATGCCACTAAGTTGCCCTAATGAGCATGCACCCTCGTCTAAGCAATAGAGTTATTATGCCACTAAGGTATATTGTATTTCTTCAAAGGCTGGGAGTTTTTTTGTTCCAACCCCCCCCCCAGTTTTATTGAGATATATAAAAGACATATAGCACTGCGTAAGTTTAAAATGTATAGCATAATGATTTTGATTTACATATATTGTGAAATGATGGACCACAGTAAGTTTAGTTAATATCCATCATCTCATAGAGATACAAAAAAAGAAAAGGAAAAAAGTTTTTTCCCTGTGATAAGAACTGTTAGGATTTACTCTCTTGACAACCGTCATGTATCCCAGACGGCAGTGTTAACTACAGCCATCACATCGTGCAACCCATTCCTAGTACTTACTCATCTTAAGTGGAAGTTTGTACCTTTTGACCACCTACCTCCATTTCCCTCACCCCTCACCTATGATAACCACGAGTCTGATTTCTTTTTGTATGATTTTGGTTTTTTGCTTTGTTATTTTTAGATTCCATATAAGTGAGATCATGCAGTATTTGTCTTTCTCTGTCTGACTTATTTCATTTAGCATAATGTCCTCAAGGTCCATTCGTGCTGTCACAGATGGCAGCATTTTTTATAGTTCCAGCTGATAGCTAAATAATATTCCATTATATGGATCTAAGCATAGACATCACATTGTTTTCATTCACCTATCAATGGACACTTAGGTTGTTTTCATGTCATGGCTTTTGTCAATAGTGCTGCTATACATGGGGTGCAGGTATCTCTTCAACATAGCGTTTTCATTGCCTTCAGACATAATCCCAGAGGTGGAACTGCTGGGTAATATGGTACTTCCAGCAACTTTCTGAGAAACCGCCATACATATGGCTGTACCCGTTTGCACTCCTACCAACAGGCGCTAGGGCTCCCTTTCCTCTACATCCTCACCAGCATTTGTTGCCACTTGTCAAAGCCTGAGGTTTTGTCTTACACTCACCAGATCAAACCTACCTCCCTAAGGCCATTACTGAGGACATTTTTTTAAAAAAGGGAATTGATGAATCAGTGTTTAAAAACTTGTCATAAGAAGAGTTGTGAAATGAATCCATTTGCTAGAGAAACCATGTCTAAAGAAACAATCCAGATTGCTATACTGCTAAGGGCCTAAAAGAAAAATCAAGAGCCTCACACCAACGTGGTAGTGGGGTGGGCGGGAGGGGAGGTGAACGTGCTCTCAGTGAAACGGAAAGCCTCTCTAACATGTGACTGAAATGGACTGACAGGGCAATTGAAGAGATAAACGGTGGATGAAGGTCAGTCTGGCCTCATTCCCATGCTCTAATTTCCTTTTAAAGGTGTGGTGTAACTGCAGCTTTATGTGTTGAGTTGAGGATTTACTTGAAATATACTTAGACATACTGCTTCTACACAAGGGAATTGATGCAAGTTCTTAAAATTCCTGCAGTTCTCTCCTTGGGGAGCAAACACTCTATAGCTAAATCCCATAATGCACCACCTTGCCAATACTGCTAAACCCCAGATCAGTTATCTCCTCTGTGGACTGGGGTCTGTGGGGGTGGAAGTTTAAAACCTAAAAGTTATCCAGACTGTGACAAGGTCAAAATTTGCTGTAACAGCAATTCTCTTGTCCAGGATGAAATAATTCCCTTATATTTTATGCCTGTCTGTTGTCTTCAGTCAAGGAAGCTATTATTATCCTTTCTGTGGTAGATTTTTAAAAATATATTTTGCTTTGTCTGTCCACAGACTTGAATGAACCATTTTTCAAAAATGTCTTTGTCCATGTCTGCCAAAGGAAATAAATATAAATATCCATAAAGATCAATATACTTTGCCTCAAGATACAACACTTCCCACTGCATGCTAAGTAACTACAGCAATTCTCCTGAAGGCTGATAGATAATGACCAAAAGTGACATCTCTCAAAGGTATTCATAGAGAATACTCTGACGGTGGCTTCCTCTTGTGGAGGAACAAAGGTTCACATCTACCTCAGATTTGAGCATTCGTTCAGAAAGTCATTGGTCACTGCTAATGTTTTCCCATGGAGTTGGACTGCATGTGGGGAGAAAAATCCCTCTACTCTCCTAGAGGAAATCTTGAGAGTTGGCTGCTGTGTGGTTAGCAGGGAGGTTGTGGTTAATGTTGAGAACCACCATCTCATAATCATATGCTTGAAGCTTTAAATCATGACTCTGTCAAAAATTCAAAGTTGGAAAATCGTGGACCACTTCGGACAATCACAGTTGTGACTACAGCCTAACAATAATAAGACAAACAAAATGTACAAGGGGCGTCTGCATTTTACTCAAGATTTATTTGGCAGAAACAGCATCACATTCTTCTCTCTGAACACCCTGGAGCACACACCCTAGAGTCAGAAGACCCAAGTCCACATTCTGGCTTGGCTACCTGCTGGCATGTTATTTAACCTCTCTGAAATTCAGTTGACCCTTAGATTTAAAAAATCAAATAATAGTGATAAGCATTAAAGAGTATTACATATATGAAAGGATTTTGTATGCAATGGGTTTCTTTGTGTCAGCAATGTCTTCTAAGGGGTACTGCACTCAGAATACCTAGAACACCACATCAAATAACAGTGCTAACTCCTTAAGACTTAAGACCCCACTGTTGTTTCCTTCCTATCTTTCTCTCTCATACCTTCATGGGATATATTTCCTTACATCCACAAAATTAGAACAGAACTTATCGCAGATCAAAATGCTAAATAGATATAATTAAACTTCTAATATATTGACCTGAAATTATTGACCTTCCAATCATGTCAATGTAACATTATGCCCAGGCCAAAATGAAAGTTCTAGAAGGATTGGGGCATTCTGATGCTGAGTGTTCCATTAGAATATTAGACTCAGATATCCCTAGACATCATCTCTGTGTGCCAGTTGTCTCCACATACTACTGATGAGTTCTATGAACATGGAAATGGCAAGGTCGAAGTCTCTCCATGGTCTCAGGACATGGGACAATGAGACATAAGCCAAAGATCAGTGGTACCTGGGTGGCTCAGTCGTTAAGTGTTTGCCTCCAGCTCAGGTCATGATCCCAGGGTCCTGGGATCAAGCCCCGCATCAGGCTACCTGCTCCACGGGAAGCGTGCTTCTCCCTCTCCCACTCCCCCTGCTTATGTTCCCTTTCTCACTGTGTCTCTCTCTGTCAAATAAATAAATAAAATCTTAAAAAAAAAAAAAAAGAAGCCAAAGATCAGTTGTGTAAAAACAAACACACTGAGCATTACAGAGTATGAGTTAAAGATAACAAGTTGGGGACCAGAGTAAGTGAGTGATCAAGATACTCTGAATACAACTTTATATAATGCTGCTTGAAAGAGGAATAGAAAATAGATTTAAAACCAGTATTGGGTATGCTCCCTATGCCAGGCACCACATCAGGAATTAGTTTGTAATTTTAACAACAGGGGATGGACTGACTGACATCTTTTCAGCAAAGTAGCAAAATAAAAGAGCTAACATTAAGTTGGTGCTGCTTCTGCATCAGACACTGTTCGAACATTTCATATGCATCAGCCCATTTGATCCTGATCATAGCACTAAGAAACAGGTATCCCCCACTTTATAAGTTAGGAAGCGGAGCCACTCAGAGGCTAAATAACTTGTCTGAACTTGCACACATTATAAGGAGTCGAGGGAAAGGGTACCATGTCAGAGATAGGGGGAATTTCTCAGTTTGGTGTCGAGGAACATTAGAGCTGGTAGAAGCTGCAAATCCAGTGAATTTCCCTTCTCTTGTTTCACAGATGAAGAAGTGGAGACCAGAAAGACCCCATGCTTGGCCCAATGCCACATTGCTAGCCGGTGGTAGATCTGGGGTGAGATCCAAGAGTCCTCTGCTCTTTTACAACTCTGTCTAAGCACTGGGAAACAGTGGCTCCAGACCACAGGAAAAGGCCATCCCCACTTACAAACCATGTTTAAAAAAAAACCTGTCAAATGCATTTTCTTTTTGACCATGTTTCTATACACTCAGAGCCACCAGGTCTGTTACCTTCTCACATAATGGTAGTGACCTATAACTTCCAAGACAAGCTCATCACAATCTCATAGGGGATATTTAATGAGTGCTAGCATATTAACTGCCAGACCAAACTTGCGGCAAATAAACAGAATGAGTTTATGGTAGAAATCATTTGAAACTACAAACATTTATTGAGAATCACTTTACGCAGGAGAGGGCAATAAGTGTGGGGATTACAATGTACAAGACATTGCCATCCATAGGGAGAAACAAACATGTACACAAATGACCAATCTCTAGTCAGAACACAGGAAATGGGTCCAGGGACACAGAAATACATGGAAAGAACTCAGACTGAGAAGAGGAGGTAAGGCTATGGGGAGAGAAATTCATAAAGCTGAGGTTCAGCCCATATGAAAGTAAATGAGACTGAATTATTCAATAATAGGTCCTCCTAACTGGAGTTTCCAGATTTACCATATTCTTAACTGTCAGTGATAATATGTATATCATTTCTCTAATCACTTTCCTAATTTGGAAGGAGCAAAGGAAAAAGGAAAAAAGATAAATATTTTTAACCCAGAAATTGGGGCTGAAGCTAACATTTGTTAAGTTCTTATCTTAATTGAGCCTGAGTGGTTAATTTGTAGAAAAAGCAGCCAGATTTATTTCAACAATATTCAATAGCACTTGTTGACCAAAAAAGAGGTCTAATTTGCTGTATGAGTAAACAGAACACATCCATACATTAATATCTCATTACCATTATAATAGAAATAAATTGATTCTTAGATTATCTAAAAACATGCACTGTATAGTGATTTTAGTTTTAAAAATGTGCTGGAATCTCCTGTCATGACAATTTCAAATACTCTAGATAATCCCAGGATAAAAGGAAACCTTAGAGATCATTTGGCCAGATCATCCCATCAATGAGTCAATCCCTTCTACAACATCCCCACCAAGTGGTCATCCACTTTATGCTTGGTTGCCTAGAGGTCCAGAATATTCTCCCTGAGCAGCACATTTCAGCTTTGAACTATTCTTCTTTTTTTAAAAAAAATGAGCCTATAATGTCTCTCTGGGACCCATTGAATCAACTTCAATCCCTTGGAGTCATCTGTTCTTTCTTCTACATGACAATTTGGTGATTCTGATGATAACTACATTCCTTGTCCTCTCTCAACCACCCCCAAGTCTTCTCTTCTCCAAACTTACTCTCCCCAGACTTCTCAACCTCTTTTTACATAATATAGCTTTGCATTCCTACAACCCACCCTGAAGGTTCTCCTCTAGACAGCCTCTAGCTTATCTACATCTCTTTCATTTGGTGGGTGCACAGGTTGAAACACAGTGTTCAGAAGTGGACTGAACACTGCAAGGAAGAATGAGACCAACCGTCAAACTCCTTCTCCTACTACAATGCCCAAGAATCATATTTGCTCTCATTAATCTCATGTCCCTTGAAGGAATCAGGAAAAATATAAGGGCACCATATAGTATCTAAAAAACAAAGATTTATTGCTTTTTTTCCTAAGTAGGTGAGGAAAATCAATCCTTGTTCATGGATTTCCATAGGTGGAAGCCAATTATAAAGTTCATTTCAAGTGTTCAAATCAATCTTAATCTCTTATGAGTGTTCTGCTCAATATGATAACTATCACAGGACCCTACGGTTACAGGATGTCTGAACCCCCTTTTTTGATCTTGGGAGGGGTGGGCCTCAGCAGGGGTGTACCAGCCCAAGGTCTGGAGAGATGCAGGGCAGGGTGAACAGTTCTGTTGAACCACCGAAGTTAATGGGAGGCACTAGGACTGGAAGAATAAGCCAGGCTGGGGTCTTTAAGGGATGCCCACAGCCGAAACACCATGGAGAGCAAATAGGAAGACTGGTTTTGAAGGGAGAACACAAGGTTGGATAAATGGAGTCATGAATTCAGAACTCTGTGGAGACTAAATGAAAATGAAAACGGGTCAGAAACAATTTGGAGAAGGCTGGAGACCAGGGTAATTAGGTACAAGGATATGGCAAAAAGGGCTGGAAATCAGAAAGATGAGGGATTTCACAGAATTAAATACCTAAGAAGGCCAAAAACTTGTTCAAAATCTGCAACCCATTTAACAAATACTGGTGAAACAATGAAATATTGAAACACATTTAGAAATAGGAAATACATTAAAATACACATACAAATAAATACATTCATATTTAGGGATATCTGATTAATAATAGAAAAGGAACATTATCTGGGGGAAGAATTGGAATGTCTCATATCTTTGAAAGTTACAGATTTACTAAATATTCCTTTTAAAAATAGGATTCCAATATCCTAATCTCTAGAGCAGGTGAAAAACTCAAATGCATGTGAGGCCAGACAAATAAGACAAATGTGTAAAACAGCCAGCTCTACTACAGTGGGAAGTGGGGGGACCTCAGCAAATGGGGCAGATCATGCTCCATCTAAAGAAGTCAGCCCGTCCTGCTTGGAGAAACTGGCAAGGAGAAGCACCGGCAATACGACAGAAACACTGGTCTGGGCTTCAGGATGCCTTTGAGGGCACCTCTACTGACAACAAATTCTCCTTCTCTGGTAATGTCTCCATCCAAGAGTGGATTCTGTCTGGTGCAGTGACCACACTCAAAATGCAGAGGACCACTGTCATCTACCAAGACTATCTCTTCTACATCCAAAAGGACAACTGCTTCAAGAAATGCCACAAGAACACGTCTGTGTACCTGACCCCTGCTTCAGGGATGGCAAGATTGAGGATGTTGTCACAGTGGGTCCCAGCCCTTGAGCGAGACTGTGCACTTCAGTGTGTTCAAGGTCACCAAAGCCGCTGACACCAAAAAGCAATCCCAGAATTTCTCAGACCGGACACCTGCCCATACCTCCAAACAAAATAAAGTTACTTTTCCAGTCAAAAAAAAAAAAAGAGGAAGAAGTTAACCCTTATTGAATTCTGCTTAATGTTGCCATGCAGGAAGGTGGCCCAATGTTGTAGTGTCTTTGGATTTTTCAAAAGAAATCAGAATGTGCATACATGTGCTTGCATGCATGTTTATGCAGGTGTAATATGTATTAGAGGGAAAGAGGAGAGTGATCTTGATTTTTAAATGTTGACAAGATTTTTTTTAAGTACTTCACACTACACCAAAGATCCCAAGGTTTACAGAGGTTAAGTTCCTGCCCAATATTTAAGCTGACAATCATGTGACTCCACTCTTAAACTTGATCACCACATTATAAACCCCAGTGGACAATGGAGGTAGCTCGATAATATTTACAAGGACAATGCAGAAAGAAGTGCTTAGGGAAGACTATTGATAGATTTCCATATTGTAGTTTCCTTAAGGAGAGTTTCATTCCCCACTGTTTCACCAGTACTAGCACAATATTTGGTCTATAGTAGACCCTTGATAAAAGCCTCTGAATGAATTAATATATGAAAGTCAACACAGGAGAGAGAAAGCATTGGGAGAGGAGTCAATTATCATTATACTACTAAGTTATTTAAAGAGATATTTATAATCATGTCATCTAAAACCATGAAGTAAATCACACCTATCAAACATTCACACACACACACACAAGACTGAGAACTTAGTATCAGGGAGAAAAAAATAAATAACTGGAGATATTTCTGGCTAAACATGGAATATGGATATGATGGTAGAGAGAAGTGAGCAACAAAACCTCAGACACTGGGTGAATGGGCAGATGACCTAGCCAATAGGAAAAGGCCAAAACCTGGTGCCTACAGAGGGAGATTAAAAAGGAAATAATCCCAATAATGACACAGAGCCATGGAAAAGCTCTGAATCGGGTGCCAAGGTGTGACTCACAAGAGGAGTGGTTGAAGATTAGTATAAGGTTTAGTTAGTCAACCCAGTCCCTCTCCTACCCCATATAACTGGGTGACTTCTCCCCAATCTGGGCAGAAGATGGGAGGTTAATTTCTGAAGAGGCTTGCAGCACTGAGGAGGAGGGTGAAACCCTGTAGTATGAGTTATTTGTTATGGCAATAATGCTTTGTAACAACCATAAAACCCCAATGGTGTTCAACAATAGCAATGTATTGCTTATGAATAAGGAGTTAGCTGGAGATGCTTGTGTGTTGGGAGAATGGTTGGCTGATCCAGGCTCACTTTGGCTAGGGTGACTAGGGGGCTCCATTCTGATCCATAAGCCTCTTGCTTCCAGCAGTAGAGTTCAAAATGTTCTCATGCCACTGACAGGTGTGAGAGAACAGGCCAAAATGCACAAGGCTTTTGAAGTCCAAGGCTTGGAATTGACGCACTGTCAATCCTGCCATATCCTATTGCCCAAAGTAAGTAACAAAGCAGCCCAGATTTAACTCTTGGAGAACAAGACTCTACTCTTCAGTGAGAGGAAATGCAGAGTCCTACAGCAAAGGGCATACGGGGAGATATGAAGAACTGGCACTGTTACTGCAAGCTATCATACCTGGCCTAAAAAAAGAGGGCAATTCAGTGAAAGTCTGCAGACTGAGCAGTGAGACTCCCACATTCGGCTCTGAGAACACTGGCATCTGACCTTATACCTCCCACATGCTCTAAAATCCTCCCAGAGAAACTGATGGACCCAAGAGAGAACTAAGATTCAGATATTTGGGGGACCCCGTCCCATGAGAAATCTGACTTACCTCCTTGTTAATCTTCTGTGAAGCACAATGCCAATACCTTTTTCGTGCCTCACTGATAATTATGAATAAACCTAGGTTCACCAGACATTTGAGGACACCTAACACAAAAGGCAGAAACAAACAAACAAAAAGCCAAGAAAGAAGAGACAGGGCAGGGAGCAGAGGAAAACTTAAAAAAACCTATTAAATCATCTGTCAAATTATAAACTATTATAGCTGAAATAGATATTCAATCAAAGGATTAGAAAGTTAAGTTTAAAAAAAACTGGAAGGAAGGACAAAAGAAACGAAACATAAGGAAAGAAAGAAGAAAAGAATCTAATAGATCATAGAACCAGAATAAAGTACACATTTCATTTATTTCTTAATATCAGATCATCTAATTATTATTCCAGTACCCACTCAGGCACACCATTTCATTTCTACCGTATCAAATACCCATGTTGTGAACAGAGGTAGAAATTACATCAGAAAATAAAGACGTTCCCTTATCGGGAAGTTCCTGTGTTTATTTATACGGTCAGTGGCATTTGAAAAAAAAAAAAAAATCAGTGGTGTCAAAGTTGAAGGACAAGATTACTTAGGCAAGGCCATCATTTCCCTTGTCCATTTGCTGGGAGTGTTCAAGTCTGTCACTGCTCACAGGACGCTCCTTATCTCGTTTGGCGTCTGGCAATTTTTTTCAGCACACTGTGCTCCTTGACTAGTGCTGTTAACAAATCCAAACCACTGTGAGGCACAAGTCTCCAAAGACTGTGCTCCATTCCTCCCCACAAAGATGGCGTCAGGACTACAATAAGAGCTTCACTTCATTGTTGGAATACTTGGCTCCACACGCTCCTTGAAGAGCTCCACCTATTAAATCACTTTACTAGGAGTTGCTAGCTTTGTTCGACTGCCTACTATGCGCCAGGCACTGTTCTAAGCGCTTGGCAGAGGTAAGCTTATTTTCATAAGCTGCTCAAAACAGCCCTATAGGGCAGATATTACTATTATTGTTATTATTAGTATCATTATCATTATCATCATTCCAAGTTTAAATAAGAACCTCTCTCGGAAACAAAGATTAAGTATAGCAGAGGATTTTTAACCCAAGCAATGTAGCTCTGTAGCCCACTAAACTCTCCTGCTTTGAGTATATAAAAGATTCATAGATTATATACTTATATCCAAATAAGCTTTTACTGCAGAAATTTATTCAGTAATCCAGCTCAGTGTTCCCTCAAAATTTTCAAAGGAGCCACTGTTTGGGGGATTGTGTTACACGAACAGATCAGTGAGTTCAGAGCAACAGACCAGAAATTAAGTAGATACTGCCCTTCAAAGTCTGGGGTGCTTGGCCCTGGCTTTCTTGGAGGGCATAAATTGTCCAGGACATGATGGATCTTCTGACCTCGTGAGCCCAGAGACTTAAATCTGTGTGCAAACACTATGTTAAGTGCTTTCATACATTATTTCATATAATCCTCACAACGATGCTGGGAGACAGCCATTAAATAATTCCACATATTAAAAATGAGGAAACTGAGGCATGGAGAAGAGAAACTATTTACCCAAAATCCCACTGCCAGTAAGTATCAAGGTTAGGTTCAAGGATTAGTGGCAGTTCTCTCTAACACTAAAGCCCACATGGTTCTTTCATACTACTAACGTTAAATAAACCATGGTGGAGAGCCCAGGGAATTTAAACCATGAGTAGTTTGTAGTTCTGTGTTCTATGTTTTCCATCTGTAAATAGTTCACTCTAGAAAGTTACCCCATTGAGAAGTTTTGAAAAATTTACTGTTACCCTTACTTGTAGTGCTCTTTCTGAGCTAAATGATGGGAATCATATCTAAGTTGCATGAAGAAAGGGAGGCAGACTATGAGCCAGCCAAATTAACACATGATTCATTAAATAAATAAGCTCAGTTCTGCCCACATGGGCAAGACATGGGGGATAAAAGACATAGCAGCCCTTGGGCTTAAGAAATTGGCAACCTAATAGGGGGTATAAAAAATACCATAGGTGTGTGCACCATGGAGGTTCAAAGAGTGGGAGATCACCCTCACTGGGGGCAGCAGTAGAGGCTTCAAGGAGCAGCTTCCACTTAACACAGGCCAAAAGAACATGAGTGGGGAATGCATTCCCGGGGGAGGAAAGACCAGGAAAATGGTACCAAGACAGTGAGTTCAGATCTCTCTTCTTCAGATATGTCAGCTATAACATGGAAAGCAAACCAAACTTAGGAAAAAGAGTTTGATGACCCAGGTCTGTGTCCAGAGAGGAGACAGAACTGTTACGTGTACCTTTGGGCTAAAAGGGACTTATACCAAGGCTTCCCCTGCCTCCTGCATGTGGCTGCCACTGTCCAATTCTAAGGGAAAGGCTTAGAACACACCTCCCTATGCTAAACTCCATCCAACTTGTTTTTATCTCAGATTTGGACACAGCAAGCTACAATCCTATCCAAAAACAAACATCAGGTGCCAAATTTCATCCTTTGTAGACATCTTTATGTAGAATTAAAGCCCTTGACTATAAAAGACCCATACATAAGGAGAAGTCTGACAGATCTTTAATTATCCACTGAGAAATTGCTAAACAGAAATAGTCCACCTCCTCAGAGGACATGCATATTTTAGTCTTATAACCTTTATCCAAACATTTGCTCTTGGATGAATTTTTTAATAACTTTTTTTCTGTATCTAAATGTAATAAATGACCGCTGTGGAAAATTGGAAAATATATAAAGGAATAAAGACAAATAACCATTTACTGACAACCACTAATTAAAATTCTATTTTTTTATCTATACATACATATTTTATATGCCTGAGATCATATTATTAGTATATTTTGTATACTGTTTTAGTCACTTTTATAGCATAAATTCATTCCCACAGTATTAATTCTCCTATTAATAAACATTTAACTTGTTCCATTATTTTTACAATCATAAATAATGTCCCAATGAACATCTTTGGGTACAAATTTGCTCATCGCTGATTATTGTTTTAGGATAAAGTCCCGCAATTGAAGTTATTGGCTCTCTCTATAAAAGAACTCTTCATCGCCTTGATAAATATTTCCAATTTGTTTTTCCAGAAAGATATTCTCCATTTACACTCAGCTGGAGGCTCATGGGAACATTCCAAAAGCTAACACAGTGCATAGACACATTGAATCCGTACTCATAAGTGTAACCAAGTTGACTCTCATTGGCACATTGGCACTTCATCTTCCATTATGTGCATCATTTTTCTTCTTTTAATACCCTTTCCCTGCCAGTTACCTAGTCTTCTCATCCTACGCTGTTTCTTTTGTCAAAGGAAAAAGGATCTTATAAAGTCAAACACACCAAAGTATTAGGACCTTTCCCAGAGCTATGGCCACATTTTAAAGAGAATGGCCTGGAAAGATTTCACCCACAGGAGTGATACACTGTTAGTGAAAATGTAGGGCTCAACAGGGAAAATATCTGGGACAAAAGGCTTAAGATTTCTCAAATCACACCATGCAGGCAGCCATGAGCTTCTGAGGAAAATTGGTCCTGTTCTTATTGTAAAGGACAAGACTCTCAATTGGGGAGCTTTCATTTTGCAAAGGGCCCAGAGTCACATGCTTATCTCGTGACTAATGGCTATGCTGAAAGTCTCATCAGAAAGGATCTCTTGGGCCAGCCTTCAGAGAGATCACACAACCAAATGTAGGAAGTGAATAACATATATTTTGACCTAGGGATTTTGACCCTAGAGCTCTGTAGAAATAAAGCAAAAGTCCATTTCTGTCAACTTGGCCCTTTGGGAAAGTGTATAAAAATCCTACCCACCTAAGAAAATGTTTATAAAGAGACCTGGCAGTCTAAATAGTTGTCATTCTGCTTATTAATGAATAGTGATACATGCAATTTAGAAAGGGGAAAAAGATGTCCCCCCAGTGAATAGCTGTTGAAATATGATAACAAGATCTTCCTCTGAGCTTTGTCTTATATACAAAGTACTTTCTATAATTTTTCATTTGGTAATTTCTTAATAGTCGAAATTTCTATTAGGGAGAGAGAGGCTAAGGAACGTTTTCAAACTCTCCTTAAAGAATCGAAAGAAAATAAGAAACAAAGTCAGAAAACAGTCCATGAGAGCCAAATTCAATTTTCGAGCCATATATTTGAAAGTTGGTCATTTCTTTAAGAAACAGGAAGAAAGGAAGTAAATTTCTTCCATCTCCTGGGGAATCAATGTTCATTTTTTAATCGTAATTGCTTCACCGGCCTTGTACCCCAAATCTCCCGGACATCCCCATGACCACAGCTATCTACTCCATTCTGATGAGAGGCTTCATTAGGCCTGTGCATCCCTGTTTGCTCTGTATTGTTTTGGAGGATTTTGTTGTGGGCAGTGGGATTTTTTTTTTTTTTTTAAATAAAGGATGTGCATTTTTTTTTCCTACCAGGAACATTTAGAACTCTCAGAAGATAAGGTAGCATCCCCCGAACTACTAGAAATTACTGAGGACTGACAGCCACTTAGAGTGCTATCATGTTCTGAGAGGGCCTGCTGCTGGGTCCGTGGGCACTATCTGCACGGTAGCAGGCACTTAGTCGTCCAATGTTATTTGAAGAGGTTTAAGAGGTGCTACCACGGCTGCATCTCAGGGTTCTATTTTTAATTGGGTTGAACTTAACTGGGGTCTGAATCTCTTCAAGAGAGAGACTCTCAGGAAACATTTATGGTAAATCTACTGACAGCAGCAGAATATAAAGATAACTCAATCATCAAATCCTCTAAGAATAAAACGCTTTTCCAGAAAGCCAACCTGAACAGAAGAGTTGGGGAATTTCCAGGCTCCAAAGAGTTCATCTGTGGGGTGGACACAACACATATTAAAACTTACATTTTGCAATATAGAATGGGAAATGAAGGTTCAGAGAGGCTAAGTGACACACCCACGGTTACAGAGTTAATAAGGGGTAGTGTTTTGACTAGAATCTACATTTTCTGAGTTCATTTTTAGTGATTTTTCTCCTATTCCTTGCTTTTTCCGGTGACACAGATTTTGAAAGCCTTTACTGTCATTGTTTGTTTTGTTTTGCTTTTCCAATCAGATCGTAGGGTTACAGGTAGCCATCCATATTCCTTTTTAAGTTAACGAATGGATCTAGGTCCTACTGAATATCAGGTGGATGAAATTAAAATCACTTGTAGAGGTTCAACCTCTGCAAGTTCCTTGGGAGCAGAGATATGTCTGCATAAATCCTCATTGTATCTTGTGTGCCTCATAGATTGTCTGGCACATAACACCCAATAGGTGTGGATTTTGTTTATTCAACAGATGGATGGAAGAATGAATAAATGAATGAATTCTATTTTGGCTATAAAATCAATACAAGCTCTCGTGCATATGCTAACTTGAACTTACATTCTTTGGAATCACAGAGAATTTCAGATCTAGATTTCTTCATGATCAGCATTTGCTTCCACCTTCAACATGAAGCTAAACTATAAAGAATAATTGTCAGCAATTCTCCCTACCATCCGCCAAGACAGAGTGGTATAGGAGACTTAGAATAATCAAATCCGGGTCTGGATCTTTTTTTTTTTTTTTTTTTTCCCCAGATATTTAGTCAACTCCTTTGGGGAGTTACTTTAAAATTCAAATGATTGAGGAAAAATGCTTTTAATAACTCATACTATTGTTGAGCTTATTTACTAAAAAATACAAATGGGCTAGAGCAAAGGATTGTCACCCTACATTTGATGTGATCTGAAAAAGTACAAGCACTACTGCTGATGAGAAGGGGAACCAGATCAGGATCCTATTTCACTGCCTCAACCACTCATGCAAAGCCAGCAACACAAAAATTCTCGATAAATTGAAATGTAATTGTCCCCAGATCAAACGAACTTCATATATGGGTCTTTGATTTGCAAAAAGGAACTATGCAATTTATCATCCAAGCAAAACACCAGAAGTGAAAGAGGGCCCTAGAAATAAACTGGCACTACCTGGGCACACAGAGATAAATCGTTCCTCTAGAAGAAGTCAAAATACTACAGCTTGCTTCAGGTACAGACGAGGCAACATCACACCCCAAAAGTCACCATGTTTGTACTTTAGTTCTAGTACTTAGCACATTGTACCATGGCTGTTTGTTGAGATGCTTAGCTTCCAGCTGGAATGGGAGCCCCCAGAGGGCAGGGACAGGGTTTCACCTGGGTCTCCAGCCACCAGCCCGCAGCCTGACCAGTTTGTCAGGTCCTAAGTTCAACAAGGGTGTATGGAATTGATTCGGTAGTCTAGAAACACACAACCTAGCTCAGGAATCGGCTCTCCGGGCTATAGCAGACATAGAAAAACCGAAGACGCGGAGAGACACCCATGATTCAGTTTCTCTTCCTCACCACTGAGAAGGGCATTAAATCTCGAGTTTAGCGAAAAATCATAGCAAAAGCCAGGGGCTCAGAGAAACACAGTGATATAGAGGGAAGTGGGCAGCTAGAGAGCAGTAGAGGATTTGTGGTAGAAATGACAGATGAGGGCATGCTAAGAAATAGAGTCTAGAAGGAGTTGCCAGAAGTCAAGCAGAAATGTAGGATAATTAATAAAGTTCATGTTTTTAGACAACCAATTATGTACCCTGTGATTGTTATTATTACTACAACAAATGATCACTGAAGATAGCAAGGCCAGACTATCTGTAACTTATCCCATAGCCAAAATATCCTGGAGGAACTCTTGGCTGGCATCTAGCCAAGCCGTGTCAGTTGAGGGAAGCTCCATATCTTCACTATGTCAGAGCAGAACTGGCTGTTTGAGGGGAAACAGCATCCAAGTAGTAAACCCTTGAAAAAAAAAGGGGGGGACAGAAAGAATTTATAGATGCAGGGACCTAAGTAGTTGATGTAACCACAGGAATTATTTCACATAGAGGGACTGATCACTCCTGCCATTCCTAATAAATACCAATTTTTATGGGATGCCTGGGTGGCTCAGTCATTAAGCGTCTGCCTTCGGCTCAGGTCATGGTCCCGGGGTCCTGGGATCGAGCCCCACATCGGGCTCCCTGCTCAGCGGGAAGCCTGCTTCTCCCTCTCCCCCTCCCCCTGATTGTGTTCCCTCTCTCGCTGTGTCTCTCTCTGTCAAATAAATAAAAATCTTTAAAAAAATAAATAAATAAATACCAATTTTTAAAGGGTTGCTGAATAACATGAGTTTATTCAAACCCAGGTCAGGGATCCAGCAAATAGCCCAGGTCTCCAATAAGGAGGCGGCGGCACCAGCTACTAACCAAGGAGAGACCAGAGGACAGGTTAACACTGGGCAGAAAGGAGCTCCCTAACACAGCAAATCCCCTAGCAGAATATGGCCTAGTTGGAGCTTTCTATTCTGGATTTATAGCAAGCCTGGTATGAATGCCATCTTTTATGCCTTCTCACCTTAGTATTTAGGAGTTTAGAAGAGCATGAAATGGAGTGGAAAGAAACTAAGAACCATCATTCAGTAGCAACTGACCCCATGCCAAGTACCATCTCGTTATCACCTAATTTAAGATTCAGAGCCACGCCAGAAATTAGGACTCATTATCCCTAATTTATATACAGAGAACCAAGACGCAGAGAAGTTATTTGCAGAAAATCTCATATACTTAGGAAGTTGCTGTACCAGGTGTCAGTCTGAACTTGGGTGACTTTGGCCTCAAAATTCTGTTCAGTGGGACACCTGGGTGGCTCAATCGTTAAGCATTTGCCTTCGGCTCAGGTCATGATCCCAGGGTCCTGGGATAGAGCCCCACATCAGGCTCCCTGCTCCACGGGAAGTCCGCTTCTCCCTCTCCCACTCCCCCTGCTTGTGTTCCTTCTCTTTCTGTGTCGCTCTCTGTCAAATAAATAAATAAAATCTTTAAAAAAAGATTCTGTTCAAAATTTCCCAAATGGTCACATGGGCGGGTGATGGGGAAAGCCCAGCTCACTCCACTCGATCTTGGGATGATGTGCCCTTGAACCCAGATGGTAAACTCCCTGTGTAAGCTGCAGCAATAACACGTGATTACTTTGGAAACCTGCTGTTTATTATTTCTGTCTTACTCGTAAACACATGGTGGCCACAGCAGTTGGAAACAAATGGGAGGCGATCTGGTCCTGGGAAAGTGAGCAACCATGTAATTAGCAAAGTTAATATTGTGCAGTTTCCATAAATAACCTGCAGCTTACTTTTGTTATTGAGACATTCAATATTAAAAAGTGTAGGGGGTATCTGAGGTAGGGAAAAGAGGGACGATCTGGGACACATGTGAAGGGGAGGGAAAAAAACTTATTCTAAGAAATTACATCTTTATTTTTGAATGACCTTTACATCCTTAAAAGAAAAATCCCCTCAGAGTTTCCTTCAAAGCTTGAGGATTTGATTATTTGTTGCATTGGTTATGTGAGTGATAGTGTAAAACTTCCACCTGAAAATTTGCCTACACAGAGGGTCTCTTGTTATTATTATCCAAGACGGGGAGTTTCCTCATCAAGATTCCTCCCCATGGGGTCTGCACTGTGGCAGAGGAGGATTAAAGTGTTAGATCATGCAGCCTCCACGGTCCCTCCCAGGGTTCTTGGAAATGGCTGCAAACCATCCCTAAGCTAGACACATAAGTCTTCTCACACTTTCTTCATTCCTCACTGCCTGGGTCAAACTCATTTTCTCCTTACCTACCTTTTCTGGGAATGCATTAGTCAATATTTCTGTTTGGGAAGTATTATCTTTTTCCATTTTGTGGCTTTGCTATCTAATTTCAAGCATAAATCCACTAAGCAGAGTTGACTTCTAATTCCAGGGTCTGTCCGGGGGACCACAGACATGCAGTAAATGTTAAATCATGATGACAAAAACAATAGACTCAAATAGCAATGTGATCACAATGAAACACTTCATTTTCCCAATTGCATGAGCTTTGCAAAGCTTTGACCTTTAAACAGCTTTACACACACACACACACACACACACACACATTTCTATGGTTTCTGTTACCATAGGAAGGGTTTCCATTCTGCCCCATTGTATGTTTATACAACACCTCATTGCTATGAACTCTAGGAACATTGCTTAAATTAAACAAATGGGAAATGTCATGGGAAAAGAAAGGGATTACAATAAGAAGCTGAAAGGGAACAGAATTACAGAGGGTAAGAATAGGTGATGATTTTTAAAGGCAATTATTTTGTAAAAAATCCTATTCTGACATAGTGCTTTAACAATACCTATATTTTTTAAAGATTTTATTTATTTGAGAGAAAGAGACAGAAATAGCAACCGAGACCATGAGCGGGGAGGAAAGGGAGAAGCAGGCTCCACGCTGAGCAGGGAGTCTGACGTGGGACTCAATCCAAGGACCCTGGGACCATGACCTGAGCCAAAGGCAGACGCTTAACCAACTGAGCCACCCAGGCGCCCCTACCAATACCTATTTTACTGAACATTCTGATTTTCTCCTTTCTCATCCACCCAACTCACCCACCTATATGGAAAGGAAACCATATTTCTCAGTCTTAAGTTATTTCTTAGAAGGGTATGGAGCCCAGATCAAATCATGCTATATGTTTCTCAGACCCAACAGTGCTGCACAAGTGATATATGATTGAAGAACAACTTTGGAAGAGGGAACTTTTCACCTCCCCAAATAATAATGCGACCTTAAGGTGAATGTGGCTTGGATGAGGTGAGTATAACTGTCCATGCTGATTGCATCGCTGCTAATTATGAATGGACCTCAGGGGGCGCCTGGGTGGCTCAGTCGTTAAGCGTCTGCCTTCGGCTCGGGTCATGATCCCAGCGTCCTGGGATCGAGCCCCACATTGGGCTCTCCGCTCCGCGGGAGGCCTGCTTCTCCCTCTCCCATTCCCCCTGCTTGTGTTCCCTCTCTCGCTGTGTCTCTCTCTGTCAAATAAATAAATAAAATCTTTCAAAAAAAAAAAAAAATGAATGGACCTCAGGTTTTTAACAGCATAAGCTGGTCAAGCTTGGTCTACAGATCCCCAATAAAATATTTTGGGAGACGTATTCAGGGACCCATCTAGGATCACATGTTGCATTGAGTTGTCGCTTCTCTGTAGTTTCTTAGTCTGCAACAGTTTGTCTTTTTTTCGTTTTGACATTTTTTAGAGTATAGGCCAGCTGTGTTATAAACGTTCAGTTTGTGTTTGTCTGCGGTTTCCTCGAAGCTATACACTGCTTCTCCCCCAGCTGGAATTCTTTGGTTCTCTTCCTCAACCTCTAAGATCAGTCCAGATTTTAGGCTAAAAATTTCACTAGTTCTCTGGTCTCACTCACAAGAACCTCCTTCAAGTCACACTTGGTACCAGTGTGGTCTTGGTACCAGCCCAGACCTGGTCTTATACTCCAACTCTGTAATCTTCTGATCCCCCGGGCTAGAGGACCAGTCTGTGCACCTGCTTAATGGCCAAGCCTTTTATGACTGGGTCCTCACCTGTATTTCCTCTTCTAAATTTCTTCTCTATTGCACTACTCCCACTCACACACACACCCATTTCCCCGTAACACACATAGAACATCCAAGTGCATGCACGCGCGTGTGCACTGACACACACACACGCGCGCGCACACACACACACACACTGGTGGACTGAGGGTGAATCCAACTGCCTGCTACCTGGACACATGCCTCCTCCACCATTTAATGTAATCACCAAATGTTCACAAATAATACCATCCCTCCCCTCGAGGGGAAAGATGCAACTTCAGGTGCCAGCCCTTCCAACCTGGCCCAGTCCTGCTGCAGAGAATTGGGCCTCCAGACCAGGTATGAGGCCATCTACCTCCTTTCCAACAACGGCACAAAGCTAATTTGACTACACCCTCCATTCCCACCCCAAAAGCAATTGCTCTAGAAATGGCTCTGCTCACCATAATCTGATCAATGATAAAAATCATTATTTTGGGGCACCTGGGTGGCTTAGTGGTTAAGTGAGTGCCTTCGGCTGAGGTCATGATCCCAGAGTCCAGGGATCGAGTCCCACATAGGGCTCCCTGCTTGGCAGGGAGTCTGCTTCTCCCTCTTACCCTATCCCCTCTCATGCTCTCTCTCTCAAATAAATAAATAAAATCTTTTCAAAAAATCATTATTTTGTTTTGACATAGAAGTATTTTGATATTCCATTTATCTCATTAAAGTTTCGCCAAATATCAAGACATTTTCCTAAGTACAAAGGGAATGATTACTTGGAGATTCTGGTGATAGAGATAAGACATCGGTTACCATCACTGCCCACTGCTCTGGTCCTGGGGCTTACAGGTCAGGAAGCTAGGGAACCAAATTCCCAGGCACCTGGCATCTAAATGAAATTTAACTTTAATCCACTGAAACACTGTAACTTTATGGTAGAGAAATTTGTTAATATTAGGAGCAATGAAACAAATTAGCACCGCCTGCCTCCTGACATGATTCACTGAGAACACAAGACCGCTTCAGTGTTATTCCCGCCCAAAGTGTATAGCTTCGAGGAAACCGCAGACAAACACAAACTGAACGTTTATAACACAGCTGGCCTATACTCTAAAAAATGTCAAAACGAAAAAAAGACAAAGACAGAAACTGTTGCAGACTAAGGAAACTACAGAGAAGCGACAACTCAATGCAACATGCGATCCTAGATGGGTCCCTGAATACGTCTCCCAAAATATTTTTATTGGGGTGATTGGTGAAATATAAATAAAATCTGTAGATAAGATATCGGCACTGAATCAGTGTGAATTTTCTGAAGGTAATGATTATAATGCAATTATGTAAGAGAATTTACTTATTCTTAGAAAATGAACACCAGGGGCGCCTGGGTGGCTCAGTTGTTAAGCGTCTGCCTTCGGCTCAGGTCATGATCCCAGGGTCCTGGGATCGAGCCCCGCGTTGGGCTCCCTGCTCAGCAGGAAGCCTGCTTCTCCCTCTCCCACTCCCCCTGCTTGTGTTCCCTCTCTCGCTGTGACTCTCTCTGTCAAATAAATAAATAAAATCTTTAAAAAAAAAAAAAAAAGAAAGAAAATGAACACCAAAGGACCACTGTGTCTGCAATTTATTTCCAAATGGCCCAGAAAATAATGAGTATCTATTGAGAGAGAAAAATGACCCCCCAAAAATGTGGTAAAATGTTAATGAGCAGGGAAGTCCGGGTAGAGGCATATGGGAGTTCTTTGTACTTTTCTGTAACTTCTTTCAGGGTATAAGTTATTTCAAAATAAAAAATTACCAAAAAAAAAAAAAATCTGTAATCTTCTGTCATGAAAGATCATCCTTTTCCAGTTCTCAGAATGCCTGGGTGGCCCACCCCACATCACTTCCTATTAACAAGGTACCTAAGAAGCCAATTCAATTCAATTCAACAAGAGCCAATTGTGTGACTGAGATCCTCTTCCATGTTACGCCTCTTTCTACATTGAGTCTTCTTTCTTCCCATCCTCTTCCTGTCTCTTCTGTTACACCCATGTTATCGAAGGCATCACGTTCAATGAACCGTAAGTCAATGTTGGAGAGACAGCAGTACAGGGGTTAAAGCATGTTGCCGGGATGCGATTCCCAGCTCTTCTGTTCAGTTAGCAGTGAGTCCCAGGCAAATCTTTTCATCTCTAAAATAAAGGTGATGATAGTGCTTACCATATGATGTTATTACGATGATTGAATAAAATAAAAATGTAAGGTGTCTGCCACCCAGGAAGCATTCAACAAATGTCAGCTATTAGTCTTATTAGGTCAAATATATTGAGAACCTTAAAGAAATAAGAAAACTGAAATCTAATAAATAAATAAGTTGGCACTATCCATGCATGTGTTCACATCATTAGGCGCCATGAGCTAGAATTCAAAGGGAAATGTGAATTCAAGCAACTGTATAGCCATGACTGAATTAAGAAATGCCCCAAGTTCAAAATAATAGAAGACATGAGCAAAAATAAGCAACTTAATTCCATTTTAGGACTGTGACAAATCTAAAACAAAGTGGGAATTACAGGCAACAGCTTAAGGAAAAATGAAACCCAAAAAACGGTACTTTGCCTCCCAGTGGGAGACTTTAAAAAGATAGGGAAGAATATTTGATCATGAGACAAAAACATGTGTAACTTTCTCATTTCCTGCTCACAAGATGCTCTGGCTGCCATTATTTAAAATGCTGCGTTGAGGACATATAATAAGAGACTAAGCAGATATGAATGTTCAACAGGACGATTCTTTATGGCTCCTTGGCACCCCATGCCAAACATTAATAAGGTTTACGAGAAGCCAGTGAGCACTGTAAATTGCTCTCCTTCTAATTTGAATCATGCTGCAGACCTCATTTGTTTCCTGCATGCTGATCTGACAATGAGAGATAAATCTGATAAAGTTCTCCAACTTGGAAAGAGATTTGTTTTCTGTCCAGGGAATCTATCTCTATGAGGAAAAGGTTATTGGGCCTAGAGCCACAGGCAAGAATACGTGTACCTGAACCACCCCTTGATATTCGGAGTGTTGTCACACAGGATACTTTGCTTATTCAGCCTTTTGAAAAGGTCCTGAAGGAATGTTTTTGTGCAACACCCCCCACCCCACTGCCCACCAGCAGCAAACTCGCCTGCAGTGAAGTGATTTAGGACTGAAATGTCGTTAAGTGAGCCATATTTTACCAGCAAGGGCTGGGTGGCCATTACTTTAGATTTTCTGTCACCCCAAACTTCATTGCTTATTTACATTTTTTAGTATTTAGGGGGTAAATAGTTCCAAACCACATAATCCAGTTCATCCCTTGCCAGGGTATCCTGCAAACAGATCAAAGAAAAGGAAACTGACTTCACCTTGATTTTCGAATACTTAAGACTGTTTTGCATTCTGACCCTGGTGACAGTCTTGGTTAAATAGTACTGTGTTGTATTGCAATCACATGTGGGCAAAGTCATATCTGACAACTGCCAGGAAGGAAGTTTTCCATCTTGTGGAAAAAAAAGAGATACCAGGCCCTCCTTATACAGCACTATATTCTCGTTCGTTCCTAAAAGCCTAGAATCGCAAAAACTCTATTTCGGAGTAATAAGATAGCCAACGTGGTGAGGTTCTTTACGAAGTATCAGTGACACACTTTTCTTTTAAAGCAAGGAACTCAAAATATGCCCTGAAAAGCTAAAGAAACAGGATAAAACTATAATAAATTTTACATAGGACAATAGTTACATTGCCACAACAGAATCTGAATTTTAACACAAAAGTAAAAAAACGTAGCAATTACTGATGTATACACCAATATGACTAAGAATAATTAAAATAAGTCATAGCTACCATTATTTGAATATTTACTCTATGCCAGCCCTGGGCTAAGCAGTTGACATGGATGACCTCTTTGAATCCTCACTTCTTCCCTAGGAGTTAAGGAAAGTATGACCCCTCATTGAACAGATAAAGAGAGTGGAGCTTCAGGGGAGGGGAATATTGCACCCAAGGTCTTTTAAGTGCTTGTAAGATGTAGAGCCCAGGTCTCATTCCAGAGCTCAAGCTAAGCCAATTTGCCATAGCCCCCATCTTCTAATTCTGGCCTGTTCCTCCAGCAGCAAAACTTTTTCTAAGACTGAGTACTAGTGATGTCATAAAGCTAGCAATTTCTGGGATTCTAGTGAGGAAAAAATACGGGGATACAAAAATAAAGATGTCAACTGGACAGTGAATGGACACAGGGAAATTCTAATATTCCAATGATGGCAAGCAAGCCATTTCTTAGAAATTCAACAAATATGTATTAAGCACCTACTATGTGTGTGGCACTGTTCTGGGCACTTGAAATTATGGGGTAACACACCTTTGGATTCTCTGTATTCATTCAATGCTTTTATCAGAAACCCAGGTATTAGGTTCTATACTAGGAATCAGGGTTTCCAAGTTAAATAAAACACACTCCCTGGTTTCCAAGACCTCACAATCCAGTGCAAACCTACCAGACAAAAATCAGGACTGCTTTGTGTTTTTTACTACTATTGTGTTTTCTCTCCTTTCCCCTAAAAATTAAAATTAACTGCCTATGTCCAAAATAGCACATTACACCTTTGAGATATATCCTGTCAGTTTCCTAATTACCCTTTAAAAGAAGCAACATGCTAAGAACCATCTTCAATCCATAGAATCAGAATGTGCGAGAGGAACCTTCAAGATTACCCATCTGACCCTACACGTGAGGGAACTATGGCGTGGGGCTCACAGGAACCTTCGAGATTACCCATCTGACCCTACAGGTTAGGGAACTGCGGCCCGGGGCTCACAGGAAACCACTGGCAGATCCGAGGCTCTAACCCATGTCATCTGGCTCCAGGGACATTGTTCTTCCCCAGTGCATCATGCTGAGCCACCTCCTGTGTAATCAACCCATGTCCCTTTGCCTGCCAGAAGAAAATGAAAAGTTTTATTGTTCATAATTTTGAATAAGTTGCAATATTGTGGATTCATATAAATTCACTCACAAATTATACTCAATAAACCCCGGTGAGCAATTTAAAGGCACGATACCACCACCCCACCCCCTTGCTGGGAGGGCAAGGTGATGATGGAGCAGGAGGGAGGAGAACGGGGGAAGCTCATAAATTATGAGAAGCAAAGGAGTGATTTCATCAAAGTGCCAAGCTCAGTCCATGGAATGTTTCAATTGTATAAAATTTATAGTTTTCTGAGGGGGATGATTTACGGGCCCTAATTTTCCACAATAAAAAGCTCAGTGGGGATTCTGTGAATGAAATATCTTTTTAAAAATAAATAAAAAATGTAATTCAAAATGAGGGTCAATGGTGCCATGTCTGGAGAATAACTCCTTCTCGGATCAGCTCCAAAAATGAGTCATGAGAGAAAGACCCCATAAAACATGTGTTATTTTAAAAGGCATAGGAAGTTGTATAATAAATAAGTAATATGCAGAAAAGCATATTTGATCCAATTTGTTCAATTGATAGAATTATATCTTTATCATTAGGTTTCAAAGATAAAAGAATAACTGGAAAGAAATCTAACGATTCTAATGAAAGCTAAAGTTATTTCAAGAATAGGGGGAGAAGAGAAAAGAAGATAGAAAAAGAAAAATCTTACTAAAAATAATTAAGGAAATGTGCCTTTCATTCAGAAAAGAACAAAATGTAAATATGTATTGCTTCTTGTAAATTTGATCAATATGGAATCAGAGCCTCGATTTCTTGAGATAATTTCCAGTCCCTTTCTTCAGTGAGGATTTCCTCAGGGAGAACATTAGGTGCCCTTCCTCTGCCCACACATGTAACAAATGCTATTCCAGTGAGTGAGACATGGGTGTACTGGGTCACAATCTGCCCTCAACCCCACCTGCACACTAGTCCATTCTTCATTGCTACAGCTCCATCTCAGCTTCCTGCTAGCAACTGAATCCCCCACTAAGCTCTATCTCTGCCTTTCAGGCTGGGGTCCTGACAAACGACCTGGACCTTTCCAACTTCTCTCTCTGAGGAACTGAAGAATCCCAAACCTAATATACCCAGGTCTTTGCCACCCACTCTTGACTAGATGGCCTTGCATCTCAACTCAGTTTGAATTGACCACACCACTTTGGACAGTGACAATTCATAGCAAGTTATCTCCCTCAACACACACCCTAGCTGATATATCCCTGGCCTCCATCTCCCCTAGCAAGAACTTGCTGTGTAGCCAAGGCCATCTCACTATTGATAGTGATGACTTATTAATTAGGACAAAAAGATCAGAATCAAGTTTCTGAATTCTATTTCAAGTACTATTATTGATTTGCTGAATGAATTTGATAAAGTGTTAAACATTTGTGCATTTCCTGCTTTTCTCTTTGTGGTGGATAGACTCTAAGGTGGTCTCCTCATGATCCTGACTCTTGTTGGTCAAGGCCTTGTAGAATTCTATCTCCTTGAAAGTAAGCAGAATGTGTACCTTGTTTTTAACTAATAGACTATGGCAAAGGTGATTCCACATTACTCACAGACTCATTCTAGAGATCCTGTGTTGTTGACTTTAAGGAAGGAAGCTGCAATTTTGGAAGAGGGTCTGTGAGAGAGAACTATGTAGCATGGAACTGGGGGCAGCCTCTAGGAGCTGAGAGCAGCCTCCATCTGATAGCCAACAAGAAGCTGGAGCCCTCACTTTTATAATCACAAGAAATTGACTTCTGCCAACAACCTGAGTGAGCTTGGAAACAGATCCATCACCACTTGGGCCTCCAGATGAGAATGGAGCCCCAGCTGACACCTCAATTACAACTTTGCAGATGACCCAGTTAAGACCTGCCCAACTCCTGACCCACAGAAATGATAATATGTGTTTTGTTTTAAGCTGCAATAAATAACCAATACCACTTTAATTCAAATAAATATTTGCAAAAAATTGATCATAATGTGCCCTGCAATGGATGCTATAGAAGACTTATTTTTAACCTCTAAGACAAATCCACCAACATGAAGAATTTTACATGATGTATAGGAGAATTAAACAGAGTTAAACAATATTGTGTGATAGGGGCACCTGCGTGGCTCAGTCGTTAAGTGTCTGCCTTCGGCTCAGGTCATGATCCCAGAGTCCTAGGATCGAGCCCCGCATCAGGCTCCCTGCTCAGCGGGAAGCCTGCTTCTCCCCCCCCCCCCCCCCCCGCTTGTGTTCCCTCTCTCACTGTGTCTCTCTCTGTCAAATAAATAAATAAAATCTTAAAAAAAAAAACACAATATTGTGTGATAAGTGAGAGTTAGCTAGGGCAGTTCATGATCAACTGCCAAGTAAATGAGGGACACATAAGTGCTCCAGGTGCACTGTGGGAAGAAAGTTGATAGGGTCCCAGGAAGAGTTTATGATGGAAATAGAGCCAGTCTCACAGTTCCTGCAGGATGGATAGGGCTTGCTTTGGCAGAGACAAGGAGTAACACACTTGTGACACAAGTACACCTCCATTAGAAAACAGTTCACACACCCCAATCTCTGTAAATGAAAATGCAATTCTCTGTGGGATCAAACATTTTATGACCCTACAATTACATGACCTTGGCAAGTTATTTTATCTTCTAAACTCAGTTCCCTCTACTGTAATATAGGAATAAAAATGGTATCCTTCCTCATTAGGGGGTTTTGAAAGTCAAATGAGAAAAAGAATTAAAGTGCTTGGCATATGTAAGCCCCTGATAAATGTCTGCTCTTATTATTACCAATGCGACTATTAGTCCTTGCTAGAAGAAGAGATGGTGGTTCTACAGAGAGCTCCCTGTTTGCCAGATCCTTTGGCCAGCTCAGAGGCAAGCTAAGAGTCTTAACTTCTCTCCCAACACTGGGCCATTCCGAAGAAATGTTGCCTTCCACTCCTGCTTCCTGGCTTTCTTTCTTAGGTATGTTGATGACCATGGAGATTCCCTGTACTAACCCATGAGTGACCTGAGGACAAAGGTCCATCTGTTTCATCTTCTTAACTCTCACCATCTCCAAAACAAAGCTTGGCATATAGTAAATCCTCCTGAAGTGGTTTCGGTTTGTGTTTTGGCTTTTTTAATGAGGATTAGGCCAGCATCTCAGGAGGCTGGAGGGCAGACAGAGGGAGTATGTGGAAATATGCCTCAAAACTCTAGCCTCTCTTCTGATACCCTTGAAATGTTTTGCTTCAGGTTCCAGAATTTAATTCCCTCAAGAGATTTTCCTAGGTCAGTTAGTATAGGTGGTTCAACTTTTTTTTTTTTTTTTTTAAACATAACCGTTACCTACTATTTATACATACTTCTTTTCTTTCAGGATCCATCTTGAGAAATGGTTCTTGTTTACAAGTTTCTTCACAGTAACCAACTGCTGTGAACAATAATAACAGCAATAAGCTGAAGAGATACCATCAATTTGTATATTTGCAATTTGCCACTGCCTCAATGGGGAGAGCATACAACACCTCTATCATGCTAAAAGGTCAAATTTAGAATGCATTACATCTATTGGATATTTATAAATGAGACATATGTGAGTCTTCTGGTTAGCTGATGGAATTTATGGTCTTCCTGCTGTTCAGGAACATAAGTTGCCAGGAGTTTACTGGAATATTCACATATGGTCAAATATTACACATACATCTGGCATCTTGGTATATTTGAGAAGCAGTGTGTCTACACACAGACAGTTGGCATCTGGCTTGAATGCTGAAAAGTATGGAGGGAAGCAGAGATGCCAATAGAAAATCAAAAGAAAAGAGGAGCATGGAGAATGGCTTTTCTCCCAACCAAAAGAGAAATGGAAACACTATATCTCCATCAGATGATCAGCTGTCCAAGTCCGAAAATTCAGCGTGCCTTCAGGCTGCTTTTACTTAAAATTAATCCAGAATGTTGTTTCCTTCAAATAAATGAAAAAGACCGAACAACAGAGTTGATTTATTTTAAAGATTTTATTTATTTATTTGAAAGAGAGAAAGAGAGGGCTCAAGCGGGAGGAGGGGCAGAAACAGAGAATCTCAAGCAGACTCCCTGCTGAGCGTGGAGTCCAAGGCAGGGCTCCATCCCAGGACCCATGAGATCATGACCTGAGCAAAGACCAAGAGTCAGAGGCTTAACTGACTAAGGCACTCAGGTGCCCCCAGAGTTGATTTCTTTTAAAAATTGAAGTCGCTAGGAGGAAGATATGGTAGAAAAGGCTTGCGTTCCATCCCCGTAACTTACCAGCTGTGTGTCCTTGGGCAAACTGTGTAACCTCTCTGCACATCAGTTTCCTCATCCATAGAATGTGAACAGGCATACTTGCTGCTTGACAGCAAGTAGTTATGATTTAAAATAAAATCATGTAATGTATATAGTCTTAGAAAATATTTTTCTTATTATTAGCTTCATTGAACCATTTTGTAAGTAAGTGGAGTATACATTATAATTAAATTCAAAATCATTATTAACTGTAGTAAACATTTTTTTGTCTACCAAAGAGCACACCTCTGGGAACTGTCACCTCACTTCCCCTCTCCTACCCCCCCAGCCCCCAGCTGAGACTTCACTGGTGCTGTGGGAGCCACCATGTTAGACCGTATTAGTTCAGCCTGGTCACAGATGATTGGGACAATGTTCCCGAGGTTTAGTCACCTTCTTGCCCTCATAATATGTGAAGTACCCCACATATGGTACCACCCCTATATAGCAAATTCCATATATATATATATATATTTTGCGTAAGCTTGTTCAAATTGTGTTTCTGTCACCTGCCACAAGAAAGCTTTCCAAAATCAAAAGAGCCTAGATGTCCATCAGCAGATGAATGGATAAAGAAGATGTGGAATACACACACACACACACACACACACACACACACACACACACAATGGAATATTATACAGCCATCAAAAAATGAAATCTTGCCATTTGCAACGACATGGATGGAATTAGAGGGTATTATGCTAAGCGAAATAAGTCAATCAGAGAAAGACAAGTATCATATGATCTCATTGATATGAAGAATTTGAGAAACAAGACAGAGGATCATAGGGGAAGGGAGGGAAAAATGAAACAAGATGAAACCGGAGAGGGAGACAAACCATAAGAGACGCTTAATCTCAGGAAACAAACTGAGCATTGCTGGAGTGGTGGGGGGTGGGAGGGATGGGGTGGCTGGGTGATGGACATTGGGGAGGGTATGTGCTATGGTGAGCACTGTGAATTGTGTAAGACTGGTGAATCACAGACCTGCACCCCTGAAACAAATAATACATTATATGTTAATAAAAAAAATAAAAATAAAAATAAAAATAAGCTTTCCAAAATCAAATGGGAGACAGTAATGACTTAGGGTACAAAGACATACAGACAATAATATCAAAAAGAGGGCGCCTGGGTGGCTCAGTTGGTTAAGCGACTGCCTTCGGCTCAGGTCATGATCCTGGAGTCCCAGGATCGAGTCCCACATCGGGCTCCCTGCTCAGTGGGGAGTCTGCTTCTCCCTCTGACCCTCTCCCTTCTCATGCTCTCTCTCACTCTCTCTCTCTCTCAAATAAATAAATAAAATATTTAAAAAAAAAATAATATCAAAAAGAAAGAAAAGTGATGGATAAGAAGAAATGAGACTGACTAGGAGATCCAGTTACAGCTATGGAAATCTCAGCACTGTGACTTACTAGTCATGTGGCATTGAGCCAACCAGAATCTTACCCCTAATCCATAAAATGGAATTGATTTGAAATGCTCATAATAGGTGGGGTACAAATGTGATCCTGTCTCTTATTTCATCAAATATTAACTAAAACTAACTCAAGAATCTTATACTGGCTTGGTCTTCCAGTTTTCCTTCCCCCGTACCATCAGACAACACCCAAGAGGCTTAAACCAAAGAGGGAGGTCACCTCACTTGAATCCGAAGCTTGCAAAAAGTGCCATAGGTTGGCTTGGCCTCTGGAAAGGAAGGACTACTGCCAGCCCACTATTCCCTTAGCGCTCCACTCCACCCAGGCTGCTCAAACCTGCCAGGCACATGCTCAGGAAGTCCCTTCCAATCCCTAGTGCCCAACAAGCTCCATGCCCAGACTGGTGCAGATGTCCAGACCTTCCAGGGCCCACAATCACCTCTTTCTTTCCAATCTCAAAGACCACCTCAGAAGTCTGATTGCTTTCCTTTTCAATCTCTGGGATTAAAAACCAAAAAACAAAGAAAACAACAACCCAAAACAAGAGAACCCTATTCCACTTCTTTCCTTAATTCTGGAGCTACCCATGCACCACCGTCCCTTATCGCAGCTCTTTCCCAGAGTAGCTACCTGGTCTGTCTTCCCTCCTTGAAGTGCCTCCACTTGAAGCCATAAGCCTAATTATCTTCCCTACTCTCTTCCTGGAGAGCAGGAATTAGAAACTGCTATCATAGCTCAGATCTTGAGATCTGTTCCCCTTCTAGGCCATAAGCTCCTTGAAACCTGGAAGAGCATTTTTTGTTTTTGTGTGTCAAACCAAATCTACCACCACCAGCATCCAATACCTAGTAAAGTGTCAGGCACACATTGAGCCTTCAAAGTGTCGAATTTTAAGCTGCGAAATCTTTACCAAAGAAGAGAGCCCATTTGACTCCGACATTTCCCTAGCTACCTCCCAGATCATGCCACAGTGGGGCCCAGTCTTCACGGGCAGAGATCAGGCCTCTTGTTTACCTCAGATGGGTGAATTATGCTGCTTCCCCTTGCATTTTTGTTTTTGGCATCATGTGCAAACAAAGAAGTATGAAACAGAAGGTCCATGGTGGGCTCACGTGAAGAGCGATGTCTATTCACATCAGGATTTTCAAGTAGAATTAGAAAGGACAACTTCTGTGCCTCCTTTTTGACGACATATTTTGCATTCAGGCTGGATGCTCCATGTACCTATTTCATCCCCTACTCTTACCCAAGCAACTCTGTTATCTTATCTTTAGCCTTGGTGTCTTCACTGTAAGCAAAGAGCTTAAGATAAAATATTGTATCATACAGACATTATCAGATCCTTTGGACCTGATACAAAGTTTCCACATTATTTTATATCTGTAAGTCACTGTGGTTATGCTTCAGAAGTGAAAATTCTGGAAACTTTAATATACACATAAATATAAACGAAACTTTTGTTTTTCCTCTAAAACCATTCTTCCGAAATGGAAGAATCACTGCATACTGAAGTCTTCACAAAGTCTCTTAATTACAGGGCACTTCCTCAATTGTTTTAGTTTGGACAACAAAGTAATACTGACTGAAATTATATCAGATGATGTTTCTAGAGGTCACCTGAAAGAACTGATTTAAAAAAAAAAAAAAAAGGAGATAGGAGGCAAAGGAACTTAATACAGATTTAGCATTATAAGCAGGCCTTCTGAAAATAAGTTTAGTGTAATTGGATATAATGCAAAAATTACAAATAGAATATCAGTTTCGGTGTCAGCATCATACACAAAATCAAACAATGTTATAACTCAAGTAGTAAGGCAGAGGTAAAGATGCTATTGTTTAGGGAAATTTGATAGGTGATTAAAAAACTCTTCTAGTGATAAAAAAGACACAAAGGTCGAAGATTTATGTGACGCATTTAAGCAAAATTGTTTCATGAAATGTAAGGGTGGAAAAAAGAGGTACTTCTAAATCAATATACTATTTTGTATATTACTTTATATAAATAACTGATTCTAAAATTAATGTTATTGTATTTCAAATGTGCATAGAAAACTAATTAATCAATCACATTATATTATAGGTACCAATCACCTGTTTCATTTATCCCTAAAAGGGTTGATGTAACCAAATTGGCCACAAAACTTTTATTATCTTCTCATTGGAAAAATGGAAAATGGCCTCATACTGCGGGTTGCTTCATAGTCAGACAAGCACAATATTTCAAAGTGAAGAAAGATTTAATAATATCTACAGTTGTTTTACTAAGGTCTAATCCCTGCCCCCTTCATTTTTCACTCAGTGTTGCAAGGATGTGGGGGAGGATTTCATAATCCTTAAAGTGTTTCATTTTCTTTCTTCTCAAAATATATCCCCCCCAAAAAATCCCTTATTGTACACTAATAATGTCTCAGATGCCCAAGAAGAATCTGATTTTTCTAACATTTCCAAATACATCTAAGTTTGACTTATCATTATTACTTAATCTGTTTCTTTTTCCTCAAATGCAAAATATGAAAAATAAATGGAACCATCCTCATAGGAATGGCATAGGATTAAATGAGATACTGCCTATAAGACCTGCCCAGTTGACTTCAGTACATTCTAACTGCTATTCTTATCAGGAAAGTACACGGATCATCTTGCCATCCATGAAATTAATCAAAATTTTCTGGAAGATCTCAGCATTAAGTCAATATGCAGAAAAGTCAGTTATCGGGACGCCTGGGTGGCTCAGTCGGTTAAGCGGCTGCCTTCAGCCTGGGTCATGATCCCAGGGTCCTGGGATCGAGTCCCACATCGGGCTCCTTGCTCAGCAGGGAGCCTGCCTCTCTCTCTCTGCCTCTGCTTGTGCTCTCTCTGTCAAATAAATAAAATCTTAAAAAAAAAAAAAAAGTCAGTTATCTGTATCTATTAGCTCTCATATCAATACACAAGTATGTGGACAAATTTTGAGTATTGCATAAAATTTATTTTCATCTTAACAGGGGATATGCAGAGCAAGACATCTAGACAGAATTTTGCTGAACAGGTGATGTGATTGGATATAGAAGATGTGCAAGTATAAGCTAAGAAGTATAGTATTAACACTGCATTAAAGAGAATAGCTTTACTGAAGTCGGGGGAAATTTTCCCTCCTGAACTCAAAACACAACACATTTGATGTAGTATACACAAAAGCAATATATTCCTGAAGGGCAATCAAATGGTAGAAGCTAACTATCAACAACTTAAGGATGCCACCAAGTTTCTAGCAATGAGAAGTGACTCCCAAATGAGGGACATTGGAAAGCCACTCCTCGGTGGATTTAATCCTATGTGAGCAGCTGCCTAATTTCTTTCTATACCAACTGTGTCTGGCGCATACCTGGTACTCAGTACATGTTTGCGGAATTTATGTATGTTGAACACCTACATTTTCTAAGTCAGTCAGCATTTTAAACCCATGATTTCTTACCCATTCTTTAAAAAAAAAAAAAAACAAACACTTTTTGGAAACTTCTTAAACTACTGGCACATGAAAGCAAAATGCTATCGGCTTCTGTTTGTGTAGGCCCATTAGACAAGTAGGGAAACTGATCCTCAAGTGATCACTAGAGTGAAGGACTGACAGATAGATATTAATATTCCTTAGCAGGCTTCTATTAACTATTAACCATTTTCCAACGTATGATGCCCTAACCCTTCCAACCTTGTTTTGAAGACTTCTAGCAAGAAGGACAAAGGCAAGAGGTCACTGCAACCATGTCAGGGAGAAAAGACATAGAATTGCTACTGGGGAGAGAAGCAGGTTGGGGCAGGGTTGTAAAAAGAGTTATACAGCAGCTGTGGCCTCCATGGAGTGATAGAAGGCACACTTTTAAGAAGCTCAGACCTTTGTAGAACCCCAGGTAACCACCATTCACTTACTTGCATTACCATCATGCATCTGAAGCATACACTTAATTAAAAGGCAAATACACCCAAGAGAAATATATATGATTCACACTGAATAATTGTTCTGAATGTAAATAGCACCTGAGACAAGGAGAAGACAAATTGCAATGAGGGTGAGGAAGTTTGGCGTGTGTGGGATTGGCAGGAGGCTTTGTAGAGAGCGCTCGCTATAGGGCTGGGAGGGGCACTTGCCGAAGGCTGTGTGGCACCTGACTGAGGAGATAAGGCAGCAGCAAAGACATGGAAGGGAGCAGATGGAGAGAAAGTGGACACCAAATTCAATAGCCAATTACCTCAAATTATAGGTTCGAGGGCAGGGGAGGCTGTGGGGAGAAGAGAGCTATGTGGCTCCTCAATGAGAGCAAACAAGAACGTCTTCTTTGGGGTGGCCAGCTGAGTCTAGAAGCATGACCCATCCAGAAAAGCAGTGAGGAAACTCCAGACTAGACCACACGCCCTTCCATTTAGTGCTCTGGAAGAAATTTTGAATAATTCTTCAGGTCATTAAAATCCAGGGAAAATTTCAGGGAAATTATCCTACCCAGCACTTTGTAAAACCACTTACCATAAGAATAAACAAAGAGTTTGGAGATGTTTCTTTAAGAGGGTAAGAGGCATTTTTAAGTGCTTTTTTCCACTTCCTCTCCTTACTGCCCACACCCCCCCCCAAGTCTTTGCCCCAAGAACACACACATACTGAAATGCAAAGAAAAGAAAAAGTTCAGAAATAAGGAGTTTAAACAAATTTTAGTCTTCATAAGCCAACTAAATCTCTAGAGGCAAAAGAAGTAAAGATGAGATGAAGAAATCTTGGTTCAAGTTCAGATTATTTTTATTTCAATTGATTAAAAAGTTGAAGAACACCAGGATATAGAAAGAAAGAAGAAAGAAAGAAAGAAAGCTTCCTGAATCATGCTTCAGAAACCATAAAAATAAAGTTTCACACTCAATATGCATGCAGTAAAATAAAAACTATGTCACATTTCTCAGACAAGCACCATTAAATACTATTGCCCTAAGGTAAGGAAAGCTAAAATGATATAAAGTGCCTCTTTTATTCATCAGCTTGGCACACTGTATTCTCTGGAAGTTTGCTTTCCATGAGTATTATTTAAAATAATTAACACTTATTACTATAAGGTCTTCTTGATATAAAATGTAGATCCTGTGATGTAAGCATTATTTATTGCTTAGTAGCTAGTGGGACACCAATAGTGCTAACAAAAACGGAGGCTGAGGCAGGGAGGTTACCTTCCCAAGAAGGAAAGTCATTTTCCAATCCAGGTGTTCTATTAGAACCCTGAGGTTAATAACTTTTCCCCTAACACCATGAGAACAATCTGCCATTTCACAGCCATCATCATCAAATCACACATTTTGGGGAAAATATAAACCCATTCATTTCTGTATCTAGTCATCTTTTGTTTTACAGATACATTAACATCAAAGAAAAGTTTTATATTGTTTGAGAGGGAAAAAAAGTCTGCAAGTTGGAAAAGTCTGATGAAACAAGTAACATTCCCTGTAATTATAAATGATTCCAGCCATTGACTGTGGTTGTAAACCCCAAGCTTATATCTGCAGCAGTGACTCAACTGCCTTGAATTCTGTTCTCCAAATTTCAGCCTTTCATAGCTCTGCTATAACAAGCCTCTTTTTAAGGAAATTCTCCAAGAAAGTTGGATCAACTTAAATCGATTTCGTATTAATGGCTAATGCAAGATAGCAAGAGACAGATTCCAGATACAACACAAAAATTATTTATAGGAGAAATATGATTGTGAAGTCATCATTCGGTGAACAGGTACTAAGCTCCAACCACATGCATAAGACCATTCTAGGCATGATGGGAGAATACAGAGATGAAGAAAACCCATTCCAATTTACAGAGGTTTAAAGACAGAGCCACAAAAACAGCACCATTGCCCTAATGTCTATTATTATCATGCTACCTAAAGTATCTGATTCTCATGAGAAAGAAATTAAAATCTAATTTATCCAGGCTTTTGAAATAAGGGAGAGCATGATCTAATGATGTAAGCAATTGGCTAGGACTGAGAGGATCTGGAGTCTAAGTTCAATCTGCTGCCAACTGAGAGTTGGAGAGGAGCTGATTACAGATGTAGGTAACATCATAAAGGGATCCACAGAACGGTATTCCATTGTGTAGATACAGAAAGTACAGTTTTCTGGGATTATACAGAACTGATCAGGCCCCAGAGAAGACTGAAACTAGTAAGACTTAAAATGGACAGACTGGCAAGCTAGAATACCACTTTACCAATTTGCACTGACATATCAGGTTAGTTGCCAATGAACCTAAAATTCTATAGGTCTACTGGCCCCAAAGAAAGACTACACCAAAAAATAAAATACTCTACTCTGCAGTCAAGAGTTAATTTCAAAGAGAACCAGAATTTTTTTTACTGGTTACACATGGCAAACTCTTCTCTCTTTGCTGGCTCATCATTTTGTACAAAAAAAAACTTGGCCTGTTTATCAAAGTCACTCAATGTTTGATGTCAGCTTGACTCCAGTTTTATCTCTTCTCTCTCACGTGCCTGCCCTTAACCCCCCAAAAACCAATCTCCAATCACACAAAATCTGCAGTTCTTTCCTCAATAAGCCATGCTTTCATATGCCTCCATGCCTTAACAAATGGCTGAGAACAATTAGAAAGTTCTCCCCTTATCTCCTTATACTGCAAGACTTAGATTAAGCGTCTTCCCCCATGTGAAAAATTTCCTTATTCTTTCCTCTTGCCCACTTAAACCTGGGCCCAGGAGACTTAGTTGTTCCCATTATAATACATTCATATCTCTGTTGTAGCAGGTATCCCACTCAAATTATTTTTGATATTTGGTTTCTCTACCCTTCCCCAATCTCCACAGGACCATGAACCCCACAAGGACAAGAATAGAGACCACATTTCTCAACTCTGAATGTATAGACCTAGCACTTGGCATCTTCAAAATGATCTTCAAAAAATGTTTGCCGACTGAATAAAGTGAGTCTACACTGAAAGCCAAGTTGGTGTCAGAAGGTTACATGGCAAACAAAAAGAAAAAAAGCAAGGGAATCAAATATTCCTAATGAACACGGTCATCCAGCAATTCTGGCATTATGCAGTCAACTCCATTCTAGGACATTATCTCCCACAACGACTAGTGTGGCCACAGCTTCCTCTCCCTTAGACTATGTTTGAAACTTTGACAAGTTTCTGCAAATAATTCAACTCTTCATCAATCTTCAGTAGACAATATAACTGAAGAGATTAGTTTCCAGGTCTGTACTCCTCAGCAAAGACTTGATGTTTAAATGACCACATTGGAGGGCCAGTCTCATCCAACACATGCTGATTATTATTAGTATCCAATTCCAAATATTACTAGTATGTGACATTCTAAGCATGTTGTCCTTAAAATCTAGAGGCGAATTCTATAAGCTTAGAGCCAGCCCTAACTACCTGGAAAAGTGTGATCTTGAAGAAATAACTTGACCTCTCTGTGTTTTTATGAATTTATGTAGAGTGAAAATAATGAGTTAGGGTTACGGTTAGTTAGAATCATCTTATTTTTTTTTAAGATTTTATTTATTTATTTGAGAGAGAACAGAGAGCACAAGCTGGGAGGGGTGGGCAGAGGGAGAGGGAGAAGCAGACTCCCGCTGATCAGGGAGCCGAATGTGGGCTCGATCCCAGGACCCTGAGATCATGACCTGAGCTGAAGGCAGATGCTTAACCAACTGAGCCCCAGAATCATCTTTCTTTTTTCTTCTTTTCTTTTTTTTTTTTTTAGCTATACAATAAACATTTATTGGACAAAATTATTAGCAAGCTGCAGAAAAACAGTTCATACTGTTTGGTATACTCATGAAATTCCAATTTTGTGTTTCTTTAGATGCACCAACCTTTGCATCAAAGGTTCTCTCCAGGCAGAAGCAACAACACCTGGAGGCATAATTTTTACCTTGTAGCCTGCAATAGGCAATTAAAACCTTCCAAAATCAGTCCCGGATTTCACTCTAAATGCCATTCTAAAAGGAAGAGGGTGTAGAGTTTACCAGATCTATGCCCTGTTTCTAAGGGAGGGGAATATCCTCAAAATATTTAGGCAGTTCACGTGTATCAAATGTCACCAATTTCAACAAGAGCCCATTTCTAACATCTGTTACCTAAAGGAGTATCTGTTATATAATAGGAATAGCTTCGGAAGGGCTTTTAGTAGCTGCTTTGGGAGTGTGACCTTTCTGATTAAACACTAGCTGATCACTCCTAGAACTAACATTTTAATAAATAAAAGAATGTAAGCTCCATGAAGGCAAGGATTTTTGTCTTTTTTGCTCACCACTGTACCTGGCCCAGAATAAGTGCTTAAATATCTGTTGAAATGACTTTGCTGAAGTATTTAAGGTACAGACATTATAAAAACAAAAAAACAAAGCAGACAAACAAACATGTTCTGGCCACAAGTATTCTTAATGCAACCACAATAATAAAAAATAGGTTTCAGACACAGTCCTATTTTAGGGGAGTTCAAGAACTTAAAAGGAAGCGAGGAGAAGCATCCAGGTAAGAGGACATGCACACTAGATTTCCAATGTTGGATATTATATACTTTCTCTGAGATTGTATCAATCTGGCAACCATAACAGAGGCCCACTTTAATCTAAAAATTAAACTGGGACTTACAGCCAATACATTGTGGGCCTGCATTTTCTGTATAGTTCTTAACTCCTTTTTCTCAAAATCCTTCCCTTACTCTTGAGTAATTTATTTTTAAATACTTCACCTTAATATTTCACCACATTTTTGCATCATACTAAACCCTGGCTAGCCCTTAAAATGTTAAAGGCAAGACATTACCATATTTCTTAATGAATACATTAAACCTTTATGTATAAATGCTTTAGTATTCAGCCCCTGTAAAGCCATCAGATGTTTGAAAAGTTTTTAAACATGAATCAAAGAGTCTAATTTTAAGAACTTAGCTATGAATGGGTGAGATCATTACCCATTTAATATAGTTCCCAAAAGCAGTAACAAGAGTATGTAAAATGGAAAAAAAAAGTCCCTCGGAGTTTGAAATTCTGTTGCACAATTCTGTCTTCTTTGTTCAAGAAGTCTGTAGTCATTTTCAGAATCCACTCCTGGAGCCAACTTTTTAATCTAGACATCAGGCAACCCATTCATGGTAAAAGATACCCAAAGATAAACAACACCACTTCAAAGAGGATGAAGAGCCAGAGATCCAACCGGTAGGAATGTTTTGAAAACCGGTCGGCCCTGGATTGAGAGCCCACTTTGTGGTTATGATGCTGCTGCCACCTCCCAGCTTCCTCCAAGCCCAGCCGCTCCCAGGACCGTCCAGACCATCTTCGGCAGCTGTGCCCGCCACGATCCCAGAATCATCTTATTTTAAACATGAGAAAATTAAGGCCATGAAAATAGTTACTAGTATCTATATCCGATTCTTCGTCCAGGCTTCTTTCACTAAAAGCAGATCTCTACCTGCCTTACAAAGTCACCGTGAGGGTAAAATAAGGCAGAATGTACTGGCAGAGGAGACACATGTGAGAATTCTTTGAAAAGACTCTATAATATCCTTGTTATTAACTAAGTAGAAAACAGACCATGGTTAATGTGACTTACGGTATTCACCCCAAGAATGTTCTTGAACATTCAGCTCACACATACTAATTAAAAACTACAAAAAAGGGACCATTGTCTTGTTTCTTTCTACATTTAAACCCCGGCCAGGCCTGGGTGAGATCCCTGGCATTCTCCATGCCCACCAACCAGGGAACAGCCTTTCCTCTGGCATGCCTATTATGTCCCCAGGTTTGGGCACAAAGCCTTTGGAAGACACAACAGACCAGAGGTTTTCTATGTCTCAATGGCAAAATCACGAGTATCAAATCTAGGTAACCAGAGCGGTAGTTTTAAAGCTCCTTGAGACTATGTTGACACTGACATGTAAATTTGCCATATATAAAATAGTCCCATATAACATTTTATACGGAGAATAAAATTTTAAAGGAGAAAATTTAAAGCAACAATTTTAAAGGAGAAAATTTCCCTTCTAAAGGAACATCCCTCTCCATCCTACTGGACATCTGCTTTTCTTTGACAAAGTTTCTAACTCCACACAGGATTTAAGGACACTACCATGTTCAAAATGACACATGAGATTTTATTACTCTAAGAGACACAAACAAAATTAAATCGCTATGGATATGAGACTAGTCACCCCCAGGTATATGTCATCAAAAAAAAAAAGTAGTCAGGGCCGAGTTCAATAAGACAGCTCTACTATTTTGTATGCTGATGTCCCATGTATACAATCACTTTTTCCATTATACCACTCGGCTTAGATAACCATGAATCAAGAACCAACTGCTCAAGAACATACCACCAAAAGTCAGCTCAAGAATATAGTTTCAGAAAGCATTCAGTCCTCCTACTGCTTACATGATATTTTGGAAAAACTCTATAGAGCCAAGTGAAGCATCTTGGATAAGTCTACTAACTCAGAAAATTTGCAATTATTCAGTGCTAATATTTAGAAATATAATTTATTTTTATATACTGACTTTATGTTCTACAAACTTGCTAAATTAACTTATTAGTTCTAGGAGATACGTATGTCATATAGGCCTTATGCTATCCAAGTGCCTGACTGAGCGTACTGTCCCACGAACATGTGCTAATTCCATAATTAATTCTCTAAGAGAGTTAATCTTATTTTCTGTTTCTGAGTTCTTGAGCAAGTTCTAGCATCCAATTGATCAGCCAGGACCTGGACAAAAATATGTCCTATTATCTGAACTAGGGTACCAAATGAAACAATCTTGGCCAATGTACTAAAGACTGAAGCAGCATCACCCCTAGTTTGTCTGAAACCCTATTATAGTCATAAGAAGAAGCAATTACAAGTCCCCTCTACCAGTCTGCAAACTTCTCATCCTACATACTTACATTGCAGTTAATTATCTTTATAGTCAATTTATCTTAACATTGTGGGCCTGCATTTTCTGTATAGTTCTTAACTCCTTTTTCTTAACTCCTATAGTTCTTAACTTCTTTTCCAAATAAATAGCATGCAGAGAGTGTGTGGTGAAGTAGAAAAGCTAGTATAGAAATCAATTAGAGTCAAGTGTATTCTTCTGCCTCTTAGGTGTCTGAAGTTCAAACTAACCAATGTGATGGAGTCAACATGTTAGGAGAAATTACTAATTTGCTGTGTGTTTTTATTTTACCCACATAACTCAGATTTATGATCGACTAAATGTGAAGATAACTTATAAGACTCTCAAAATTATACTTGGACTTGTAAGGAAATAATTTAATACCTTCCTAGGAAAATATCTCCTTCTTCCCACCTCCATTAAATAAGCAATGTGGAAAATATTTCATAAGTAAGAAACAGTTCATGGGGCGGGTTAAAATATAAGATTCCTTTTCACACAAACTCTAACACATAAGAGATTTGAGTGAAAGGCCCAGAATACTTTGAGATAAACTTAGAAATTCTGCATGGTTTCTAGAACTGTGTCATTTGTCTCCAACAAGATTGGCAGAGCTCACATACTTTGAGTCACAACTTAAGAGTGTCATTTTTACTTATTTGTAAGAATTCCTGTATCCAGTTGATCCGCTAGCTAATAAATCTTTGGAAGCAGGACGAATGGATTGGTCAATGATTCAGAAACTTCTAGAAATCACCAAGGCAAATGCCGGCATTCACAGTTGCCGTGACTCTAAATATCAGAACAAAAATAAAGAAATAAACAAACATATGGACCAACCACTGAGAAGAGCAAAAAGCTCCAAACTGTATTCGTTATGCTCTCCAGCTCCCCCTTCTAACAAAGTTAGAAAACCAGGTGTGGTATTTGATTTAAAATTAAAACTAAAACTAAATCTACACAGAGAATTCAACCACTATGAGCAAGTAATTATGATTAATCATACCAAATAAAGTTTTTATTAGACTAAACCTGAATCACCTGAATAACACTTTAATTGGCCATTTCATATTTCTTGCACAGCTTCTTAAATTTTGAAATCATACGATGGCATATAAATGTTTCTTAAGACTCATAAAGGTAGGTGATGAGTTATTTTTAACTCCTCTCTTCTGGGTAATTTAAACACACGGGATATGTATTAACAAGGTAAGAAGCTAGAATTTGAGCAAATTGCAAAGATCTCAAGAAACTGAATGAATTTCCATATGGTCATTTTAAGGCCAGAAAATACTGAAGGAAAGCAATCAATGTGTCTCAAGATGCACAACATTCTTTAGACGACAGATAACTGAGTTTCACCATTTCAACACAAGAGAAGGTAACTAGTGCTCCTTAGGCTTTTATATAAATAATTGCCACTCGAGGTCGCCATGTCCTTCAGGGTTGACCTACACAGTGCCAGGCAAATGGGACCTGACCCCATGCACCCAACAGCCATTGCCCCAAAATATTTCTCTTCAGTATGAGAGAACAAATCTGTTTCAAAGAAAAGCTTTCAGGAATGAGGCTACATTGTGATGCTGTTTCCCATATTTGCCGGGAATGGCCAGCAATCCCTGTACCAACGGATGAAAGATGACTCCCAACTTTGCTGAGAAAGAGAGGAGAAAGCAAGGGGGTCAACGCTCAGAGCTGAAGACCCTTTGCTCTTCTTTGCTCCTGCCTTCATTGGGTCCTTCAGGATAATCACAAATCCTTATCACTGTTTCTCAAGCATGTGATGTGTGACCAGGGGTCTTACTGGAACTACGAGGATCTGTTTATAGGAAAGATACGATATGCTAATCTGCGTGTTCTAAGAGTTCTGCTAAACATAGCCTAAGGGACAATGCACACATCTCTTAGATCACAGGCTGGCTGGCTGTTTGAGCTAAGAAAGTTTTGGGGAAGGCAACTCCCCACAGCATTCCAACAGCAGAGTGGTCATGCAGGCCTGGGCATTCCAAAGGCCCACGCTCTTCTCTGAAAACTTCCCTGCCCATAGCAGCCTCTGTGTTACATTTTAGCAAGCCAGGCTTTATGGATGACTTCATGCTCTACATTAACCCCAACACATATTAACAAACTAACACCTATACCCCACATGTATGGATTAATTCTTTCCCAAAATGGTTATTTTAGTCACAGACATCCCACAGATGAACATCAGGATAAACCAATCTTATGTACTAGAGTAAACAGTGATATTAGAATGTCTTGGTATATTAAATTTTAATATTACATAGAATATCAAAATTTCAAGAGAGATAAACTGTCTACATGAGACTTACATTCATACACAGACATACATACACACTGTTCCCAATGGCACTGAAAATCAACTAACTGCTTTCACAGAAGGCTTTATCTTTGTTTAACAGTAAATGGGCTTATTTATATATCTATACTTCTCTTAAAAAACTCTGAGGGTGACAGGTTTTCAAATGGAATAGAGATCTATTCAGATGAGGATGAACATTTTGCTCAACGTTCACAGCATGGTCTGTCAGGTAAATTCCAATTTGTTTAATAATTCATTCAAAAATTCAACCATCCGTCTATTGAGCACATGCTATGTTCTAAGCACTGGGGATACAGGATCAAGAAGGAGCCCTGCCCCAAAGAAGCTTCCCACCGCAGAGGAGGGGCGGGTGAGAAAGGATCGCCACGAGAACTAAAGAAACTGTCACCAAGCAAGTCATAAGGTACAGCCTGAAGTGGGGAGACAAAGGAAAAAAGTTATTTAGTGCCCCAGGGTAGAGAGGAGACAGGGGTAGTGAAAACTGTTCAACAAGAGGAAAAATGCTTGAGCATCTTAAAAGATTGGCTGGAATGTGACCAGTAGACATGACTGCTCATGGGGTGGTGGGACAAGTAGGTAGAGCAGACAGCATGAGCATTCACAGAAGCTGAAACAGCACAGCATGGAACTGCTACAGAACTGGGAGTTGAACTATCAATAGAGTTCAACATAGAACAGCTGTGTGACTGACTATATTCTATAATTTCCTTATAATAAATAAACCATGCATTAAAGCCACATTGCTGCCCTTCCCCATCTTTTAATATGGAAAAAAAAAGATCCCACGAATTTTCTTTGAAATGTTACAAGATCATCCAAAACACATTCTAGTGGAAAGTTACAAACACAATTACAGTAGACAGTAGACATAAATTCATAAATGACTTACAGCTGAACTTAAATGAAGAGGAAACCCACTGCAATTTATGTCTTTTCCATCACCCTTGGATTTCAGGTTAAGGATTTCATTTAGGGTTTTACTCAGCAGCATCAGGTGGTAGAAGTTATTCCTGGAACGCAGTGTGAAGGTTAAAAGCTTTGACTTGCACGGATCTGGGTTTGATTCCTACCTTTGTTTCTCAGTAGCTATGTGATTCTGGGTAAGTTTTTTTAATCTTCTTGAGCCTGAATCTCCTTATGTATAAAACAGGTGTTATACAAGCACATGTCTCAAATGGATAATCTGATCATTAAATCAGATTATATGTAAAGAGCTTTGCAGAGAGTCTGGCATGTAGGGAGAGCTCAATAAATAATTTAAAAATAAGAACAAAACAATACGATATTGGTCTATACATGCAAGCAAAACTAGTAGTTTATGCAATTGTCCAAATAATTAAGAATTCTCATTCTTGAGAAAAAAAAAACTAGCTATTTTAGATACGAAAAATAATATGGGTTTCAGATGAAAATGGTTTGGGGTTTGATTTTTCTAGCAAAGAGAGCCAATTCTCTTTCCTGTAAGCGTAGAGAAGCAACCTAAACTTCTTGGACTTGGATTCTCCCATTGTATTCTCTAGTTAAAAGTTGCCATATGGTTTATTATAAATAGATGAGTGAACTAAAAGTACCCAAGGAAGGGGATATTGGGATATTTGGGAAGCTGAAAAGCTCATGAACAGCAAGGCATACTTACTACTTAGAAGAAGCCCCCAGAAGCAGCTTCCACGGATACCTGGACGGAGTAGCACTGTGGATTGACTGACTCAACCGTTGATGGGATAGCACAGTGCTTTCCAACCCTGGCTATTAAAATCACCTGGGGATCCTTTTACACTCCCTTGTGTTTTCTGCCTAAATTGGTCTCAGTAGCAGCCCTGGCATCTGTATTTTTTCAATTCCTCACGTGATTCACATATGCATACAGGATTGAAAACCACTGGAGTGGCATCATGCCCACTTGTAATCTGGAAAACGAGAAAGAGAGAAAAGAAAATACTTGGTATGTACAGGGACACTTAAAATGGTCACATTCTGATTTTTGTTTCTGTTAATTTTGCAAGGGGAAAATCGTCTCTGTCATGAAGTATCTTTTGTTTAATTCAGTGTAACTGTAACGTTCACTGAGTGCTTGCTATGTGCACTGTACATCGTGCTAGTAACTATCAGGAATATGTTTTGGAAGTCAAGGATAGTTGTTGGCAGAGGGAATAATCTCATTAGGGAGCCAATATTTACACACAAAAACATAATCAGTGATAACTATAATACAATAATATCAACAATTGAATAGTCTGAATCTAAAGGTCTTGCAGAGATCAGGAGAAATGGGCACAGTGGCTGAATCTTGGGGAGTGCTTGGATGAAGCTGGGAGAAACGGAGACAAGTCTCAAACTGGTCAGATTTGTAAAAACAGAGAAGAAGGAATTTCAGCACTTCTTTTGGGGGAATGTATGCTGGGAAGAATCCAGTTTTCAACTCATCTTTCTAGCTGGGCCAATTTATCATGACCTAGTTTAAAAGGATGTCCAGCCTGCCCTTGGCCTCCCAGGAGACTCTGCTTCATAATTCGGTGCTTGTGTAGTATGTGAACACGTGCCATGATAAAATGACAGCCACAGGCTCTTTCTACAAAGGAAAGTCTCTGAGATCAGCTTACAGGGAAAAACAAAACCAAAAACGATGAAGCAAGCCTGTAGAAATGAGACATTTTTAAACTCTTAAATTTATTTCATTTTCATTCATTGCCCAAATGGGTTTCCTGATATTTTATTTTCTTGGCTAATGTTCTTTAGTTTATCATTTGTCTTCATTCTACAGTCTTGGTCTCTGGATTTGGTTATGTCTTCTCTTTAAAATGTTGGCAGTATTTAAAGTAGATTTTAATATTGGTTGAGGATTTTTTCTTCTTTAATTTGTGGTTGGGAAATGATCTGCTTTTTGTTTCAGGTTGTTTAATGTTTTCCAATATAATAGTCCTTCTTGCACCCCAGTGGGTTCATTTACAAAACATTTAATGCCATTTGTGTCTTTGAAGAACAGTGTATTCAGTTAGAACAAAAGTGAGTTCCTTCACAGAACTTGTGACAGCTTATAATTGTTAAACTACTAACTTGACTAGGTTTGTGAACTAATAAGGAGTAGGAAACTTTTGGATGTTTACTCTCTTCTTCCTTTTATTCATTAATTTATTCATTCAACGACTGTTTACGGAAACATCCTCTCTGTGTCAGGCACCAGGCTAGGCACAAGGAAGTCTCAGCTCCTGTCTCTAGGTAATTTATAATTCTTTGGGAAGTGGAGAGGAGAGAGAAAAATAAAGAGAGCTAAAACACAATGTGAATAATGCCATGATGAAGGTAAGCACAGGGAGCTATGGCAAGCTCAGAGGGAGAGCAATCCCAACCCCAAGTGGTGCCTCTACTATAGTAAAAACAAAGGATTTTAGCTGCACAAAGAAGAGAGTAAGGCCACTGCAGACAGAGGAAGCAGTTTATACATGGCCTAAAGTCAAGAGATTTCATGAAGATAGTGTATGGAAGAAGTGACCCACAATAAGACTGAAGGCTAAGTCTGGAAGATCTAGAATGTGGAGTCAAAAAGTACGAGCCTAACCCTATAGACAATGTGGAATCACTGGAGCACTTTAAGTAAGAGATGCATGATCTGCCTTACCATGCAAAACAGTGAGGACAAGGAGAAGAGATGAAGTAGATGCAGTAATCTGAGTAAGAAATAAGGAGACTATGGACCACAGTGGTAGAAATTCATATGTTAACGAAGGGATGCATTGGAGAATCCGCTGGAAGTAGAACTGACAGGATACATGGAATGCTTTGATGAGGACGGACATGGGAATGGAGAAAGGCAGTCAAGGATGCTATCTGGGTTTCTAGCTTTAGCAACTACATGGATGCAACGCCACCAACCATTCTTCTCTTACACTCATTTGTGGCTTAAGTCATTTTTGCCCAGAACCAAGTTAAATAAATATGCTTAAGTGATAATGGGAAGTTTAAGTAATTCATTCACAATTCAAGAATAAAGTGGGCAAAATTTCACTTGTGGTTATATTTGTATGATGTCTGAATTGAGCACTTCTTAATTTAAATCTGTTACTTTTAAGTCAATCAGCACAGATATTGGAGACTAGAAAATGTACCCTCTTAAGGTGAGTGATCTAAGGATACATTCTCACAATCATTAAGACCATAGACCTCTGATATCACTTCTCATCCATTTGTTCAACTTCTGAGTCTAGAACAGAGAAAACAAGAAGGCATCTCCTTGAACACAGCCACGATGTCAACTGACTGAAGAATTCCGCTGTTCCAAGGATCGGCGTATTATAACATACTGATGCTATAGGCCTTCATGAGTAAAGGAAACACTGAGGCACACTGAGGGTCACAGGGAGCACCTTTTCTCATATTAAATATGTTTTTTTAAAAAGATTTTACTTAATTTATTTGAGCACGAGTCGGGGAGAGGCAGAGGGAGAGGGAGAAACAGACTCCCCACTGAGCATGGAGCTGGACATGGGGCTCAATCCCAGGACCCTGGGATCATGACCTGAGCCAAAGGCAGATGCCTAACCGACTGAGCCACCCAGGTGCTCCATTCATATTAAACATGTTATGCTGCCTCACATATCAAACATTTTTGTAATGTTTGATATGTTTAGAAGGTAAAGGAATTTGAAATGGCAAAAGAACCAAGAAAAATGGTAAAGGTCCTAGCCCTCCTATGAAATAAGAATGGGTAACTTTCCATTTCATGAATAACTAAGAAGTCCAAAGCATTTCCTGACAATATGTTAACTGGTACTCTGTGTCAGGAATGTGTAAGCTAGTGAAAAAGACATTTAGCGAATGATGAAAGGTGGCTGAAAATTCAGAAGAGGTAGGTACAGAGTACTATGGGAGTACATAGCAGAGGACTTCACTTAAGGGATCAAATCTATTGCAAAGGGTCCTAGAAATAACCCAGAGCAAAAGATGTTTGTACTTAAACCTAGGTCAACTGGGGTCAGGGAAAAGGGAGAATACTCCAGGAAGAAGGAAGGGTTAGAAACTACTATTGATAAACTCAGTAATGGTGCCTGGATTGCCTCATCAAGAGAAATGATGAATGGGATATCAGTTTGTCGAGGACTGAAAGCACATCAGAAAATGAAACTCCTAAAGAAGCTGAGGCTTCCAAAAAGAATGCTCAACAAAAATCATGGTTAAAAACAGGAAGTTGTTAAAGGAAAAGTAAGATCAAAGGATTAGGGTGAATCTTTGCACCTGCTTCTGCATTATCTGGTGAAAGCAGTGATCTTTGAATTGAAAACTGGAAAATTAAATAAGAGGATATGAAATTCTAAAATGGTGAAAACTAAAATGAAGTTTAGTGTCTCATGGTTCATTTCTAGAACAATGAGAGACCTGATATAAAGTAGGTCAAAACTGACAATAGTTAAAGAATCTGGGAGAATAGAGAACATGCTTAAAGACTAATTTTCCAAATGAAAAAAGCAAATGAACATGAGGGGCACCTGGGTGGCTCAGACTCTTTGGTTTCTCGGTCACGAGATCAAGCCCTACGTTGGACTCTGCACTCAGCACACAGTCTGCTTTAGCTTCAGATTCTCTCTCCCTTCCCCTCTGCCTCCCCCCACTCCACACGCACGTGTTTTCTCTCTCTCTCTCTCAAATAAAAAAAATATATATTTAAAAAGTGAACATGGTAACGATTTGGAGCAAGATTCTACAGGGTGGCAACCAAGCTTTCAAAGAAGAGTACACATAGTGAATGGTTAATTCATATTACATTATCATGTGTATATTACATACACAATTGATAGTACATTACAATACACAATATTGAAATTACTGTAAAATACACAACAATATGCATTGATAATATATTATAATACATTACATCACAATAACATTGTCTACTGTATTACCCAGGATTCAGAGAAACAGAACAGTGGGTATATATATCATAGTCACCTCTAAGTAGGGCTGTCATGATGCAGCTGTCTATTTTCTGTGGTATCAGCATAACATTCAGAACCTTCTGTAAACGAGGCTCAAGATTTTTCTTCCTTGTTCAGTTGGTTGTAAGAACTCCACTGGGCATCATAGGAATGACCTGAGGGTGAAGAGGCAATGCAACAGGAGTCCATTTTGAAAGAGTCTGAACCACCTGCTAGAGCAACTTACTAGGACCTTCTAGACCTGCCCAAGTCTCTTATTCATCCTCTCCACTTGACGACAGATTGTCCTGTACACACCCAACCTTGTGACGAGGTGGGTCAGATAATAACCAATTCATGATGGGAAGCTCAAGCCACACAGTCACTTGGTGTCCTACGGCATTCTGTCTCTACACGATGCAGTAGCAAGCCAGAAGCTGTTTTCAAGAGAATAATTATTTGCAGAGTAATTCTACAAATCTGTGCCTACAGATTTGCAACCTAGAGATCTACTTGACAGAAGTTGCATACAGCATCCCTATCTGCAGGGCACACGTTGTCACTGAATCAGCTGGATCCTAAGGACAAGGTGGCAGAGCAGCAGGTACTAAAGCTGGACTTGCTACAGAGCCTTCTTTTCATTGGGTTAACATTCAAAACTGGCAGCATCCTGGGCCCACTCTGCACATAGCTAGCAGTAACATACTCACATGTTGTAGAGGTGACCTTGAAAACATTTTTTAAATCTTCATACCAAGCACTGGATCTCTCTTTTCACGGGAGATGATGCAAGGTGCAGGAAATTCTCTTTCACCTTACTCCAGACCATTGAACTCCTAGACACTTCACTGAGGTGGTGGGCCCCTGAAGTTTTGTGGGATTTACATCCCACTCTCTTGTTTACATATTTCTTACTGAGGCATCTGATTTGCTACTTTCTGCTCATTGGATCCAATCAACATAATATTATGTAGAAGACCAGTGTGATGTTTTGTACAACGTCACAACAATCAATTTCTCTGCAAACAACATTCCAGCGGAGAACGGAATTGGCATGGCCCTGACTTGAGAATGTGAAGGTCTCATTGTCTATGAGTGAATAACTGTTGGCTATTTTCAGACAAAAGCAAACTGCTTCTGGCGGTCCTTGCAAACTGGTCTGGCGTAAAAGGTATTATTTGGTCCAGGAAAGATACCATATTTGGGAGAGCACCTGCAATTGGAGTTACCACCTGCTCATTCTCCAAGATCCAGCCAACGTCTTCACAGACCAAACGGGGAGTTCAATGGGCATGTGATAGGTATCATTCTGCACCTTTCATGTCTTTGACAGTGGCACTAACCTCTGCAATTTCCCCCACGGATGTGATGTTGCTTTTGGTTTACCATATTTATAGGGATGGGAAGTTCCAGGAGCTTCCACTTTGCCCCTCTTACCATAATGGCCCTTACTCCATCGGTCAGAGAGCCAATGTGGAGATTCTGCCTGTTATACATTCAGGAACTGGGAAAATAATCACAGGATAGTTCAATTGACCAAATGGGCTCACTGTGAATTAAACTTGGGCTCAGACTTCATCTGTCTCCTGACCACTGAAAACTTCCATTTTAACTGATGGGCCGCAGTGGATAGTTTAGGCCATAGGAATTAACATAATTAAGAACCGGTGTCTAGCAGTTCCCAAAAGATCTAGTATCTTCTTTTCCACAGTGCACATTCTATCACATGGCTGCAGGTTCCTTTTAAAAAAGATGAGCAGAAAGATTTATGGTGTTTGCTTGAGGCAATAATGGGTTCCTCTTCAGGGGGGATCTGGCCTTTTCTTCAGTCAAGAGGCTCTGAATCTGTGAATTGCCTTGGGTCAGGAGACTTGGTAAGTGTCCCTTACTCTCCATTGTAGCAACTCAAGTCAGGTTTTTGGCCACCAGAACTAGAATTTTTCTATGTTATACATTAAGCAATACTCTAGTAGGCTGCCCATTTTTTCATTCCTAGGGACACGGTGATCAGTAGCCACCACCAAAGATCTGTGCGGCGCAACACACTCATGATTACGATGTCCCTGCTGCCCTTGACATAAACTTATAATCTCGGTAAGAAAAAAAAAAAAAAAAAGAACCACCATCACCACCAACAACAAACACACACACACGCAAATAATATCATGGGGGAAAAAAAAAACAACAAGGAATTTACCTACCTTGTCCTGGGATTTTCATGGTAAAAATGATTCTCCCTGGAGAAACTGTAACATAGGCCTACCTCACATAGGTTTGAGGTTCTGATTTATTCTAATTCTACCTTTATGGTCCAGGGACTCCCCAGTTAAGAAATTAACAAGCAACTACACCTCTCTAAGGTCATAGTTTGCTCACCCGGAAGAGATAAATAATAATATTTACCTCCCTCAAAGGGTTATGGTGACAATGCATAAAAGCATCATGCAGAGCGTGTAGAGAACTCTTGGTCAGTATTAGCTGTTACTTGTACTCTATGAGAGGATACTATTATGCGTCCGTTCTAGAGACCGAAGTGCACCTCGGCCACCACATAGTGTCCAGAGGAGCAGGACAAGAGCACACAAACTTCAAGATGTCCCAAGGTCGGTTTCTGCCTCTTGACTTTCTGGAGCAGCTGCTCTCCCTCAAGTCGGGTGAAGCTGTGTGCACGCCCTGGCCGCTGCCCGAGCTTGTCTTCAAAGCGGCCTGACTCCCTAACCTTCAGTAAACTCGGCCATCGAGGGCCTCTGACAAATGCGCGGGAAGGACGACGTTACGACAGAGGAGCTGCTTGATTTATTGTGCCTTATGAAATAGAAACCTCCTCCCATCATGGGAATTAGTGATGGAATTTTAAAAAGAATAACAAAATGAAATCAGGAACAGAAGAAAAAAATGCCCGGGTCCAACTCGGAAAAAAAAAAAAAAACTTTCTAATAAAAAATGCAAACCAGATGCAGTTAGAGATGACTGATAATTAAGGATGATAAATGACTAATGTTTTCTATTGAATTATCCAGTGCACACTATTGTTTCTACATGAGGGAACAATTTACATATGGCTGCTGGGCTATCTTTTTACCTAAATTTGATTTCACAGGCAATTCTCACAATCCCAAAGTGCTCTCTCCATCACTGAGTCCTACGCTTCCCTCAGGAAAGTGACTATCTTACCTTTCTGAGATCTCTTTTGTAAGAATAAGGAAGGATGGGATGCATTATGGATAAACTTCTTTCCAATGAGCATAACATCTATGCAACAAAGCCACAGTAAGTAGGATACAAATGCCATTCCCTCGGTGGGGGCGACGCATTAGCACGGAACTACCCATACTCCCAAACCAGTCTATCTTGGGACTAAGGGTGTGTGTTTTTCAGGCACACGTAGGGGGTGAGGTGCACAGTCTGTGATTAAACCTTTCTTAAATCCCAGAACAATCCCTCACTCTCGCTGTCATTTATCATGCCTGCAGTCTGTTTTCTGAGCTCCTAGAGAGTTTTAGTCTATACCGCACAACACGGTATTAATGGTTTGCTGCCTTTTACTAGTAACCATTGTTTAATCTATGCTAATATTATCTTACCAACTACATTGCGAACAAGGTAGGGACTTGATCTGCTGCCTCCATTCTCTTAATACCACGTGAGCATGAAGAGTATCCTCAACAATTACTCACCGATGACTTGGCAAAAGATGTTTGCTCCATCATTAGGATTACACTAATATTCAACTGAGACAACTCGTTTCATCCCAGACTTGGTTTGTGTTAACTTCAGGATTTTTTAGACACGAGGTGATTGTGTTAACCACACAAGGAGGGTCTTAATGGCTAATAATCAAAAGATCAACCTCTTTCTACCCCTAGAATCCTACTTAAAGCTCAACAGTAGCCCTTCCCAGCCAACGATGCCTATATATCAATCACTGTCGTTTGAAATTATCAACTGAATTGTTATATCTTCTGTCTAATGTAGGGAAGAAAATAATGTTTATATATGTGGAAGGAAAAATAGCCCCAATCTGCGAAGAAAAGAAATGTCTTCTAAGAGGAAACTTGATTTCTCCCCCCCCGCCACGCCCCCCGGGACTGGTAACACTTTCTATCCAGTCCATAAGAGGAATTCACCTTATTACCTGAAGATATTCTATAGAGAGGGATTTAGAGGATTTTTCATGTGGATTCTGATTCAGTTCATTTAATTATCATGGACAATAAAACTTTCTTTACATTTGTTGCCTTGCTTGTAAAAGAGGAGGAACTCTGCTTTCCAGATAGAGGTTTCTAGCAAAGTTTGACAGAATCAGATAAAAGAAACGACGTAAGAAAGGAAAGTGACCTGTTGGAGCCCCTTATCTCATTTTGGATGTCCACATGTCTCCTTTGATTTCCTAATCACGCTCCTCAAAGCCCAGCTGTTGCACATCTGGAACAGAGCAGGTTGGACACTGTGGTGATGACGACTTTAAAGAAGGAACCCTTTGGTTCCACGTCAGACAGCCAAATGCTCTGTTGGTTTTAAATTTAAAAATTGGCCCCAGCTGCTCAATTTCTTTTGGCTTCTGATACAGAACACTAAATAAAGACAAATAATTAATCAGCCTATTGGAAAGAAAGCAAGCAAATATGTGATTTAGACGCTGAGGTTACAACAGTTTGAATCACCCGAATGTTACTGTGTATCTTCTTTTCAAAAGTGTTGGGTTAAATAGGGCAATTGGGCCAAAACCCTCCACACACTCTGCAAAGCTGGGGTCTGGCCTGTGGGATCTACATCCTTGCAGTTCCAGGGCTGCCAAAATCATAACTCAGGTTTAGTTTAGATATTTGCAAAACATTCTATTGACAAATAATCTGATTTTTGTGACGGTGACAGGGATGAAGAGGTATTTCTCCTTTAATATTCTTGAAGCTGATTTAAACATTTGACTTGTTACAAGTGGGAATGATTACCTGGCAAAATTAAATCCATTGTGATCCAGATAGTAATCAGTCAGCCAGCTGGTAATTATAGATACTACTAAGAGTTGAACTAGGATTAGAAGAAATGCGTATAGGACAATTAGTCACTCCTTGTTTATATGGTGTTATATTACAAAAGTAACAATTCTGCGATGTAAATGGAGAGGACAATTAGCAGCATGTTCTTAGGTAGCTGCTAGTTACTTACTTGGGTTAAAATACAGAAGGGTGTAAGCATGCCATTTTGAAGTTTTGTCATTATTTGGGTTTAAAGACAAAGGGGTATAAGGATGCCAGCTCTTCTCTTTGAGTTGCAAGTTCCAGAAGCACAATTCATCCTCACTCAGACTCAGGGAACACGTGGCTTACATAACTGGGGAAATCAAGGCAGGAACTGGCACTGTTTGTCCCAGGGGTTCTATCAGTGGCATCCAAATTCTGTTTTCTCTTGGCTCCAAAGTCTCTCTTTTTGGCTTCATAGTCAGGCAGACACATCCACTGGTGGCACTAGACTGACCCAGCTATTGGCATGTTAGGCATCCATAGCCTTTAAAGCGAGGGAGCCCTGAAGGAAGGGCTCTCCTGTCTCACGGCTGTCTCTGCTTTGTCAGGCTCCGGCTCATGCCCAGCTCTGGAGGAAAAGGAAAGGTCAGGCCAGAACTATGTGAACCAAAAGTGGGAGACAGATGGTTCTCATGAGGAAATGTGCGTTCTGCTACCAGAAGTGATAGTACATATCTGCTCCATATGTCCTCTTGTCCTCAGTTTCTCCCCACCCCATCCACTTCAGGAGCACACTAAGCACACAGACCAAGGGGGTGGGTGAAATGTCATTTCCCAGGGGACTGTGGCAGAAGCAGCTAATGCGTGCCAACCGCCCGCATGTTCATGTGCCTGTCTCAGCCTCCCCTGCAGGTATCTTGGGCCCTGGGACTAGACTTGGCCAACAGACCAAACCACAGTGACATTTGTCACTTCTAGGCTTTCTGCACATCTTCCTCCTCCTTTGCAACAGTGGCCCTGGAGACTCTGTGGTTCAAGTGAAATGACTGGCTACCAGACGGAGGAGGGCGCTCCAGCCGGACCTGGACTCCCTGTGAGCAAGACACAAACTGTATTACATCAAGTCGCTGAGACTTGGGGAGTGACCTGTTGGAGCTGCTAGAGGTAATCAGCCTGCAAATACATTACTTATTTCTCAGCACCTTGAAGTAGCAGTTAAAGAAAGCCTTACTTATGGATCTCACATAGTCATTTACTCTCTGACTTCTTTAACATGGAAATTTGCAAGTTCCTTTAATTAGAGACTGAAAAGGAGTTTTATGATTGTTGACAGTAAGTGTTTTCTTTATACAGAGCACATAATTGGCATTTAAGACTTACTTTATTGATTCCCTAAATAGGATGTTGTTTACATTGAAATGATTTTTTTGAATTTTTATTGAGAGCCTTTCTAAAATGTACTGTTTCTGTTATCAGCCATTATTTTTCTTAATTAAGAAATTTTTGATGATGGAACATTACCATAAAAATCAATTATTTTGGGCACCTGGGTGGCTCAGTCGGTTGAGCGTCTGCCTTCAGCTCGGGTCGTGATCCCAGGGTCCTGGAATCGAGTCCCGAGTCGGGCTCCCTGCTCTGCGGGGAGCCTGCCTCTCCCTCTCCTCCCCACTTGTGCTCTCTCTTGCTGTCTCTGTCTCTCTCTCTCAAATAAATAAAATCTTATATATATATATATAATTTAAAAAATCAATTATTTTTACATACTTAAATAAATGAAGAAATGGATTGAATGAATACTGATCTATGGATTTCTTCTGGCAGCCAGTCTTGAAAATACTTCTTTAATTATTTGCTCTTTGCATTTGCTTTTTTCTCTAAAGTCTGGTTCAGGTGGGATCCAGTTAATTAAAGATTATACCTAATAAAGTTCCTATTTATCTATGTTTCATTGTAATATGAAATTGAGAAGTTGTCATTTTGGATGAATCTTCTCTATGATTGAGGTAAAGAGTATGTAAAAAAAAGTCAATTCTTAAATCAATGAAAGATATTTTATACTAACTGTACAAAAACAGACATTGCCCCAGGAGACTAATAGCAAAAAAATTAAATGATAACTCCGAGGCCCTAGTATCTTTTCCCTCCATTGTAATGGCCCTTTTGATAATTTCTTTTAGCTATAGGTAGTATTCAGAATATTGTAGCTTATATATTCCCATACCCAACCCAGAAGTCTACTTTGATGAGGAAAATCTAGGTATCATTTATTTTTTTAAAGATATTTATTTATTTGGCAGAGAGAGACACAGTGAGAGAGGGAACACAAGCCGGGGGAGTGGGAGAGGGAGAAGCAGGCTTCCCGCTGAGCAGGGAGCCTGATGTGGGGCTCGATCCCAGGACCCTGGGATCATGACCTGAGCCGAAGGCAGATGCTTAACGACTGAGCCACCCAGGCGCCCCTAGATATCATTTATTGATTCAATAAATAGTATGTTCCTATAATAAAGAATGAAACTCATGCTCTGTGTTTAAGGAGCATGCAGGCTGATGGAGCGCATGCTAATGGACAATTATGGTGTAATACAGACTAAGTGCCACGTAAGCCATAGGAAGCATAAGAGCACATGCAGCAGAAGCCTAGAGAAAGAGGAAAAGCTTCATGAAATGAGTACCGGCAAGTTATGTTTCCAAAGTGGTTTATGTTGTGACTTTATGATTGATGTACCCATTTGAAATGGATAACAAAATGGGTCACTCATAATGTCCCATTAGAGGATTTCATTTATTAACTAAAGAAATAAACTAACTTGCCCTGACTTTTAAAAATAGATAATGAAATTATCAGTACGTATTTGGTGTGCTGAGTCTAGTGATTCAGATTGTATTTTAAGACAGAATAGCTTCAATCTCTCTTTGTAGTCTTCATGAAGAGAATGGAACAGGAGTGCTCAGGAAGAGCACTCATTCTGTGCTCAGAGTAAGCAAAGTTCCCTCTGAGTTAGTACTCAATGGGGGTTACAATGTTTCTGCTATGATACAAAACTGCCATTTTAACTATATTCAGACCCAACCATCAATGGCTACAGGGAAAATCCTTCCAAAAAGACATGGGGCCAGAAGTGACTCATAAAAATCCTGGTCAGAGGAACCCTAATCTGCATGTAGGATCTCCCATGATCTGAGCATCAAATGCTCTATCAATACATTCAACTTTTACAAAGATTGATGAGGACCAATAATTTGTCCTCCAATTCTGTATAAATTCCAAAGCACATTTAAGTGTATAAAATTGTGATTATTTCTATTTACTCAAAGGATACTATTTTACTGATGAACTCTTGGCACCAACTGCAAATTAAAATTAAATGTTTCATATTTTGACTTGTCATTTGATTTCTTATTTGGACCACTGTTTGTGCAGTAGCGTGTTGTTTAATATTTTTTAAAATAATAAACATTCCAACTCAACAAGCATTTATTGAACACCTACGAAGCTCAAGACACTCTATTAGGTGCTGTGGAATATATAGTCAAGAACACAAGAAATAAAAGTGTTTTCTTTTCAAAATAAGTGCTGAATGTAATTATCAGGCTTCGCTGTGCTATGTTGTGGCTTCTACATCCATGTGAGGATCCGACTCAGAGGCATGCATTGCATCCTGAAAAACAGCATTAGTTCTTCTTCACAGCTCCCCAGAAACAGAAAATCACCACCAATGCCTCAAGCAAAACTGATCCCACTCAGACTGGAACAAGGAAATAAATATTTTGATTAGCTGAGATCCCAGCAGATACTATTAGATATATCATAGTGATACATCTAATTCTTAGGTTCTTAAAGTGACTCCTAAACCTTCACCAAACTAGGTGTGGGTGATTCAAGGAAAAAGACACCAAAAAAGTGTGCAGGTTGCAGAGCTGATTAGCACTGAGCTGGAACTGGAAGTCAGACTCTCAGAATTTGGTACGTGCCCCAGCACCACTGGAGAACTTGTCAGCAGTACAGATCTGAGGCCCCTTCCAAGACCTACTAAGTCAGAAAGTGTGGCCTGGGGCCCAGCAATCTGAGCTGATACACGCTGAGGTTTGAGAACCACCAATATGTCATGGCATGGAGAACTTTCACTAGGATGTGATTTTCCCAGCTGCAGCCATTATGTACTGAACCTGTTTGGACGCCATAGCTTAATACTGAAGGCCAGTTAGAGTGTGACTTCTAAGCCCATATATTTTCCCCCAACTCTCAGAAGAGTTCGTTTTAGCTTCGGAGGAAAAAAAAAATCTCCCTCACTGATTAGTATGCCAGCTTTTATTCTTAGAACCAGGCCTGCACTGAATTATTCACAAAGATCTCAAAGATCTTTAATATCCCACCAACATATGGGAAAATAAACCACTGACAATGTGTCAATGCTTTTTTTTTTTTTTTTTTTTGCTTTTCTTTTCTGTGATTGAGTTACTGAAAACAATTCATAGCTTTTGCAATCCTGAGCTCTGTGGACTTATAGGAGGTCTACTAAAAATGTCATAAACTCAAAGCAATTTGGTACAGGAAAATAAGAATTCAAGCTGTCACACGAATGCCAATGGCCCAAGTGGCTTATGATTAAAACATGACGTGTACTTTCATTATTTTTACAGCTAATTAGAAAAATTTATCAGCAACCAAAAGAAGCCAGAGGAAACAAGGCTGCACGCAGTGATTAATGATAACCAGTTTCTACTTAGAGTGGAAAACTACTACACTCCAAACACTCACTTGTGGCCATTAGAATGACTATCGCTTCTGAAGGCAAAGAACTGATCAGAGTTGAGGACATATTAAGGCCATAAATGACACTCATTTACCCATTTCTTCCATATATCCTTCACCATTTCAAGCCCTATCAACCCCACAAAGCTTCCTTCACTGGCATTTTATTTCCCTCTTTTCTAGTCCAAATTATTATGGCCTGTGAGGTACGGTGTAGGGCTGCATTATAAAAGTGGTGCGAGTCAGACCAGCTTGACCCTTCCACTTAGTAGATGTGTGGTGTTGGGTAAGATCTTAATCCAAGCCTTGGTTTCCCTATCTGTAAAAATGTGGTGAACAATACTACTGATATCACAGAACCATTTTAAGGATGAAATGTGATAAAACATATAAGATGCTTAGCACGTTGTCCACGTAAATGTTGAATGGGTGGTGGTGTTCTCTTGTCATTGTTGTTCAAATTTGGTTTATGTGTAATGGTGTCACCAACCCGAATATAAGTTCCTGGAAGACAAGCACTGAGTCTACCACTTCTATAGGAAACAAGGGAGGAAGGGGAAAGGGAGGAAAGAAGAGAAAACCATTCAACTCTCCCACCAATTGGCTGATTCCTGGAATTCTACCTTTAGGGTTTCATTCCTTTATTTTAGGTTTCTGACCTCATGAACCCATCTGGTTTTGCACACAACTCTCCCTTAAGAGGCATGCAAGATCTGAAAGTCATTTTCTATTCAAATTTTGGAGAAAGAGAACAGGTGAGCATGACAGGTACATGAAAGGGGGCAAAAAACAAGAGAAGAGGGTGTCTATGCAACTAGGCCAAGCCTTGCATGCTTCCCAAGTTCTCTGGCCTCCAACCACTGGCAGCAAACTGGAAACCAACATTCTCTTAATTCTGAGATGGGAATCCTAGAGAGAAAGCAAAAGAAGTGAAAGTTCCTTCATCATCTGATGGGAGGTACATCTCCATCACTGTTCCCAGAGATCAGTCTCTCTTTCCTGATTAAGCTTCTATCCAGGGAACTCAGAAAAGGTAAGGGAGCCCATGGCTACTACTTAGTATGTCATCTGTGTGTTTGATTTTATTTTGATTCATGTGGTCTTACTTTGTAGGACCCTCTAATTGTCCCAAACCCTCCCAGAGAGACCAATTGGGAAGTAGCTCTATCTTAACTCCTCTATTTGATTCTTTAAAAATCAAGGTAATTTTTAAAAGATTTTACTTATTTATTATATATAGAGAGCACACACTGGGGGCAGTGGGAGAGGGAGAGAGAGAATCCTAAGCAGGCTCCGTACCCAGCACGGATCTCGACGTGGGGCTCGACCCTGAAATCATGACCTGAGCTGAAATCAAGAGTCAGACGCTTAACCAACTGAGTCATCCAGGTGCCCCCAAGTTAAGGTAATTTTAACAGGGCATTCTGACAGACCTTTTTGTTTCAATGAAACTAGAAAGAAACATCCTTCATCTACAGAAACCAAAGGTATCGCTATTGTCAATCTCTCCCCTCATATACACAGTTACTGCTTCCATAAAACAAAAGAAAAACTGCTCCTTAGAAATCTCCAATAACCAGAGAAGACGATGCTGGCAGGTCCTGGATGACAGGTTCTGGAACAAAGACACCCCACTGGTGACAGCAGATGGAGAGTTCCCAGCATAAAGCTGTTAACAAAGGGGAGTAAGATAATGCGCAGCTTCACGGCTGATGGCTGTCTCCAACTGCAGGTCTTGGACAAGGGTCTAAAGCAACTAACCCTGGCAAGAACATCTAGGGAAAAATTCAATGTTGGAGTTTTGTTGTTTTATCTCAGAAGTTTGCTTCCTTTAAGAAAAAGAAAACTAAGTAGGAACCAGAGAAACCCAAATGATTATTGCTTTGGGGATATTTTCAGAATTCTCCCAGAAACAGTAACGGTAAAGCAAGGCACAGTTAATACATATTTGGCATTTCAGTGGGTGCTAAGATCTTTGTCTCTTCGGCGTCATGGACAGATCTGCTCAAAAGGATTTCCCTCTCTCTGATCACAAACTACCAAGTCACTGGTCTACTGCTACTTTAGCATCCTGCCTAACGTTTATAGCCTAGTCCCACTGTGTGTCCACCTTACAGGTGGTTCAGGCAAACCAGGGAAGGGAGAAAGGTAACTCATGAGCATCTTCTGTGGCTTGGCCTTGTTTGGGAACTACTAGAAACCCTTCACTTTTTCAGTCATCATGGAACCAGAATGACTGGATTTCTCAGCTTCTGGATACATACCTTGGGACCTTAAATTGAAATGACTCCAGATTCCCCCTCCCCAAATGAGCAGACTTTTGTCTTTTCCAAGAATCCCCAGATATCCCCAAGTAGTCCTGGTCCTTCCCTTAGGTCAGGAACTCAGATGGCTCTCAAGCTCGGACAAGTCTACAGCTGCTGGTCCAGAGGCTGGTTCCTACGGAAGCCAACACGGACCACTGTCCACTGTCGGGGCCATCACAGCTGTAGGGCACTTGAACTGGGTGGACCTGGAATATGACCTCTCACAAAGTGAGAAGAAATAATTCTTCTGGGATTCACGTCATTAAAAAATGGGGGGTGGGGAAAGAGAATGAAGAAAGTCTTCCAGTCAGAATGCTAGCAGACTTTTTTTTTTTTTCCCCAAAGACTTAATTTATTTATTTGACTGAGAGCGAGTGTGCACAAGCAGGGGGAGCGGCAGGCAGAGGGAGAAGCAGGCTCCTCCTCCAAGCCCTTCACCTAGGGCTTCCAGCATCTCTAGGCAAGAGTATGGAGTATCTTGATGGGACTCTATCCCAGGACCCTGGGATCATGACCTGAGCCGAAGGCAGATGCTTAACTGACTGAGCCACCCAGGCGTCCCTCTAGCAGACCTTTTTGTAGGACTTGACAAGGTGATTTTAAAATTTATAGGGAAATGCAAGAGTTAAGGATAGCCAAGATGGTTTTGAATAAAAGAAAAAAAAAAGACAGAATGACTTGTTTTTCTAGATATCAAATATCAAATCACATTCTAAAAGTTACAGTGATTAAGACAGTGTGGTATTGGCACAAACATATACAATTACATCAACAGAATAGAAAAGAAAGCCCTAGCACAGACCCATGCATAAACGGACACTGGATTTATGCCGACAGTCGTACTGCAGAGTAGGGGGACATAGATGATGTTTTGATGAATAGTGCTAAGAAAACTGAATATCCTAGTGGAATAAACATAAAACTTGACCTTCCTAACTCACACCACACACTAAAATCACTTCTTGGTGGATCGGAGATCTAAATGTAAAAGGCAAAATAACAGACTTTCTAGAAAATAGTACAGGAGACTAACTTCATGACCCGAGGCAGGAAAATACAGCATTCCTTAAATAGGACACATAAAGTTCTCACCAAAAAGGAAAACAATGTTTAATTTACAACACAAATGAAAACTTCTGGAGTACCTGGATGGCTCAGTTGGTCAAGCGTCCAACTCTTGATTTCAGCTCAAGTCCTAGGATCGAGCCCCACATCGGGCTCCCTGCTCAGTGTCTCCCTCTCCCTCTGCCCCTCTCCTGCTCATGCTCTCTCTCTCTCGCTCTCTCATAAATCATTTTAATGAAAACTTCTATTTATCAGACAGTAATATTAAACAAGAGCCACAAATTGAAGAAAGGCTCAGATCAGAGGACCCCCATGAAACAATAAAAGAAAGATGGACAATCCAATACAAAAATGAGGCAGAGGCTTACAAAGACGCGTCACAAAAGAATCCAAATGATCCGCAAATACGTGAAGGGTGGTCATCTATTAGGAATCAGGGAAGTGAAAATTACAAACAATATGTGGTGGCCACATAATTCTATGGATACACTAAAAACCACTGAATTATACATTCTAAATGAGTGACTTCTATGGTATGTGAATTATAGAGCAATAAAACAGTTATTAAATTTTTTTAACACAACAAAATTAGTACACACCTACCAAAATGACTAAAATTTAAAGATTACTGTGTTGGTGAGAATGTGGAGCAATTAAAATTCTTAATCATGCCTGGTGGGAATATAAATTGGTACCACCACTTGGGAAAATAATCTGACATGATCTATTAAAGTTAAAAATATGCATGCCTTATGATTGAGCAAGTCAACTGCAAGGTATAAACCTAACCAAATGCATGTAAATGATCACCAGGAGGCCCATAAAAGAATGTTCACAGCAGCATTATTCAAGAAAGCCCCAAACTGTAAATAACCTAAATGTCCATCCTCAGCAGGATTGATAAATACTGTAAACTATAGTATTATGCACACAGCAAAGAACATGAACAAACCTCAGCTAGATGCAACAATATAGATGAAATCTCACTAAAAGGTTGAGCAAAAGAAGCTACAAACCATCATGTTTAAAGATGCACTCTTAAGTAGTAAAACTATACAGTAAGAAGGAAGTGGTTCCTGAAAGTTAGGATATTGATTAGATATCCTGGGCACTGAGGGAACTGTGTTGGGAAAGTGGTACATGGAGAGCTTCCTGTTTGGGCAAGGTTCTATCTCTTGAGTTAAGTGATGGTTACGTGTTTACTTTGTGATAATTTATTGATCAATATACTTGTGTTTTATGCATTTCACTCTATATGATGTATTTTACAAAACAATATTTTCTTTAATTTAAAAAATGCAATTGTGAAGGGAGTTGCTCAGGCACCCCAACATTCCCACCATGAGGCAATGCACCCTTGATTTTGCCAGGCTAGTGCGGCCAATAAGTGGGCTGTCCAGGGGGTGGGCACCCCACCAAGCCTCACCCGTGATGCACCATGTGCCTCGCCCTCTGCCTGCCCTCAAGGCCGCTCTAGCAATTCACCTAGGGCTTCCAGCATCTCTAGGCAAGAGTATGGAGTATCTTGATGGCAGGATTATACTCAGTCCACAAAGGCTCAAGCTGGGACCTATGATTCCCTCATAGCAAGGCTGGGGAGAATAAGTTCTGGCCCCAGAGGACCCCTTCCTCACCCTGGCAGAGGCCAGCCTTGATCCTGGCCTGCAAAGTGCACTTCTCCCAGAGGTCTTCCTTGCTCACCTACTCTCACAATCTGACCTTGATCATGGCTCCCTGGAGTCCACACCTCCCTAATTAGTCCCCACTCCCATGTAAGTGCAAATGACTGGGCAGGCACAAGGGATCTCCCCAACTCTGCCCGGTAGCAGCCGAGCTCCACCCATCCACAGGCCAAGCACCTGTCTCAGCATCTATCCCTTTTTTCTTTTTTTAAGATTTTATTTATTTATTCATAAGAGACAGAGAAAGAGAGAGAGAGAGAGAGGCAGAGGGAGAAGCAGGCTCCTGATGAGGGACTCAATCCCAGGACCCCAGGATCATGACCTGAGTGGAAGGCAGACGCTTAACCGACTAAGCCACCCAGGCGCCCGCATCTATCCCTTTATACCCCTGAGAAGCTCATGAAATAGGCACTATTACCTTCATTGTACATAAAAGGAACAATTTCAGAGAAATAATGCAATTTGCTCACAACTGCACAGCTAAATAATAATAAAACTACAATTTAATATGTAATATAATTATATATTTAATATATATACAAGTATTACAATATACAATTTAATATGATTATAATTGTAATTTAATATAATTAATAATAATTTGTGATTTAATACAATTATAATATAATAGTGTATATAATAATTTATAATATAATAATGTAAATAATAATACAATAATAATAATAATAATAATACAATTTCCATTATTATCTATTGAGTACTTAACAGTGTGTTGGGCACTGTTCTAAGCACTTTACATGTGTTAATTGTATAATCCTCACAATGACTCTATGAGATGGGTACTTTTCTTAATACTATTTCACAGTTAAGAATATCGAGGCCCAGAGAGGACCAAGCGATTTCTCAAGGTTTTACGATTAGTGAGGCATCAGGAATTAAACCAAGTTTGCCCTAACCACAGTTTAGCCAGCAGTTGCCCAGAATTAAAGGGTGAGCTATGCAGTGTTCCCTTTGGGAATCTTCAAATGTATGCGGAGAAGGTGGTTATCAGTGAATGAAGCAGCACTAACCGGAAGTGCTTTACCCTGCCTACTGGCAGGGCTCCATGTGGGTCCCTCAGCTCTACCCCCGCCCTGCCTCCACCTCCGAGGAGCCATGGAGCTTTCCCAGGTCCTTTATGCTAGTCTGGCTAATGGATTCCCTTTATAATAGGTCATCTTGTTGAGCTATTTATTTAAAAATTTAAAAAACGGGAAGCGCCTGATTCAGTTGTTCAGTTTTTTGGAGCTCTATTCATAGGCAAATTGTTCATGTTTTTGTGAGTGGGATGTTGTCATTGGTTTCTGGCTTTGGGAACTACTCTCCCTAGCCTTTTGCTTTCTCCTTCTGTATCGACAATCCTCATCCTCTAAGTCTAAGTGGTGACTGCACATTTCTGCTGACGAGGATCTCAGCACACGACTAGATGCTCCTAGGCTCAAAGCAGGGGCCCCATGGCTGCTTACGGGATCAGCGTCCACTTCCAATGTAAAAGCACACTCTGTTCTAGTATCAAGTAATTACAGCTAATTATCCTTTTTAACTATCCATGCTCTGAACCGAAGGTACTAAGCAAACAGAAAACAAGGCTGTTAAGCAGATTAAGAGGTGGGACTTAAGGGCACCTAGCTGGCTCCGTCAGTTAAGCGTCCAACTCTTGATTTCAGCTGAGGTCATGATCTCAGGGTTGTGCTCTGGCTCCGTGCTGGGTGTGGAGCCTGCTTAAGATTCTCTTTCCCTCTGCCCCTCCCACCACCCTAAAAAAAACGATGGGACTTAAACCACTGGCCCTCCTAACTTACATGATTTTTTGGCCTGCAGGAACTATGTGTCTGACCTATGTTTGCTCTCAAAATAGAATTTGCACTTTATGGTTTATTGAGTATTATTATCTTGTCAGAAATTGTCACAGTTTATTAAATACACAGTTTCAAAAGATTGTTTCTAATCTTTAATTGCAGCTTTTATTGTATCTTGGAAGCAAATTAATTCTTTCTTATGAGTCTGCCTTTCCACCTGCAGAAGGCAAGTCAATTGGGAAATGAAATCTAATAGTTTCTGCCTCAATTTCCCTACACAACATCAATCCTGAAGCCCATGGCTTTCGGCTACTCTGGCAGCAGTGTATGAAAGGTATTCTAATTTCCATTTGAGAAGAGAAAGTACTAATCCTTCTGGAATTGTTCACATGTTCTTAAAAGGGGTCCACAGAGCTCTGGTTTAATCTAGGTGTCAGTTGGCATACAAGTAGATTTTCAAACACCACTAGAGACCTAGGATCCCAAATTGTTGCAAGGTCCCTGTCTCTCTCCACCATTTGGCCCCTTTAACTCAGGAGCCAGCACCAACATTCAGACCTCGCTCCGCCTTTTCCCTCCCTTCATACTCACAGGCCACAACTTCTCTCAAAGTATCCTCTCCAGAGGCTGCCAATATTTATCCCTTTCTAATCCACTGGGTGAAGGAGACCAGCAATGGCGTCTTCAGGAAGATTATAGCAAATAATATGGTGAGGAACAGCCATGTCGGTAAGATGGCCTCCCTCCTCCCGTGGTTCCTCCTCAGCCCACCTGCCTATGTTCTGATCTAACATTCCAGCCCTCACTCCTATGCCTGCATCTCTGACCTCAGTCCCTCTCTGATGCAACATTCAAGTTCCAGACCCAGAAGGCTCCAGTCCTCCCAACTTTCTGCCCTGGGCTGTAAAAGCTTTTGCTTAGAGATTGTTTACTTTTTCCTTGGCTCAGAGTGATTTCTGATGTCAATAAGAATGAAAATTTCTGTCTAGAGACCATTGCCACTCCAAGCATAGTCCACAGACCAGCAGCATCCAGCTCCACCTGGAAGCATGATGGAAATACAGAATCTCAGGCCTCATCCCAGACCCATCTGCATTTTCACAAGATCCCCCGGGGACTCATCTGCACATTAAAATTTGAGCAGCTCTGGTCTAGAAAACAGAAATGTCTATTACAACACAAGTTCAATTTATTCTTTTTTTTAAAATCCCTGACTGCAGGACATTTTTATAAAATTAAACAGAACTGTTAAAGAAATATTTTCTTAATTTAAGTTCCATTGAGTTTGGTTAATAAAAAATAAAAGCTAACAGGACTTTTCCTGCATTCTCAGGGAAATTTAGTATTTCTACAGGGTATAACAAGGTTTAGTCTAGATATCTAATCCTTGACAAATTTTCCCATATTAATTTACACACAAAGTCCACTGAGACTCTAATTTATTTTTAACTAAAAATAACCTTTTCCTCTTCTCATGTTATAAAAGCAAAACATGTTTTAATAGAAAGTTAAAAAAAAAAAAAAACCACATAGCAGGAATGAAAATAAAACAAATCAATAAAGTAAGAAAAAAATAAAACTACCCAGAGATGACCATTGTAAGACATAAGAATACTTCCACGTATAAGTAATATTACCATAAATAACAAATAAAATGTAGTCACATGGTACTTACCCTTTATTTCTCTATTATGAATACATGTCCATTAAATATTAATCTACAATATTTTTTAATGGTTGAAAGGTACTGATTACTTATTTAGGACATTAAATCAACCAGTGTTGTGCCAGAACCCACTTCCATTTTTTTTTTTCCAATGTCATTTTAAAAATAGGAGCTATATTGTTAATTATGCCCTGGACTTGATTCAATTGATTTCTTATACGGCAATATTATTTATTCATTTGATCAGTCTCTATTACCTTCAGACCTTTCTGTTCACTAATAAAATTAAGAAATTCATTAAGAAAGGTATGTGAATTTTTATAGAGTCTCTGAAAGCTGCCAACTAAGTAATATCTTCTGATGGTCATTAAGTGGATCGGTCTGTACTAACACTACTGTTTTCCATATGAGAGGTTGATAAGCTATACATGTGTTCTTTCTTGTCCTGGGGCTAAATTTTAACTCGCTTAGGATGCACTAAGAGGATCTGAAGACCAAAGTCATAACTTTAAAAACTAAAAAACATACTGAGGTTAATGTTGAAGTTGCCACAAAAGTATTGACTACCTGTATCCTGGTAATGATTGATCAATGTTAGATTTTCTACAGATATACATATATATAATAAAGTACAGCAAGATAAGGAAGAAAAATTACAAATAACATCTGAAAACCTTAAAATGTTTTATACTTGGCTATAGACACAATCCAGCCAATGAAACACAGTGGAAGGTTGTGGAGATTCATGAGTGCCTGTCCTCCTCATTAAGACCAAAATTGGGGGGTGCCTAGGTGGCTCAGTTGGTTAAGTGTCTGCCTTTGGCTCAGATCATGATCTCAGGGCCCTGGAACTGAGTCTGCATTGGGCTCCCCACTCAGCGGGGTGTCTGCTTCTCCCTCTGCCTCTGCCCCTCCCCCCACTCATGCACGCACACTCTTTTTCTCTCAAATCAATAAATAAAATCTTAAAAAAAAAAAAGACCCAAATCGGTTTTCTACAACATGAACCATATTGAGATTCCTTTGCTCAGCTGGGGTTCTTTGGATTGAATCAACAGAAAGAAACTCTGGCTACCTTGGACAAATAAAACCAGACTCTATAAGAATATGGAATAGGCCTCGGGCAGGACAGCAATCCAGAAGCTCTGGGATCTGGGCAGCAATGGTCCTTGCAGCTACTACGATAGAGTAAATGAGCTCTGGCCTCACAGACGGAGCACGTCCCGCTGCTCCTGCTGTGGTCACATGCCAACCCCTCGCCATTAGAAGGGAGAGGACCTTCACTGACAGCCCCACCAGCCTGCAAACCTCTGACAAGAAAGATGCTGTTACAAAATGAGAAGGAAATAGGGGTTGGACCAGGCAAAACCAACAGCTGTCCACAAAGCCACTGCCTTCCAACAGGGTCGTGGCTACACACTGGTTATTGACACAAAGAGGGACACCGACATATTCGAATGTCAGACTGAACTGGCAACGGGCATCAGGGCCTGAAAGAACTGACTGAACTTTAGTTCATTCTGAGAACTATGAAGTATGTAGAAGAAAAAAAGCAGCTTGTGATTTACTGATACACAATAACTGGATTCAGAGAAAGCAGGCCATTTCAGTTTAAATAAACAAATGATTAATCTTGATAACAAAAGCTGAAGAACTATGTTAATGACTTGAGTCATCTTGCTTCCCTGCTAGCAGACAACAGTTGTAACCTGTGTGATATTAATGGAAACGTGTTTTGAGTTTGGAGCAGCGCTTATCAAATATTAACGTCCCTATTAATCAGTTGGGGCCTGTGTTAAGATGCAGATTCTGATTCAGCAAGTCTGGTGCGGGGCCTGAGGTTGGGCATTTCTAACAGTTTCTGGGGCAATGTTGACGAACAGCAAACTAGCAAAGAACTGAGCCTCCCCCTACCTTACAGATCACCCATGCCCAGGATTGTCCTCCCTTATCACGCAGTCCCTCATTCAGACACTGCACTTCTCACCAGGAATTCCAGTAACACGAGGGGACTCTTTGGGCCATTTTTAGAAAGATCTGATGAGGAAGAAGATTAAAACCGCCCACTAAAATGGGCCTTGCTGGTTTTATATACATGCAGTGGACAGAATGTTTGTGTCCCCCTAAAATTCATATGTTGAAATCCATTAATATCCCCCCCCACCATGGTATTAATGGAGGTGGGGCCTTTGGGAGGTAATTAGGTCATGAGGTTGGAGCCTCATGAATGGGATTCCTGCCCTTCTAAAAGAGGTCGTAGAAAGCTCCTTTGGCCCTTCTGCCATGTGAGGACACAGCAAGAAGAGAACCATCTATAAATCAGGATGCAGACTCTCACCAGACACCAAATCTGCCATCATCTTGATCTTGAATTTCTCGGCCTCCATAACTATCAAAAATAAATGTCTGTTGGTTTTAAGCTACCCAGGCTACGCTATTCTGTTCTAAGAGCCCAAACAGACTAAAACACCAAGTGACCCATGCCCCTGAGCACAGGAACTACACAAACGATGCCTTAGTCCTCTGATCTGAAAGCAGACAAGCGGTCTATGTTGCATTCTTAAAATGCTGCTCTCCTCAGAAATCTAATATACTGACTTACCCTCAGCCCTTAAAATGGGTCATTGTCTGTCATCAGAGTTGGGGGATTTATTTCCCGATCAAAAGAAAAAGGGAAAACTTTGAAATGAATCTGTTGTATGCTTTCTGGACAGAGCCCAGGCCTTGTCCTCACCCCCAGCAGTGACTGGCCACGTCCTGTAAGTAGGGCCACCTCAGAGCCTCTGGGTGCTCTGAGGTGCTGTTATCTGCACCTTGTCACAGATGTACTGAGTGATGGATCATGAAGTGAATGGCCTATTCTCTCTCTGTAGAGACACAGAGTCAACGTGTTCTCAGAGCTCACTTGGCCTTCCTTGCCTGAAGGAGAGGTGGGGGCACTGCACACACCCCCTCTGGCATTTCACTTCCCTTGGTGGACAGCTTGAACTGGAGAGCCAGTGATAAGATAAAAGTAAAACAGAAACAGCAGATGTCAGGTTCTGAGGCAAAGCATTATTTTTAGAGCCTGTAGGTAATAGAGTAGCTAACCCTTAGGGGCAAACAATTCTTCAATTTTTAAATTTGAGTTCTTGACCCAAGAAATATAATAAAAATCCTGCAACCAGGTCTAGGTTGGGTCTACAGCATTAAGAAAGGGAGAAGAAAACAAAATCTGCTCAGGCAGAGTAAGAGTTATAATGCATTTGAAATAAATCCATAGGGTTTCCATAATCTTTCTCTGGTTCCTGGTGGTCCTTGTAGGATCATCTTCACTAGAATCCTGGTGAGCGGAGGGCTCATGAAAACATTACTGTCAGCACAAACCACTGCTGCCTACATTTCCATTGACCATCATTTTTTTCCTCCTTCCTCTCCTCCCAATAAATTTTCTGAATATTCTGAAGAGCTATCTTTGCACATGACAATGTGTAGTTCTGTGCCAGTGGAGGCCTTATAGTTTCGTGAGAAGAGGATTTAATGCCACACAACCAGACACTACGATTAGGCGCTAAGAACACCAAGAGGAATGGGCCAGAGGCCTTATCCTGGAGAAACCTAGAAGAAACCTCCAAGAGCTGAAGGCCATTGGCAGTAGAGTAACCGTCAGAAATGCAGATCTCATCAGTCAGAGGTAGGCTCAAACCCGACCTCTAACATTACTCACCACTAAACTGCTCAACTTGCTTGTCTCTGTGAATTTCAGTTTCCTTATCTGTAAAATGGATATAATTCCTAGGGCATAGAATGGTTATGAAGATTAGGTATTATGTAAAAAACATTTATCACAATGTCAGCCTATTAAATACTTAGTATATACTCGTAATTGTTATCAGTAGTGTAGATCACTGAATCCCCTTACTCCCAGCCTTGACTTCTATTCACTAACTGCTTTTCCTAGCATTTATAAGAGCTGTCATGGATACTAACTTTAGCCACATGATTCCTGGTCCAAAATTTATTAAGAGAATAAAGATGAGCACCCTGAACAGTGTGATATACTCTAGGCTTACACCCCCTCTGGGATCCTTCTGGGTCCACAGTCTTAGAAGTAAACAGAAACTTTGAAATCTAGTAACTAACCCAATTTGGAGTAGACCTGTTCTCTGCCCCATCTTCTGCCATCGACGGGGAGACAACAGTAGTACCAACAGAGAGCAGAGTGCAGGTGCAAAGAGCTCATACATCCAGGAAAGTATAAGGGAATAAGGCAAGCTCCTTGAGTCACAAAATCCAGCCAGCCAGCCATCTGCATTAGTCCTATCCTTTTGAAATACCACTGGGGAGATGGAGCTGCCCAGCTAAGCCTCTCAATCCCCACCTGCCCTATAGCAAAGATGTTCTTGTAGAAAGACTTTGAAGACAACCAAGGCAATAAGGAGGTAATCTCTTAGGCCACTAGGTCTTGACCCAGGTTCCTTGAGTTCCCCATTGCTGTCAAAAAGCTAAAACCATCTCAAATACAGACCGTGGGTTTGACTGAATAAAGGCAATGGTGTAAATGACACATTTTCTGTGTTTTTCCTGAAAACTAATTGCTGCCTAGACAGAAGCATTTTAACTATTTTAATTACTGCCAAACCTATTACAAAGCTCCTGGTGTCTGGACATTTTAAGCAACTTGTTTAACCAAGCCTGTTTGGTTCATCATTCACTATAATTCCTCGTAGAAATACAGTGTTCAGAGCTCTGATTTATATTCAACACTGACCAAAAAGCCACCAATTCCTTCCAGTCAGTCAGTGGAGGACTACAAACTTCTCCAAAGATCCCCTGATAGAGCAACAAATAGAATCAGTGTCTCCACCCAGACATCCCACTATAATTCACTAAAACATACTCCTTGAAATGTACCTGATTTTTCCCTGATCCATGGAAGATAAGTAACTTCAAAGATAACCTCAGACAGAAGACTTCAATTCCCAGCATCCAAAGGTCAAGACGACCATAGACACCATTAGATCAGCTACCTGTAGAGTGACATCTACTTCTTGTCCCCGAGGAATGAAGAAGAGGGAAAAGGGAGCAAGGAGGCAGCAAAGGCTTGCCAATTTGGATACTCTCCCAGGCATCCTAGGGCTTTGCTTAAGCTGCTTTATAAAGGAAAAACAATGCTCACAAGTTTATCATTTATTGAGTCTCTGCAAATTAATGAATTGTCTCTTAAAAAAGGAAGGGCCTACAAAAGACATAAGCTTAGGATTCCTTTGATAAATTGCACCAGAGTTCACTGACCAGAGGACACCAGTCCCTTCCACGTTACTGCAGGGCTCTCTATTTGACACGGCGCGAGGCTCGGCAGGCCGCCCCGGAGCTCCTATCTGCACTAGACACGGCCTTTCCGGGGCCAGGTGCAGGCACACACGAGGGAAAGCCGGCCTTATCTCTACTCCTTGCTTCCTATCTTCTGTGGATAAACAAGGGCTCCGGCCCCAGGCTATCAGGTGAGTTCCCCTTCACACACGCACATTTAACTGCACAGGGAGTCTACATTCCTTCCCAAAGGACAACTTCCTCTGAAGTAAATGGCAAACTTCACCTCAGGGAGGATGTCGACATCAATCCTGAGGTAACAGTCCCTGGGCAGACTGTATTTTCTCCCTACTCACACATTTTTCAAAGTAGCCTTGACCATATCTTTCCTTGATTGGAAACCACTCTAAGAACCAGAAAGGCATAGAGCAGCCCAGGAAATAAGCCTCAGATGACCCCAAAGGTGGCAGATCAGCAGCTACAAAAGGAGTCACATTCTTTGCTTAGTTACGCATCTAAGAGAGGCCACCCCTTCCGCTAGGGGATGGGAGAACTCAAGATAGGATTTGAAAACTGACAGGAAATAAATCCACCTTTTATCCTTCCCTATTGGGCCCAGTAACCTGCCCACATACATCTCTTCACTGGAAGCTTTGAAATCAAATGAAAGAGTTTCTCAGGCAATATCCTGAACCATTCAAGTCCTTCCCATGACAAACGTGCCTGATGGGTTTAGCTTTAGGTTCTGGGTTTTCTCTTCCCATAGGGAACAGTTTTTCAAAATGCATTCATACACATCATCTTAATGGATTCTCATTGTAGGGGAGATAGCTAAGGAAACATTGCTATTATTTTTTATGTTAACAGTGAGAAATAGACACCAATGAATCCAGAGCTGCCCCGATAGGGCTGGGATGCACCCTCTCACTCCCGGTCCTTTGTTCTTGCCATTGCTCCACATGGGTGTTGCAACTGCGGCTTCACAGCTGGACTAGCCTATGTTGCTTGACAATGAGCTAAGCCGTTTGTGACAGTGGTTGTCCCTAGGGCAGGGATCTGGGCAGCTGAGGGACCCACTGGGAGGGCATGGGGAGGGAGAAGGAAACTTTTCACTGGGTAGACCCCTTTGAACTACTTTGAATTTTAAACCATGCAAATTTATTGCCTAGTCACAAAATTTAAATTAAAAAATTTTGAAAAGGACTGTAGAGCTTTATAGAGGAAGCATGAAAAAGATGGCTGTAGAACTTCAGAGGCGGAAACATGAACATTGAAAGAAAATGGTTAAGACATGAAAAGAAATAACACGCGCTAAAGAAGAAAATTTTTCAGTTCTTTTAAGATTGATTACATCCCCTCACCCTGCCTCCCCACCATTTTCCACCTCACCCAGAGAGCAGTATATTGAAGTGGTACAGTCTTGTTTTTGTTTGACATTTTGATTTTTTTTTAAGTATCAGAGATGGGACTCAGAATAAGTATGATTTGTTTTCATAATTTAACAAAAATTAGTTTAACCAAAGACTGTGTGTAGATTTTCAGCCTAAGAAACACACCTTGTATCATCTTTGTGTCCACGGTAGTGGGCCTATTTCAGGTATGCAGGAAATGCTGAAGGAGAGACAAGCAGGGAATGATAGAGGCAGAGGGTCAGCGAGGACAGAAGACAAACAAGGGCTACAGGCATTCCATCCTTCCCTCCCTCTCATCCTCATTATTGATGGGTTTTTAAAAGGTCACCAGAATATAGTAAACCAGGGCTGCCTGGGTGGCTCAGTCGGTTAAGCCTCCAACTCTTGGTTTATGCTCAGGTCTGACCTCAGGGTTGTGAGATCCAGCCCCATGCTGGGCTCCGAGCTCAGCAGGCAGTCTACTTGAGATTCTCTCTCTTCCTGCCACTCCCTCAGGGGTAGGCATGTTCGCTCTTTCTCTCTCAAATAAATAAATAAAATCTTAAAAAAAAAAAAAGAATATGGTGATTCCAAAAAAAAAAAAAAAAAGCTGATGCTCTTGGTACTTCAAGGACATGTGAAAGCGACGTGCAGGCGGTCTGAGCAACTCTCCTTCAGGGAACACTCTGTGTCTCAGAAGGACAATGGACCCCAGCACAAAATTCTGAAATAAGCAACAGTGTTTGAATCATTTTTTTTTTATGACCAATTCCTTGAGGTTGATCAGTAAAATATCCTTTATGTATATTGCTAGGATTTCAAAATCATGACCCTTCAACAGCTCATTTGTCTTGTAGTAGAGAAGCAACTCCTGGAGACAGGGCTTGTGTTTGTCCTTGGAAATAAGGACAAACATGAGTTGGCAACCCACACTCTTTATTTTCGTCAGCTTGCTCTTCTGCAGGCCTATACCGTCAGCACTGTGTGAGGAGTGAAATCAATAAAAATCATCTCTCTCATTGCCCGAGGCCAACTTGTTCCAGAGGCCTTCCTGGCTCTGGAGCAAGTATCTGTCAGTCAGGGTCAGGGAGGTTTCTGTTGCATTTATCTGGGAAATCTCTCACGCAGTGTAACTGGGAACTCAGGAAGGCTTTGAGATGAGAAAACTAACACCCAGGCAGCATTAAGTATGTGGCTCACCCAACTCAGTCATTAACTGAGACCCAGAACCAAGAGAAGAAAACAGACCCTAGAACAGGGGCAAAGCTACAAAACTCGTCACCACAGGACCCCTTTCTCAAGCAAGTCAAGTACTTCAGCCATAGGGCACCATTTTGTCAGAAGCTAAAACTTCCTAAAGAGTCCTGACGTCCTCATAAGGGATGGACGTCATCGGGAGGGAGATTCTCCTATGTTTAAGTCCAGACTCTATAGCACGGCACAGAAGCCCTTTATGATCTGGCCTTCATTTCCTCTTCAGCTTCATTACTTCTCCTCATCCAATACACTTAGCGGCAGGCATGTGAACTACTTGAACTGTATCTAAATGTGCTTTTTTCAGATGCTAATCCTTCTGCCCGGAACCCCCTCCCTCTCTCACCACCTGACATCATCTGGCAACTTCTACTCCTTCCTCAGGAGTCTACTTACATGTCATCCTCTCTCAGAAGTCTTCCTTCACCCAATCCTCTCCCACCCCTATGTTTTAAATGTAGATTTTATGATTATTCAGGTATGGTGAGACCCACAGATCAGAAGACAACTGCCACCAAAAAGATAGTTTGGTCCTTGAAGTTTGCAAAAGTAGAGGGCATGCCCTGCCATGCAGGACCACACAGGGTTAGTCAGGAGACAGAAGGGAGCAAAGAGAAAATGTGGGCAGGAGCCTTTGCTGGAGTTCCTACAGGAAAGGATGGGCAAGGCTGGGTAAGCAGGTTTGGGATTGGCTAGTTTGAAGTTTCAGTGGGCTCTGGGGTGTAGCGCCTGTCTGTAGTTGCCTGGTACCTGTCTCTGGAGTGATTAGGACCGGGAAACTGTAGGCCAGAGTAGAAGGACAGAAAGGAGGTGGTAGTCTCTGGACTGTTTGATTTGCACATGACAGGTACCCATGCAGGGAGTCCCTTACTACCTCTAAGAATTGGCTGGCCCTAGGAGGAGCCGCCCCTCCAGGGTCAGCAAGGCCCCAAAAGTCAAAATATCAGAAACACATGATTCATACATCCAATGCTGTTAGAAGTGATTAAGTTCCTCTTATACTCACCCTGGGCTTACCCTCTGAAAAGAATGACCTCTATTTTAATTAACTCCTTACCTCTTTGCTTACCACCACCCCCAGCCCCGGGACTATAAGCTGTGGAGAATGTCATTGTTGAGAATGGCAATGAAGTACACAGAGATCAATTTGATAGGCTTCAAAGTCTAGCCCTTCGCTCTGACACACTAGGTGAGATCACCTGCTGTGGAAGGCTCCTGGACCACCTACAGCTAGTGGAAAGGTGCCATGTCTCCTCCCAGAAGCCTAATTCATTACATAGTACTTGAACTTTCTATGTTCTACTTTCATAGTACATAGAACTTTCTTCTTTCCTTGGGAACCCACTTAGTGTCATGAAAGGTCTTCTCTTTGGGTTCAAAAACACCAGACTGAAGGCAAAATGAAGTTCTGTTGTTTTCAGGTTCTTGATCTGTTTCTCTGAAACTAAGTGAAAACAAGCTAACAAAGGCAAAATAAAAAAAAAAAAATTTTATTCATTTTTATTTATTTTGCTCTAAAAGATAAGACTGTTTGTAGAATTAAATGTCAAGGGACCTCATGACATTTCCTGGCAGGATTTGTGTGTGAGGCTTTCAACCAGTCAGTTTATTCCAAATTAGTAGGAGCTTCAGAAAAGGCTTTTGGTGGGTCCACAGCTGGAAAGAGGTTTTGTCATGAACTCTGCCAAATGCATAAGTACATATAAAAAGGGGCAGGGGGAAATTGGGATTTTTGGCTCAACATTTTTTAATAAGTGAAAAAACAAACAAAACCCCCAATTTAATTAAAATTTTCCCCATATTCTGGCCTACCCTGTAATTTTTATGTCGCTGCCCAAAAGCTATTATGTAGTTACTTAAATAAGAGAAAGGAAGGGGAAGTATTTTTAATTTTAAAGGATAAGGAGAAGAGAGAAAAAACTCTGAGTTTTTCTTTTCCACATCCTGAGTCCAAACGGTAGTAGCCTGGGTATTTCGTTAGCAGGTTTTTCTTCGAGGCAACTAACAACAGCCTGTCAGTTTCTTTAAGTCCTAACTTTATGATGTAACACGCTAACTTATACAACAAATGGAGTACATCCACCCATCCAGTTCGGGCAGAAGTACATCACCCCCAAGCCAGTCCTGTTCTCTAGAGCTTCAAGTAACACAACAGAGTAACTTCATCTCATTAGTAATTTGAGAAGAAATCTCTTGTAATAAACTTGGAATTGCCTGATCCAGTCTCATGAGCATTGGGTCGTGCCAATTCTCTTTGCTAAACACACATATCATGCCGAGGGAGGAAATGCGACAGAATGAACTTTGGAGCTGTGCAGTGTATCTTAACTCAAGTGCTTTTTTGTCCCCTACAGGGACCTGCTACTCCTCACATGTGCAATCACTGTCCAGCTTTGGTCTTGCATCCTCAACAGCCTGCTCGGCAGTTCTCCAGGCCTGTTCAATAGGCTCCTCCTGTTTAGGATGGCCAAACCTAAGCACATCCTCTTTCCACCATTTTCTGTTCCAGTGTGTATCATGCCATCCACTGAGTCACCCAACTGGAACCCTGGACATCATCCTTTACTCCTCATCCCTGTACCCAATCAATTACCAGGACTTGCTCATTTCGCCTTCTAAATATTCTCCAATCAATCCTGACTACCACTGTTCTAGCAGTGACCTTTACATCTCTAACTTGGATGACCGCATCAACATCCTGACTAGCATTCTGGCTTCTAAATCTATCTTCCTCCATTCCAAACCACTACCACCGGAGTGACAGTCAGACCAAACCTGATCATGCCGCCATGTTCTCCCTGAAAATACTGAGGTAATTCCCTGTGCTCCCCCAGCATGGCGGGAGGGGAGGGGGCAATCAGAAATCCTCCTGCCACATTCTCCAGCCTTACTTTGCTGGTTCCCAGTTCATACTTCAGTGACTCTGAACTGCATGAAGCTCCCCTACACACCATGCTCCTTCTATGCCTTGGCATCAGCCAATCAGCAGCAGACCGGCCTTACAATATAGAGAAAAGGAAAAGTAGAGAAACACATACAACTTGTACAGAGAACAGCAGTTACCACTAAAATAAAATAGAAAATTTGGAGTTTTTAAAAAACATTTTCTGGGATCTAGAGGAAAATGTAAAGAAGAAAATTAAGGGCAATAAATCAGCTAGAATTTTTATTTTCTTGCTTTAACCAGGAAGAGGAGTCCTTTCGGACTAGATTGCCACAGCTCCCTCTTCGGTGTTGGTTGTAAAAAATTTTCCCTGCCTGAGACTCAAGCTAGTGGTCACCAGTTGTCTCTGAGTCTAAAACCTACCAGTTAAGACTTTGGTGTCTGACAAAGGACAAAACACTGCACTATTCAGAGCTAACTTTGGAGCAATGTACTGAGCCTTTCTGAGAAGGCTTGGTAAAGGACTGCCAGAGAAAACACAGAACAAATGTAGAGAAAATTTCCAAAGCTCAAAAATTCCAGATGCCTGTGGATGGTAGGGAGCATGGAAAGTCTATCAAATACTTTGACTATCAGCCCATGGTTGAGTGGCTTTTGCAATAAAAGGTATAATACCATTGTCATACCAAATGGCCCAAAAAGCCAAACACTTGACACAGATTACTTTCAAGGGCTAAAGTAGTGTGGCTGGAGTCAACTGATTGGACTGGAACAGCAACACCGTAACCTGAGAAAGTGTCAACAACAGTGATGCACAACCAATAGCTCTCTCAGAGTGGGGCAAAGATCCGAAGTAATCAATCTGCCAGGAGCATGCTGGACAACACCCCATGCAGTGTGGTCTCCTAAACCACAAGGCAACCAGGTCAACTTTTGGCAGGAGTCACAAGTCTGGTAGCTCTGCATCAGAAACACTGTCCTTCATTTTGTGTCCTGTCTATAATGGTGGATGTGCTGCTGTGTTTGAGACAATGACGGGTCCAGGCAACAGTGAGAGCAATTTGGCTGATGCCAGCTCAATTGCTTTATTCTAGTTGGTCTCATCAGAGAATGACCCAGACCGTTCTGTCAGCAGCCACAATCTGTGTCCACTATTTGTAGCCCCTAAGGAGGGTGTCTTTAATCTGCCAATCTCTAGTTTTCCAAGCGACAGACCAAACCATAGGTCACACTAGTAGTAGCCTAAGAGTCGATAAAATTATAACAAGGCTCAGCAAGGAGGGTATTGGCTGGAGCTATGAGAATAGCTCCAGAATTTGCGTTCTGCCTGCTGACCCGGCCAACCACCTCCATTCCCATTGCTGATATCTGGCACTGAGAGAAACAGCCATAGCAGCCCTCTGAAGACCACTGGGCTATCGTATAGCCAATCCACAGTGAAAGAGGCAGATTTGAAGGAATCTCCTAAATGCAACAACCTCAATGTATTTTTAAAGCCCCGAAATGTAACCTTTATGAACCAAAGATGCCATTGAGCCAGTGCCTTTGTCTTGGGCAAAGGTGTGAGAGAGAAAGTTTGCCCCAAGTAGCTGCCACTTTTTCATGTTAATCCAAGTTGCCACTGGGGTGAAGCCAGCTGCAGTTTTGAATATACCAATTCCATCTGACAAATGAGGCTTGTTGGGCCCTTCTCACCTTGACAGTTATGAGTCTGTTTCATCTCCTCCACAATGGAAACAGGAGGTCGGATGGCTCAGGTGTTCAACTTTAGCAAAAGCACAGTAGTTTGCTAATAGTTTTTACAAAAGGGGGAGCCGCGGGCAAAGGAGGTGGAGACACTCTATCTTTCAATGGTGTGCCCACATCCCCAGGAAGGCAGCTAGGGTGCAGAGTGTCGGTACCTCCTTAAATATACAGAAATGCAAGGTATCTATGGAGAATTGTTTCCCCATAGGTGTAAGTTGTAGAAAAATAAGATAATGCAAAAAAAGAAAGTTTTGATGTTTGTGCTGGCAGCACTCAGACTTGTGTGAGATACTCCAGCCATGATTTATAAATAAATAAATACATATTTAAGGAGCTTTCACAGATTTCTAAAGCTTACCAATACTGGTTTTGATCATCTGATCCACTTCACAAACTTATAACACATTAGATAAAATATTTGTACAGTCCATCAAAACCCAACTCAAGTACCATTTAGAGGTTTCAATTCTAATTTTCTCCACAGCCTTTTTTTTTTTTTTAATTTGACTAACTTCACACATAAGCCCCGCTAATCTTCACCGCTGGATGTTAGACAAAATAGAGTTCTTCCAATAAGCCCTCAGGAGAGAGTCAGGAAGGCTTGATTAAAGGAGAGATTTTAAAGGCGTAGAGGTCAAAGCAGATTCCTTTTTAAGCAATTCAGTTTGGCATCACTACAATATTATCTTAGTAAGAACATTCAAATTCTAGGACAAAAATATACTGAGTACATCCTAATATCCCAAGAAATAAGGCTAGCAGTTACAGAAAGTGAGGCTGGCTTATCTTAACATTCATCTATTAAGCTCCATTTTGTTCCATGACCCAGGCTTCTTAAGAAACTGCCATGACAATTTAGCCTCCATTCCCCTAAGAGCCTGTCTTCAATGGCTTATGAAGGAAGGGGTAAGAGCCAAATTCCAGGTTGGTCTCAGTTATGTCTAAACGTCAATTTGCTTATTCCACACAGTGAAACATATGAACATCCTGAGGCAGGCCTCTGTTAAGGAAATAGGGTCAGGTTCCCTAGTAAGCTTTTTCACCCCAAAGGATAGACAGGAATGTGCTGTCTCTATGATTCTATGGCTAGATAGAATCACAGATATGTTTATCATTCCATTATAATTCTTTACACTCTAGACCTTATGTTCTCAAACCACTCTGTTTTAGAGAAGATCTCAATGTTTTAGTAAAGTACAAACATCATCAGTCTAGTGTTATTGTGTCCATGTGTATGTTCTGGATTAAGGCATTTTTTTTTTGTTTGGATTACAAACCACACTACTTGATAAATATCTGAGAAAAATGGGAGTGGGTGAGCTGGAAATGAAAGTAGACTTCACTTATTCTATGAATACAATCCTTCTAAGAATAAAGATTCTTACAAGTGTTTAGTTTTCTAAATAACTTTATAATGGAGCAAAACCATGCTCTTGTAAAAAGAGCCAAAGTCCTTATTCTGCTATAATTTATTCCCTTTTGGTCAAACAGGAAAATCAACAATGAAGTCATCAATTTTCTCAGCAACACCCACCTCCATTTCCACCCCTATACTCCATTAATGACTTTATTTACTTATGCCCTGCTTTAGCTACAAAGAATTTTTTTTTTCTAGTAGGACCATTAACATCAGCTTACTTCCACTGTGCTTTTTTAGGGAGACTAAAATGGTGTAGAAAGATCATTTCCCAAAAAAATGTCACATTCAATTTCCAACACATAAACATTATATTTAATTCCATATTTCTTTGGATTATCAATACCTGATAATACTTCCAGCATAGGATGTCAGCAGTTCTCCTAACTCAAAACAACTGAGGCCTTTGATTCAAGAGCCAGATTTGCTTATATTGGCATCTAGATAATACAACCTTAATATCTAATTTCCTGATGCTTTAAAAAAAAAAAAAGTCAAACCCCTGCTTCTTTAATTTAATTATAAGAGTATAAAACATATTACCTCAAAAGCTGTTTCTAAGTCTCAAACTTCTAAAGCACATTTTTCATCCAATAATATAAACACATTCACTACAATGCATCTGGTATGTTAACTCATACTCGACTGTCCCAACAAACTTGAAATAAGGTTCTTTCTAGTTGTAATCACCATTTTTCTTAAATATGAAGGGAATCTCAAATTTTAAGTGAGTTTTCTCCATAAGGAAATAGTGGTAACACTGACTTACCTCCCAGAATTTAAAGAGTTTGAAATGTTTTATTGCTCAATCTTTGTATTTAAAGAATTAGTCATAAGGAAGTTAGTGGTGAGCTGGCCAAAACCTGGGTCACCATGGGCGGGAAGTGGCTGAGAAACTTGTAGCAGGTTTTAATTCTTTTTTTTTTTTTTAATCTGCTGGCCACTCTGGCTAAACACACCAAAGACCATCCACTCCACTATTTCCTCTCAGCTATCATAGCAAAAACAAATCCCCACCAGAATGGATAGGAAAAAAGTTACTTCTGATGAAACACCACCAAGGTACCCATCTGGATTTTATGGGTATTTAATATATGCCAGAAACAAAATGATAGATTTTGTCATATTATATACATGAAATAGGCCAGCTAACAGACCACCTAGGGTTCACACAGATTATACTATAAATTCATACTACAGGACTATCCAAAAGGCAGGCACTTTGCTAGGGGATACTCTCCTGGTAAGTGCATGAGGAACACACATACAACCAAAACACTCTGGAAATGATCTGCTATAACTTATACAGAAAGTAATAAGATCCTGATGCCAGAAAATGAAGTCTTTTTTTTAGAATAAGAGGAGTTGAGACCTCTGCTCTAAAACCAAAATTGGTTGAAAGTGACCAGGTTTCTTTTTCACTTCTGAGTACCAATATATAACTACTCAAAATAACTGCACACATTTATACTCTGAGCCTACCTAGTGATAGTTCAAGAATAGGAGACTGAACATGATAGAGATGATGAAGAATTAAAAATCAGAAGACCTCAGCTGGTAGTAATAAGAAATAATGTGAAATATTTTTTTAAATGTTAGATAATTTTTAAGGACAAAGTGACTAAAATTAACGTTGTAACTTTTCCAGAACTATTTGGACTAATTTTTGTGATAAGCAAAAAACAAAACAGGGCAAGGCTAAAATCTCATATTCCAAATTTAGTCAGCTACAGAGTTGCAAACTCACCCCCCATATAACCTCAGAAAATTTTAAATAAGATGGTTTAATAACAGAAATACTGAAAATAAATTATCCTTGAATACTTTTAGCTTTCCCCCAGTGTACCACAAATCACATCCAGAAACCCAAACAAAACAATCACTGAAATGTTTGAGATCAGCTGCTGAGATGCAGGGTTGCAGGACAAGAAAAGGAGAGAGAACTACGCAGATAGCTTCCTCTCTCTCTCTCTCTCTCTCCTCTCTCTCTGCTTGGGCAGGTCTTTTGGAAGTCCTAAGCCATGCAGATTCAAATTGGAAGTCCATAAAAGCCAGCAGTAACACTAAAATAATAATAATAGCATAAATAAAAATAGGCTATGGTTAGAAGGAGAGGATCCGTTTACTGCCACCCTGCTGAGGTACATTTGACCACCGAGAGCAGGAAAGCTATTAGCGTCCTGAATTAATGGGTAGAGTGGTTTCCAAACAAGATATTTTCATGATGGACACAATGTAGACTCAGCAAAGTTTCTCCTTCAAGAAAAATATAGCTTCTATTTCAAAGAGCTCTGATTAGGCTTAATACCATTAGGGAACCATCAAGGACTTGTGTTGTTGTTACTGCTCTTAACTATCGGTTACTTTCTAAACCAAAAATTGTGGGTAGTTAACTTGACCGACAGTCAATGTCTAGGAATGCAGGAGCAAGTCCAAGGTACAGACGAGCTTCAGATGTGGACAGGCCTCAAGGAGTTGGGGAGCTTTTCAGGTTGCCAGGTCCTAGCCTTTCTCCTCCTTACCATTATCACTGTCATTACATACTAGTCTGGAATTTATAAATAAAAGTCCATTTCCTTTATCACCTCCCCCCTGAAAAGCAGCAAATACAACACAGTTTTAGGAATCCTCAGTAAGCTTTATTAGCACTATAAATCAATTACAATCAGAAACCAAATAAATGAACCTACTGAATGAATAAATTCTTAACCACGGTTAGTTAACTGCTTATAACGTATCGACAGGTATCTGTTTTAAAAGTCAATAATATCAGTTCCCCTTGCAAATTAAATACCAAAAATATAACTGTTTTCAATTTCCATAATACTTGAAAGTACAAATATAAATTAAATAAGGTTCCAAAGACCACATACAACAAAAGAATCTATAAAACAAAGCTAATTGTAAAAGAATTGTTCAATTTACTTTGGAGCATTTATTTCGTTATATAAAATTATTTAAAAGAGTATATGTTATCTGTATCATACATGGAAGTTCACATCCAGATGTCTTTTCTGTTAAATCCTTACTCTTTCCATTGTCAAAATCTTAATTTTCACTCTTGGCTAGATTTCTCTTCCTTGGCAATTCTTTTTGTAACGCCACTGAAATATTTCTCACGGAAGGAATTATGACCTTGGTATGGGAGAAAGTGATCACTTAACAGATGTGAATACTGGTCCCGGTTCTGGTTGGTTGGAAAATATAGAAAACAAAGATGTTTGAGTTATTTCTTTAGTTAGCTAGAAACCAAAGCAGTCATTTACTTTAAGCAAAATCCCGCCCTCTGGTGCATGTTTGTTTTTCTTCATTATCTGAATTAGAAATACACCACTGCTCTATATCTGTATCATGCTTGAGTATCCACAAGTGTTTTCATCTGCTTCACCTCGTGTGATCCACACAACAATCCTCTGCACAGAGAGAACAAATACTTTTTGCTGGGAAAACAGAGATCCAGAGAGGGCAAAGAGAACCAACCTGGGCAACACAAGTCGAGACAACAACGTGCACCTTCAGATTCACAGTTTAGCACAAACCGAAATCACCTGTAACTGTAAGAATCCTCACACAAGGAAGCTTCTACTCCAAAGATATTTAACAACAAGTGATTGCATTTGTATGATGTTATACAGACAAATAAAACTGTTTGGAGGTATATCCATATTCAGTTCATGAAATAAAATATTCCTGGCAACTTTAAGTAACCAGAGTAGATGAAGAGGCTATAAACAAGTGATTTCCACTTTAGACATTAAGAGACAGGGAAGGACTAGGGCTCAGACTGATGTTGGGCACTGGAAATATAAATCTGAGTTAGAATGTTCTACTTCACCTTAGAAAATTGACGGCTAATCAGCTTCTCATCCAATTTCACTAGCCATTTCAAACTGTGAAAATAAATCTAATCAGGAATAAAATCTCACTTCCTATGTACTTCTGTAAATGCAGATTCTACTGCACGTAAATTTATGTGATTTTGAGAACAGATGTAAAGACAATTAGAAAATACAAAGCCTAATTTTTTATCCTGGTTTCAGTATCAAAATGGTATCTACAAATATTATCTCGAATACAACAATCTTCAAAATATTTTTTACATTTTTCCTTATTCCTGTATGAGATGAGTATCTTTGTCCTTTTCCTCATATCTAATACTTAATAAAAGCCCAGGTGTAGCCAAAATAAAATTACGTTGACTGATTTGTTTATTCAGAAACTATTTTGCCAGTTTAAAAAAAAAAAAAATCACACAAAACCCAAATTATTAAACCTGCCCAGATTTCCTGATTCATTACAAAAAAAGAAAAAAGGCCTTCCTTGTGGCCCCCTTCTGCCATTCCGTGCTGCGGCCTGCGTTCCATTTCACTTATCCATAGGATTCTACCTTCGGTTCCTAGGAATTTTGTTGGTTCCTCTCTCTTGCCCTCTCTGCTGTGAAGGCTTCGTTCTCTTGCGAGTTTCTTTATTATCTTTTTCATGGTCTCAGGAACAACAAAGGACAACCTGCGTTGTCAGCCCAGCACTTGGACTGGAACCCCTTTCCCATACTCCTGCTGTGCCTGCTAGTTCCTCATCTGATGAGTACCTCAGCAAGCTCAGTAAGGGAATTAGTGAAAAGAAAAATACTACCCTAGAGACTGTAAGAAGTAACAACACCCATTTTCTTGGCACAAGGAGAAAAACTACCGTGCCTGAGCACTTTAACTATATGACCCAATAACAGGTATAGGGCTACATACATACCAGGCACTGTTCCAGCACTTTATATACATGGACTCATTCAATCCTTACAATGACAGTTTAAGAACAGCACTATAATTGTCTCCACTTTACAGATGAGGAAACTGAGGCACAGAAAGGTTAACTAACTTGCCCATGGTCACACAACTCTTGAGTAAAAAAGCCAAGATACAAATACATCTCCAGAGACTGAGCTCTTAACATTCATGCCGTATTGCTTCTTACAATCACGCCATTAAAAAAATAAACCATGAGAATAAAGGTAGAGTATCGAATCTAAAAAGTACTACCTAAATTTTATGACACTAAGTGTATTATATACTCCTGCAAACACATGAAAACATGCCAATGGTTACTAACTTCAGGCTATATAATTTCCAAAAGATAAAACATAAATCTTATCTGATCAACCTGTAGGTATATGATTAAAGAATACCAAGTGAAAGGTGGCATTTACTAGGTATTTATTATGGGCCAAAAACAATACAAATGTTTTAGGTAAACTCATCAGCTCTAAGAGATAAGTACACTACTAGCATCCCTTACAGATGAGGAATTAAAGAGTACAGGCCCAAGAGAGCACAGCTGGTAAGTGACAGAGCCAGGATTTACACATAGGTCTATTTGGCCCCTGATACCATACTCTTAACTGCAACATAATGAGGGTTTCTCCACAAGAGCTTTTTCCTCAACTCAAGGAGTATCTCTGGGGATCCAGGTAATAAACTAAGGCTTTGATAGCTGAGCTGCCTACCCACAAAGCAACAGAACTGGATCAGAAGTACTATTAACTTCGTTCTAGCAACTAGGAGGATTATTTCAATGACACAAAATTTTTATACCAGGAGGACATCGAGGGAGCCACAAGGATGCCTGAGGGATACCATAATCCTAGGAGTACCGTTGACTTCAGAGGAGGACTCCAGTCTGGTCCACATCTCAGGACTGTTCCCGGGACAGCAGCAATATCGAACAATCCAGCATTTAACCTTGGCTTGCGCATTTCAACTGCACCAGAAGTCTGACCGAAGAGTCAGCCAAAAGGAAGGGATATGCCATCGTCTGTTCCTCCAGGTATTCTAACTTCGGTCCTTATACCAAATAAGATCTCCAGAAAACGTGTCCACTTCCTGAGCTACGTTAGCTTAATCCTGGCAGAAATGTTGTTTACTCGGTTATATTTTAGAGCTCTGTCCAGATGCCGACATCGCTCCTGCTGCTCCACTTCTCCTCACAGCTCCGTGCCTCATGCTCCACCTCGTCATCGAAATCAGAAGCCTGGGTCAAATGCCTCGCCCTTTTCCTCTCACATCGAGTCAGACCTCAAATCTTCCATTCTGCATCCTAAATGTCTCAAATCCACTTCTCTTCGCCCACAATGCCGGTACTAGAGTTTCAGCTTCCGTGTCTCTCCTTGCCTTCTTCCCCTAAATGGCCAGTTGCCATGCCTTCAGTGGCTCCCTCTCCAGTCTATTTTCCTTGCTGAGACCAAACTCAACTTGTTCAAATGCAAATCTAACATGCCAGCATTTATGGCTAAAATCCAAATGGGTTCAAACTCTCCCCAATTCTGAGGCTTTCCCCTTACTGTCTGGGAGTTAGATTTAACTGCACATCAGTTTGCTGAATGTCCTCTCCGTTTCCTCTCCCACACAGGAGGAATCACAACATGAGGTCCTTCCCAGCTCTGCCTTCTGTCTTCTCTTCTCCCTGTGCCGCTTCCAGGCCATGCACGATCACCTCTATCTCGAAATGCACTGTGGACTACTTCAGGGAATGTTCTGGAGCTGCAGTGGTGAAGAAGAGAAGAGAGATTCCAGCATGCAGGCTTAGAGTAAGACAGCTGAGGACGGGCTGGAGACCGACTCAGGCTCAGTTGCTAGTGGGCCTAGACCACCTATGCTGCCAATACACAGCTCACCCGGGGAAGCAGAGGTAGGATACAAAAGCTGAAACACAATGGGAGATAGGCTTCCTCATAGACCAAAGAGACAGCTTAACAAAATAGCTTGTCTTTGACCTAAAGGACATAAGGAGGACAAACTGGTAATAAAAAGCAGAGAATATGATGATCAGAGTAAGAGACTGGAAATGAACAGCAGGAGCCTGGAAAACCCAAAAGTAATAATTAAGACCTATGCTAAAAATGGTTATCAAGAAAACATGTACTACCGGGGCACCTGGGTGGCTCAGTCAGTTAAGTATCTGCCTTCGGCTAGGTCATGATCCTGGGATCCTGAGATCGAGCCCCGCGTCGTGCTCCCTGATCGGTGGGGAGTCTGCTTCTCCCTCTCCCTCTGCCTTTCCACCCTGTTCATGCTCTCTCTATTGCGCTCTCTCTCAAATAAATAAAATCTTAATAAAAAAAAAAGAAAAAGAAAACATGTACTACTATGGTATATTTATCTGAGTAGTTTAGACCTCAAGACTTCCTCAGAATAGACTAAAAGCAAGATAAGCCCCTACTGACCAAGTGTTCAGTGGTACAGGGATCTAGAGGCAGAGAAATATATGCTCCTGGAAAAAGTCAGGAAAGGCTATAACCTTAGAGATGCAACCTCTGGGAGGAAAAAAATTCCTATTTTATCTATCTCTCAGGGAGTACAGAATAATCAGTGTGAGGTATGTGTTTGGGTCTGTGCTGGAATGCCTTCTTCTACAAGGCTGATTGTGAAGTAAGACATTCATAACAAAAACTCCTGGAAAACCCAAAAGCTCCAAATCTCTTGTGCAGTCAGAGATCTGGCAAGAGCTGCTCCATTACCTCGCAGCATTAAGTCCTGCTTCAGGGTAAGCAAGACACTCCAGGAATGTCAGCTACCAATTTCATCTAAGTGGAAACATCATGGTTCATAAAATGTTCCACATGAAACATTAGTATTATCTGTAGTCTATCAAACATTATTACATACATGTCATACATGTAAATATCACACACCTATGAACAATATGCATTTAAAATATACCCCTTCCATATGAAATCTACTATTTGCAACTGTTCAGAATTTATGTTACCTTGATGCTGAAGAAAATGGCAAACTTGGTAAGTTTTTTTTCTTTTTTCTCTCTTTCATCCTATCTTTAGTTTATCAGGGCTCACACTTGAGATGATGATATTCAACTCTACATATTTTTCATCACCTTTTCATGACTCCTCTCTATTCACATTCCCTGCCCATCTCAACCAAGAATATCTGCAGATTTTTTTTTCAACTCCATATCTCAAAGACCAAAGTGTTTACTAAAAGGAGAAGAGTATCCTCAAGCAACATAACCCTTGATGTCCCTCATTACTCAAGCTTGCCCCAGTGTTTGACTGCTGGTTTCCTTAACACTTTCAAATCTATCACTATCAGTCATTGTATCATCTATGTATCCTAAGACCTGAGTTCTGCCAATTTTTAGTAAGCAAGAAAATATTTCATGGAAAATAAACACACACAAAGAATTAGGAAATGCCCAGAGAGAAAACTATGGCAGTGAACGATTACGGACAATCTCAAATTTCATAGCCACCAGTTAAATTTTGGAGCATGTTAGTAATTAAGGAGCTATGAATAAAATATTAAGATTATTGATTATACTATTTCTTAGACACTTGCCATTTAAAAAATTTTATTACTGAAGTACAGTGAATATACAGTGTTATATTAGTTTCAGGTGTACAACACAGTGATTCAATAATTTTATACATTACTCAATGCTCACCACAATAAGTGTCTATCACCATCAGTCACCACACATGACAGTATTATTGACTATACTCCCTGTGCTGCACATGTCTTCATTGCCATCACCCATTTATTTTATAACTGGAAGTTTGTACCTCTTAATCCCCTTTACCTATTTCGCTCATCCCCCCCCCCCACTTCCCCTCTGGTAACCACCAGTTTGTTCTCTGTATTTAAGAGTCAGTTAGTTTGTTCATTTGTTTTTTAGATTCCACAGCTAAGTGAAATCATATAGTGTTTGCCTTTCTCTGTCTGATTTCTCTTAGCATAATACCCTCTAGGTCCAACCATATTGTCACAAACAGAAAAAAAAAAAAAAAAAAAAAAAGCATCCTTTTTTATGGCTGCATAGTATTTCCTTGTATATATACACCAGATCTTCTTTATTCATTCATCAATTGCTGGACTCTTGGGTTGCTTCTATGTCTAGGCAATTGTGAATAATGCTGCAATAAACATAGGGTTGCATATATCTTTTTGAATTCATGTTTTTGATCTCTTTGGGTAAATATCCAGTAGTGGAATTATTGTATCATATGGTATTCCTATTTTTAATTTTGTGAGGAAAATTACTGTTTTCCATACTGTTTTCCACAGTGGTTGCACCAATTTACATTCCCACCAACAGGGTTCCTGTTTCTCCACATCCTTGCCAACATTTGCTATTTCTTGTCATTTTGATACTAGCCATTCTGACTGGTGTGAGGTGACATCTCATTGTGGTTTTGATTTGTATTTCCCTGATGATTAGTGATGTTGAGTATCTCTTCATGTGTCTGTTGGCCATCTGCATGTCTTCTTTGGAAAAATGTCTATTCAGGTCCCCTGTCCATTTTTTAATCAGGTTGCTTTTTTTCTGGTGTTGAGCTTTATAAGTTCTTTACATATTTTGGATATTAACCCCTTATTGAACATATCATTTTTTTATAACAGAGTTTCTTCAGGAAAATTTGTACTAGCCTCAGATGGCTATATAATGGAATTATACTGCTTTCAAACCTATCACTTAACCTCATTAGATAAACAGCATAAATGTGACAAGAAATAACAAGTTCTGATTCAAGAAAGCAACTTATATTTACAACTATGTGTTTTACAAAAGTCAATTATATTCTGCATCTTTTCCTAGCAGATCATTATGTAAATTTTGCAGGTAAGGAAATGGAAACTGAACAAGTTTAAGTAATCTGCCACAGATCACACAGTCAATAAGTAGCGTTTGCAGAATTATGGCCTAGATCAGACTTTGAAACCCATGCTTTTTCCACCAAACTTCTTTTTTTTGTAGAAATTATATCAAAACAATAGTTAAAGAGTTAACTTCCCACATGATAGATTATTCGGTCATTCAAAATGGAGTTTGACAGAGGACATTCCTCATAGAACAGCAACATTATGGTAGCACAGATTTCTGATCTAAGCTTTTAGACAGAACCCCTTTAACCACTGTCCCACCCAGCCAATTTCCTGTCCTATCAGTACTGCTAATTCTAAACATAAACCACTCGAGGAATTTTAACACATTTGCCAAAGAAACCAAAGGAAGTCTTACAATTGGTAGTGTACTTTTATGTGTACACTGCCCTCTGCTGGCTGAAGTAGATAAATCCTTCTTTATGGTATTTCCTGATGTGGGTTAATGATCGTTTAAAGGACAGCTGACTGTACATCTGACAGTCAGTCCCTCACTGTTTTTGAGTCCTGTTTGCTGTAAACATATCTAGAGGCATAGAGCACCAGCATGACCAGGATGGCCATCTTCCTTCAGGAAACATTAGCACTTATTCACACCATTTCATTTTTTAAAGAACGATGTGGAAATATACAAATACAAACCCACCTTGGTGACTCTAAAGTATATCACTGTCATCCATGTCTAACCTAGAACTGCAAATTATTCTCTAATCAAAGAAAGAAAAAGTACATAAACTAGACTTTGTTCAAGTTAATCCTTATTCAAGTTAATTATTTTTACAACTCTACATCAAAAAGAGTAAGAAAAAGAAAAGACATTAAAAGGAAAGTACTTCAGCCACTTATAATTTATTAATTTTTAATCTCAATGGGAATAAATTCTCAAGAAAAGAAACAAAATTGTATGTTTTGCAGTAACATTTGAAGCAGATACGTTAGATGGAACTAATGACACCCTGAATTACACCGTGAGAATACGAACATAAAGAGTGTTTCTCAAACTGGGCATCATAAACTGCTCAGACTTTAAAGGAACTAAAGATTCTTCATTGAGAACTCCACTTAGGTAAAACTATCCTTCTAATTACTGCTTTCTCCCAGAAACTTGCCACTCTTTGTTATCATCTCCTCCTTAAACAGAGGGGAGGTGTTACGATTTTCCACAATATGGTGATTCAGCTACCTTTTTGGTTTGCTTCTCATTAGAAATGAGGCCTAGGTATCCTGGGACTCAAACGTTTTTGTAATACTGATTTTTGAAGAGCGATGTCAGGGTAATGACAAAATTCTATGTACTTTCAAACAAAAACTTTTAGTGAGCCATAACTATCTGTTCCTACTCTTCCTTCAAATAGATGATTTAAATATTGTTGAATTTGATTATTTTTATTCCCGAGGGCCCCAAATTATCCCTGAACAGTTACTATTCATTCCAAAAGTATTTATTGAGTTGAGCAAAACCGTCAAGATCTGTGAATTTACAGGGCTTATATGCAAGTAGAAGACAGACATTAAAGAATATATACCCAAACATATACTTACTGTGATTAAACACTGGGAAGAAAGGGTTAGCATAAGCATGAGACAGCTAGCGAGATGGGGTGAAGCGTATGGACAAAAAAGGCTTCCCTAAGAAGTAATTTATCCGAGAACTAAAAGAGGAATTAAACTTATAGAAAGAGAGTGGGAGAAAACACTGTAGGGAACACAAGAGGAAACACAACGTGAGAAGACTCTGAGACTAGAAAGAGAGAAGTACACTCAGGGAACTGAAGACAGGCCAGTGTGGCTAAAACTCAGTCACAACAAAAGCAAAGGTGACACACAATGAAATGGGAGAGACAGGCCAGAAATAGACCAGGCTGGCCTTGAAGCTTATGTGAAAGATTCTGCATTTCATTCTAAATTCCACGGAAAGTCCTTGATGACTTTAAGCAGGGGAGCTTCGGTATCTATTTACATTCTGGAGTCAGATGCACTACCAATGTGCCATGAGATCACAGGTAAGAGCTTACCTATGTACATTCTTAAAGATACTCTGGCTACTGTGTAGAAAAATATAATGGCAGGAGAAAGTGCAGGAGCAGGGAAAGCAGCTGGGAGACTGCAAGAGCAGTAGCCCCGGAAAGCAGTGCTGCCCCATGTGCTTCAGAAGGAGGGGGGAAAGGAGAAAAACATACGCAAAAAACCAATCATCCACTCAAATATCTCAAGCCAGATTTCTGGAAGTTATCTTAACTCCTGTCACCCTCAGCCCAATTATCCAATCAGTCATCAAGTCCTGTCGTGTCTACCTCCCCAAAAAACTCTCAATTCTATTAACTCCTCTACAATCTCCAATTCTACCTTTCTTAGTTTACAGCTTCATCATCTTTGCATGACCATGCCAGGAGCCTCCACACTGGTACCACACGTATCTTTCCACAATTCAAACTTGCCTGCATAAAACACCAATTTCTTTTATTATTATTATTATTATGTTATGTTAATCACCATACATTACATCATTAGTTTTTGATGTAGTGTTCCATGATTCATTGTTTGCATATAACACCCAGTGCTCCATGCAATACATGCCCTCCTTAATACCCACCACCGGGCTAACCAATCCCCCCACCACCCTCTCCTCTGAAACCCTCAGTTAAACACCAACTTCTGCCACTCTCCTAACTAATAACCCTCATGGCTTGCCATCACCAAAAAGATAAACTTAAAGTTCTTTGGTATGTAAAGACCTTCAACAGTAGGCATTCTTTGGGGTTCAACTTCGCTTCCAACCATTCCCCCCACCCCTGCCAAATACTTAGTATTTCATTCACGCTAAAATGTCTAGGGGTCCCTGAATGCTCCACAACCCCTCTCAGGCCTCTGTACCTTTGCTCAAAATACTGGCTTCCTCTCTTGACTTGAGCACCATTTTCTCAGGTAGATGCTCTCTGGTGTTCACATAGCACCTTGCAAAGATCACTAAAGAACCAAACACATGAGGCTGAAACGGGTTCGGTGACCATTTCTCTTACTGTGCAAGGTCTCTAAGGATAAGGAATATGACTTACTCAGTTTAACCTCATCACCTTACACAAATGGTCCCATAAACACATGCTGAGTGATGAAAGCCAGGGCTTTCCCCCCAGGGAACATGTAATCAAGTCAGGGAAAGAAAACATACAAAAATATGAGAAGTATGTGAATGTAAAAATCATTAAAAGACACAGTTTTGTTTCTCATTTCTCATAGCACCTTTTATAAAATTTCACCTGTCCTCAAGACCTTATCTTAATATGTTTATTCACCCCCAGCAAAAACTTAACAACCTTCTTTACAGAGAAAAAGGGAGTCATCGGGTATGAGTTTCCTCAACTTCCTTGCCCCCACCCCATCCTCTACTACAGACTGGATCCCCCCCAACCCCATCCTCTACTATAAACAACCCCCTGCTTCACCTCTCACACCACCTCCATCCACATTCTGACTAAAGCCAAAGTTCTCTCTCACTGTGTCCTTTTACTGCCACAAAGTCACTTTTATAGAATCCCCCAAACTTTGATGAAAATACCTGAGGCTAGTCATCAATGTATAAAATTACCATTTAAAAACAAGGGATATCCCCTAGAAAAGTGTCAGTTTGGGGATGAAGCTGTAGAAGTCTATAGCCATTCATAAGAAATCCAAATGACTTCTATTATAATTATGCGTCAGGTTTAAGTTGTCCTTTTTTACTTACTGACAGTTCCTGATAATGAGATAATGATTTCTTCTACCTCACTAGTATTAACCTTAAGTCATTTATATTCTCAGAGTGACAGTAGTTTATACAAAACAGCAGTTTCATTGCAAACAACTGAGTACAAATGGCTTATGAAACTTATTCTATGATAAGTGAAAACCAATGATGCTGTCATCATAGTGAAAGCCACTGAACTAACAATGCTCATCTAACTTTGTCAAGAAAGACTCACTCCTGTATTCTGGAAACGGATTAAAGCTATGATATACACTCTTACATAAGGTGAGAGGAAGAAGGCAAAGAGATGGAAGAGAAAAACAGTGGGTACATTCTCTTTCTTGTAATCAGTAGAGAGTGAAATGAAAGGTAAATGACAGTGCTGAATGTAAGGGGCCTCAGTTCAGCGTCAGGGTAATTACCCATGTCCGGCTTTTGTTTAAAAATCCTGCTCCCCTTATCAAAGCTTCCCACTGTTCTACATCTGGTGCTGGACAGTAGCTATAGAAACCACTTGTGCTCAAGTTATACACTATCAACAGCACTAGGCCATTTCCAAACCAAGGACAAGCAGGTCAAAAGTCCGGCATCCAATACCATTAAGAGAAATCTCTAGCATTATTCTTAATGGGAACAAGGTAAGATTGGAAATATTTATCCCTAAATTAGGTATTCATATATAATCTGTACTTTTTTAAAAATCTCATTTCTCTGCAAGATATTAAGTTACCTGAAGTCTATTAAAATATTTTAATATTTATTAAAATCTTCATTGAGTTCTGAAAATGAGTAACATTTAGTGATGCAACTTTGACATCAGGCACTCAGCACGTAATTTCTTTCTAACTGTAAAAAGACCATCATGGATATTCATGCTATCATGACGATACAGAACTATAAGTACTTTCTACGTGCTCTCCACTAAAAATACATTAACTTTATAAAATTCGAAATTTAATCTCAAATATTAAAAGAATACAGAGTTGACACACCAGATAAAAATGAAATGACAACTTACTAGTTATTATATCATATATTTAATTAATTAAGTAAGTAGCAAAGGATGAATAATAGACCAAGATATGCACTGGCATGCACAGTATATGATGTAGATTTTAATTTTATTTTGCTTTAATTTGGAGACTACTCTCCTAGTTGACTTTTTTAAACTGTCACAGTCCATTAAAAGAAATATAAAAATACATTTATATAAAGATCAAAAATAAGCAAAATTAATTTGCTTACAGATCAATTCAATAGCGATACTACTACAAAGGAAAGCAAGAAAGTGATTACCGTAACAGTCAGATTAGTGGTTACACCTACAGGAAGAGGTGTTTATGATCAGAAATAGCCACCAAAAGGGGTGCTTCTGGGGTGCTATAATCCTAACCTCGGTGGTGGTTACAGAGATGTTCACTTTATAATTATTCATTAAACTGTACATATGTTTTAGGCAAAAAAATATATGTTTAAAAATCTCATGGTTGTATTCCTGGTGGGTCATGGAGGGGGGAAGAAGACATACATATTCATGGCTGAATTTGAAAAACACTAGAAAGATAATTCTAAGTTAACTGTATCATAAGGAAGAAAAAAATAGCAAGTAGAAAATCGGCCATTTAAGAACTTTAAAAGAAGTTCCAGAGGATCATGCAGACTCCACACATAACCTTCCCATTTCCCTAAACCATTCATACCTTGGGACTCCCAGATCAAACTTTATATTTTGCAATATAAAGATTCTAAGATGCTATAATATAACATGAGTATGTTAAAGACTGCTTTACTATCATAGCTTGAAAATATGATCATTACAGCTACAGCATAATGACAGATGCTCTCTACCTTCGGAGAACTGCATTTTTCCTGCAAATGAAAGAGATATATACTAGAATCCAAGTATCTTAAATGATTACCTTCCTGGAGTAGGTAGGGGATAAACTTTTGCTTTTTCTTGGTTTACCAGAAACAATAATTTAAAACCATCATGATAGTATTAACAAAATATCCAGTTTGGCAAAATCATTTCGTTGCATATGTATAAAAGTCAAATGATGACCCTTTAAGATTTAAATTCAAGGAAAAATACCAATTACAGCTAAAGCAAGCCATTCAGAACAAGATAACATGAGATAAGTAGATGACATAATCCTTTAAACTTAATTCAACATGATATGCAGCATCACCAGGCTTCCATCTACTCTTAAAAGCCTTTTTCAAAGATCTCAAGTCAAAACATAATTTATAGATAATACAAATAGTTTCCTTCTGACTTACTATACGAAATAATTTTTAAATTTTTTAAAAATTTTATTGTTATGTTAATCACCATACATCACATCATTAGTTTTTGATGTAGTATTCTATGATTCGTTGTTTGCATATAACACCCAGTGCTCCATGCAGAACGTGCCCTCCTTAATACCCATCACCAGGCTAACCCGTCCTCCCACCCCCCTCCCCTAGAACCCTCAGTTTGTTTTTCAGAGTCCATCGTCTCTCATGGTTCGTCTCCCCCTCCGACTTCCCCCCTCATTCTTCCCCTCCTGCTATCTTTTTTTTTAACATATAATGTATTATTTGTTTCATAAGTACAAATCTGTGATTCAACAGTCTTGCACAATTCACAGCGCTCACCATAGCACATACCCTCCCCAATGTCTATCACCCAGCCACCCCATCCCTCTTCACCCCCCACCATTTCAGCAACCCTCAGTTTGTTTCCTGAGATTAAGAATTCCTCATATCAGTGAGGTCATATGATACATGTCCTTCTCTGATTTACTTATTTCACTTAACATAATACCCTCCAGTTCCATCCACGTCATCGCAAATGGCAAGATCTCAGTCCTTCCTGGCCTTTCTCTCTCTCATACATACACATTTGGATGGTAATGAATACTTTACTGTATTAGGACCTCCATTAAAGTTCATATCTAATTACCATGTTCTTACTTAGTATCACCCGGTCTTATTTTTCTCACTGATAAATGAAGCAACGTCTCCTTCCCACGGGCACATTCTATGACTGAAATCTTCACACCTAATCTCTAATCTTTCATAGCTCTAATCGAAAGGAAAATATCCACTGTCCTGGCAAAATAGGCAAAAAACAAAATATTTCAGAAAGAAAGGTCAGCCACGGAGAACCACCTTTAATTCATATAGCTGCCAAAACAAGTTATAGCATTAATCCTGAGAACGGATAAAGTATAACGAAATAGGCACAAGCATTATGTCAGCAAATCACCAGGTCATGACTAGCAACACTACTATCATTCTAACATGTAATCTACTTATCACAAAGACTAATTTCTTCTACTTCAAGTCATCCGTAAGTCATTTTCTCAAACAAGAGACCTTGGTGTCTCTTCTCTCCCTTCGTCATTTAGAACATGTTACAATGTTAATGGTTGTTTCTCTCTCCATAGCTTCAAAATCTCCTGGTCCATAAGTCAAATCCCTCAGTTTTGGACACCTGCCATTCTGATTAACGAAGCATTGTTCATCAGCTTCGTGATAGTGGACTCTTTATTCAATCCAAAATTTTAAAAATTAACATTAATTCTCATCACCTGCCACTATGACCTCCCAATATTCCCTATTTTAAATCATCTGAACTAAATTGACTAGCTCACATAATGTAACTTTAGTCTAAATTAGTGTCCATATAATACCTAGAATTCAACTTACCTATACTTCAGTACTTCTCAAATCACAGCATGTCAGGTAAACAAGTCACAAAACAAACAGGGCACATGATGGCTCATTTAGTGCAACGGCAACTTAAGATACTTTTTTTTTACACTTAAACATACTACAGAATAGACTTTAAAAGCTGCATGAATGTTTAAAAAGATTTTAAGGAAGTTTCAAAAATGAATACTTTGGATACTCTTTCATCTGTCCAAGTATACCGTTGGAAAAGGTTGACAAGGTACTGTTTTAGGCAATTTTCACTGAAGATGTAACTATTACATTCATATTCTGGTCTGTCCTGGACAACTCTGGAAATTGGAATTTTTTTCCAATGAACTTTATATGAGAAAAATGTTTTACAGAAGTAACCACTGTGACCACAAATATATATATATAGCAGCGTCAATCACATGTTGTATCAACAGGAAAAATGAATTCTAGTAAAACAAATCACATTCCACCATGGCCCCATGAACAATGAGGAAAAACGATCTTTAAAAGAAACTAGAAATATGCCACTCAAAAATATTTGCCTTTTAACCCTGGCATGTTCCAAAAGCAGAAACTGTCTTGGCAAAGGGCAATATGATGCATAAAAAAGGTCAAAGAATTTCAAGTACAAAGAAAAGTTTTGGTCTCAACTCAGCTACTTCCTAGTCTCTAAAATTAGCAAAATAACATGATCAGATGGGTATGAAAGCTCTGTAAACAGTAAGTAGCATAAATCATTCCCTTCTCTCAGACTGTACCAACAGGGACTAATGGCTTCTCTTATCAGGTATTTTCATTAATATGGGTAGCAAAAATTTTCTTCTTTACTACTAATGCTCAACAAGCAAGTCTAAAAACTATAGCAATAATGAAAAGACAAAATTTTACAATACACCTACATGCTTTAGACAGTTTTCTCATTTATAACTTAAGTTTACATTCTAAAAGGGGAGAGGGAGAACACTTTATAACAATGTATCAAGTGGGCCAAAAGTTATACTGAAGTTAAACCTAACAAGTGACAAACCAAAAATGCAGAAAGACAGGACACAAGAGTGTAAAAATCTACAATTAATAGTCTTCCATTGCCAAAGTCAACAACGCTGAACAAGACCGAGGGTAATTTGTTAGACGCGTATGAGAACGTTTGACAATTTTATGTCATCACTTGAATTATAAAGGACTGGGATCTTGCTGCAATTATATACAGTCCTCTCCATATAAACAGAAGGTAGAAATGAAGTGATTACCTCAAAACCAAACATGATTAATTTAACGTGACAAAGTACCTTCAGTTAGAGTACGCTGCACACTAGTTAAAACTCACTGATTAAATTTGACCTTATCAAGTGAAGACTGTTGCAAAAAATTATTTGAGCACTAGGCTTTTTCCTGTTTTTTAAATCAATTTGAAAGGACAAAAGTAAAATAATAAAAACAAAAATTAACACTGCCTTTCAAGGTTTAAAAACATCTAAGGTGAGTGCCCTTAGTTAGCATTTTTATGTAGAAGAAAATTGTCAGAAACATCCTTTGATCATTCTCTACTTCTTCTCCCAAGTATCACATAGACGCCTACAGAAATATTATAAATCTGGAAAGAGTACTGGAAAAAAAAAGATTTTCTTAAATAAATTAAACTTAAAGGAAAGCAAATGCAAAATGACAACAGGTCTCAATTTTGCCACTAAGATAGAAATGACTGGTTTATTATGTGGCCCCCATTATTAGAGTACTTTCTCTATATTTTCTTCTGAACAGTGTTTCAAGCCATCATAACCATCATATGGTGCAAGTACTACTTACGGAGGCCACAAAATAAAGAATACTGATGTCATTCATTCTACTTTCTAATATCAAGACTTACAATTACAAAATCTACAGGTACTATTTCTATTTTTTACATGTATTACTGATGTGCCTGGCACATAAATGTTATTACTAACTCAAATAATTACATTAAGTGCTGTGATTTCTAAGACCTTCAGTGTTACTAATTTAAATTATTATATGCCTTACTTCCCTCAAAATACTAAAAGACAAACATATACATGAGAAGTAACTGACTGGAAGAGCATGAAAAAAGCATACTTTAACATGCAACAGAGGCCTCTTATTCATTGTGATAGATGTTGGTAATTGTTAGTGATATGGACTGAATTGTGTCCCCCCAAAATTCATATACTGAAGCCCTAACCCACAATATGACTGTACTTGGAGACTGAGCCTTAAAGGAGATGATTAAAGTTAAATGAAATCATAAGGGTGGGGCTCTAATCTAACAGGACTGATGTCCCTGTAAGCAGAGAGAGAACCAAGAGTATGTGCATACAGAGGACATAGCAAGAACGTGGCTACCTGCAATCCAGCAAGAGGTCTCATCAGAAACCAAACCTGCTGGCACCTTGACCTTGGACTTCCAGCCTCCTGAACTATAAGAAAATAAACTTCTGTTATTTAAGTCACTCAGTCTGTGGTATTCTGCTATAGTAGCCCAAACAGACTAATACTACAGTTAGCTAATTGAAAAAGTCAGTAAAAGCAGGAAAAAATGAAAACGTTTTCTAAATATGCTGAACATCTTAACTTAAAAAACCGAATATTCATTTATCAATCTTTTGATACAGAATCAGGACTGAAAAAGATTTTCAGTTTTGGCTTCTGTAAAATGATGCAAGAACTTAAAGACTCTTAAAAGCAATCTGGGTAGGGAAACCTAGAATGGGCTAACTTTTTTCCAACCCTTTATAGTCATCTCACCCATTCCCAGTCCAAGAGTCTTTCTTCGCAACTCACTTTATCCTATCTTTCTGAAGTATTGCACTTAGCTTTTCTAGAAATGACAACTTTATTCTCACACTCACATTTCACTGGTCTAACTAGCATTTAGTTAGACTACATAATTACCATACCAAATATAACTGACTTAAACAGTTCACAAAACAAACACAACTGATTCATGGCAAACAGACAATTCAGCTGGCAGGTACAGAAGTGTACAGACATAGTAGAGATCAAGCAAGTCAACAGCTGGAAGTATCTGACATGTTATAGGCATAAGTATTGGTGTTTTAGAACAAAAATGGCCAGTACTAGTTAATCAACTGAATTTGAAATGGAGGTTAGTTAAGAGGACTTCTACTGTATATCCAAATAAATGTTGTCCAGCCAAAACTGTCACTTCAGAAGGTTGTCATTGTGTCAAACAACTTGGAAACCCCTCTTTTAGAATTTCTGAATCTTCTTAATGTTTTAAATATTTAATGGTAGATCATCATCCTTGGAACAGGTTCTGATTTCCAAAAAACAACAATTAAATGACCAGTCTGCTATAAAATGTGAGCACCAAAGTCCAGTAACACAATTTGAAGAAAAGCAAGGTGTTACTATACAGCAAAATAACTGTTTAATATTAATATATTTTTTAAATATAAGTCTAAAAGTTTCAAGAATATACAGAATAATTATGATATAAATATGAGTACAAGATGCCACCCCAAGGATATTGTTTGAATATAAACTTGTTTTAAAAATGACAACCACTTATGTTAATTCTATCACATATACCTGTATATAAATACACAAATACATACACACCTACACAACCACCCCTGAGTGAACAGATCAACTATTTATATGCATAAACGGCTTACGCTTTCTGAAATGCCCTGATACTGGAGCCTGATTACTGAAGAGAGTTTATGTCACATTGAATCTTATTCGGTAATGAAAAGGAGTCACTAAAGTTTTGGCATAAAGAAGTTAGGAAGCGTCATTTAACAAGAACTAGAGGTGTGAAAAATGGAAAAAAGATAATTTAGGAGATGATCAGCACAAACCAGGTATATGGTGATAAGATCTAAGTTAGAGACAGATAGCAAATGAAAACTAAAAGGACAAAAACAAGAAATATATAATAATATATTCAAAAAGCACTATATAAATATTAGTTTTCATTACTGTGAAAGAATCCTTAAGCTATGAATTAGATGAAAAAAAATCAAATGTGGAGATGAGTATGACAAAATCTTCAGGCAGTAACACTCTGTTCTTTTCTGCTTACCCTACAGACCAAAAACATAGATGGGGCTTACTCAAGTTTAGTGAATTTGGGAAAGCTATGGTTGTCAATCCAGACAAGTACAGCCCAAGGAGCATTCTGTAGATTTAATTAAGCTCCATTATGAGGCATTTTTCATATCAATTCTGATCTGGATATGAAATAACAGATGTTTTGTTCTTCTCAAGAAGTGTGTGTGTGTGTGTGTGTGTGTGTGTGTGTGTATTAGAGAGAGAGAGAGAGAGAACAGGTGTTGGGCCCTAATAGATAACAGCAAATTACTTTTTCCATTATATAAAGTGACATTTTCTCTTCAGAATAGTCTGTAATCGAGTAGGTCTTGCTTTTGGAGAAAAAATGGTAACTAGTATATTGCTAATTAAACAACAGTTGTTTAATTAAGTGTGCTTTTTTTTAACTGCACTAGTGGCAAAGATGAGAAGTTAAGGTCAACTTCTATTTCTATTCTGCTATTCAACTTCTATATCGAACTCCTACCTCCTAAATTCCACCAAATCCCACAAATCTCTTGAACTTCTGCCTCTTCCTGAATTCGATAACTTTTTAAAAATCAAGGACTAACAATTCCAAACTCCATTACAAGAAAACTAAAAAAATCTTTGGATTCTTCCAGAATTTATCCAAAAAATACTAGGATAATTTACCTCAAATTTCTTCACCTTTTCCATTGTTATCAAGCGCCTTGATGTGTGACTGGAAAGCTTCTGCTCACAGTTGCTAATAAGTTTCAGGCAAGGGTGCCAGGGTACCATCTCTTCAGTGTATCTGAAGAAAGAACAGCTGACTTTTAGGAACACTCACATGCAAAGACCACACAGGATCATCACAGAGTTATCCAATGTGGTAAGGACATCCCCCCACTACATGCTGTTCCATTTTATTTCACATAGGCTAACTGTCCAGACAATCCATAAACAATCTGTATTTTTTTTCATTTTATTATGTTATGTTAATCACCATACATCATTAGTTTTTGATGTAGTGTTCCATGATTCATTGTTTGCGTATAACACCCAGTGCTCCATTCAATACATGCCCTCCTTAATACCCATCACCGGGCTAACCCATCCGCCCACCCCCCTCCCCTCTAAAACTCTCAGTTTGTTTCTCAGAGTCCATAGTCTTTCATGGTTCGTCTCCCCCTCCGATTTCCCCCCCTTCATTTTTCCCTTCCTACTATCTTTTTTTTTTTTTAACATATAATGTATTATTTGTTTCAGAGGTACAGGTCTGTGATTCATCAGTCTTACACAATTCACAGCAATCTATATTTTTAAAAAGCAAAGTATTTCAATATTACCACATCCAAAAAAAAAAGTAGTTTAAATTATTTTACCTGTAGACTGAGAATATGTTTTATGGAAGAATACCAAGCGTTTAAACCACAAAAATACAAGACAATGACTCTACCCTAAAGGATTCCAGAAGAGCACGTAAGACAGAAATATATTCTACAACAACCCCCTGACATTCATGAGGGACTGATTCATGTGGAGATTTTTATAAATTCCCAAAGAATAATGTCCACTCAGCATATACTTGCCCTATAAAATGAAGTGTCCCTGCAAAATTTTAATGACATCTTAAGACCTCTATTAACTTTGTATATACAGGACTAAGGTTAGATTATTCAAATAAACTACCAATAAAATAAGCGCTCCATGGTCACCTTAACCATGAAATAAAATCAAAGCCACGATCGTGAGCAGGGGTGACTGCTGCTACACAGCACACATACTATGTGAATGGAGAGGACATCTCGAAAGCAGGACAGTCAGGGTGCAGGAGTTCAGAACCTGACATCTGACAGGTTGTTGGCATCACTCCTGGTAGAAGAAACAGGTGACAGACGAGGGGGAAACGGCTATGGAGCAGAATGCTGAAGAACAGCAGCGGAGGGGTCTCACTAGGTATGGGTACCACTAAGAACACTGTAGATTGCCAGTTTTTATTTTTCCTTTGCAAATCTTGATACCTTTCTAGATAGTCTCCGCAAACATTTATTACATGGGAAATTTTAAAGCTCTGGTCCAAACTGGGAAAGGTGCCAATCAGCACTTCCTGTAAAGGACCACCATCTCAGCTAGCCTGTTCCAATGCGTCAACATGGTTTTCACTGCCACTCTTACTGACTTCTCTAGCCCCTCTGACCTTCAATGAGCTCTCCCTCATTACCTCAACCACATGCTCAAAACCTTCATCACCCACTTACCAGGCAACATTCATAATGCACCTCCACTGTATTATCAGTGGAAGGAATTCTCTTGAAGTCATTCTCTGCATCCTTCCTTAGGGCTTTCCATTAAGTAATGAATGACCATTTCAGTTTTCGCCTGATCTAACAATTCTCTAATGTTCACTATATAGTCAGAAATGTTGTATTTCTCATAACATTAGTTGACCTCAAATCTGGAATCTTCACACGAAGCATTTACGATACGAAGGATACATTCTACACCATGGTTAACAGAAAGAAGAACAGCCTTGACCTTAAGCTTGAAAAAGCAGGGTTTGTGGATGTATGAAATAGTATTTGTCAAACTTAGTTATGTACCCTTGTTTCAAAGGAAAAAAAAAATCTTATTTCCTCGCAGACTTGACTTAAAGTATTCTTATTAAAATGTAACGTAAAGATATTTAAGTGAGATATAAAGTTCATATGCTTATATCCTTTATATAACTATAAAACCAAAACAAATTTACAAATCAAATCTAAAAGTACAAAACCAATACAATTTTAATTGATACTGATGACCCAAATGATGCTAAGCTGCTGAAACTGAGTCACCAGGCATTTGGCTTAAGAGCAGAAAAACAAATTTGTGTTTTAGATTACCTTTTCAGCTTGATCTTTGAGTTCAAGCATGAAAGAACATCATTTGGGTAATCATTATCATTAACAGGCTTGTTTTTAACCACTGCCCTATTATACTAGAACCAATCAATTTAGCAGTATACTCCCAAAACACCATGCTAAGAATTTTAAAATATCAGTTAACAAAAACTTCTTTACTATATGTGTCCTAATATATTTCATACAAACATACTGCAATATACTATTGCAAACTGTTAAAAATAGAAGCCATAAATCCGTACTACGCCTGGGTCATTATGATAGTATGGTATGCTACCTTAATTTCATTTTTATTACTATAGCCCTACAATCCAAACAATCTATTTAAAACCTAAATCAGCCACAATAGGAAAATCCACAGAGACAGATAAGTGGCTGCCAGGGGCAGAAGTGGTGGTGAATGCTTATGTGTATGGGGTTTCTTTTGGGGTGACAAAAATGTTCCAGAATTAGAAAGCGGTAATGGTTGCACAACTTTATGCATATACTAAATACCATGGAGTTGTAAACTGTAAAAAGGTGACTTGCATGATATACAAATTATATTACATCGTTTTTTAAAAAGCAAAACTGTGCGCATAGACCCCTAGCTTCTCCATGAATCAATTTTGACACTCATTTTCCTATGAACCTTCACGCCTCAAGCTATTTCCAAGTGTCACTAGAATTTCACCTCCCATTTGAGAAACAGATTTTGCACTAATTAGAGCACTCACTGAAAACAGTTCAAAGGATCACTTTTTCTTGTTTCCTAGTTAAGAGATGAAAAACATGAGCACTGGGTTTTACACGCAATTAATGAATTGTTGTACACTATATCAAAAACTAATGATGTACTATATGTTGGCTAACTGAACATAAAAAAAAGAAAAAAGAAAAACATGTTCTTTCACTGCTCTGAGCTACTCCAAAATTCACTTTACTAAAGTTTATTCCCTATGTAAATCAAACCATCATATTATATACACCTTAAACTTACACAGTGAGGTATGTCAATTATTTCTCAATAGAATTGAAAAAAAATGTACCCCCCAAATCCTACACTGGGGCATACTTTATTAAGCTTCTTTACTTTGTCAACGTTTTTATCACAAGCAGTAGCAGTGGGATTTCTACTAAAGAACATCTTTCATAAAGAAATGCAGTTTCTAATCACCTCAAGAGAGTTATCTGTGTCTAATGCAAATTAGAAAAGAACACTATGGATACATAAAGCCTGAGCAGACAGCTGCACTCAGTAGCTTAGCAATTCCTGTAACATCAAACACACGTGAGTTGAATTTATGCCATCCAAATGACTATCACACAGACCTTCAGGGTCACTTGCAAGTAGCTAAAACTGAATAATAAACCCATAAACACCAACAGCTTACAGTAATTTTATGTGGTCAGTCTCTATGAGTGATAAGAATAAACTACTATGACAGCACAGATGAAAGATTAATTCTGCTGAGAAGGGTTGGAAAAGTATCATAGAGGTGGTGACAGTTAAGCCAGGTCTTGAAAGATGACTAGAATTTTATCAGCTGAGGAAAGAAGAAATGGTTTATCAAGCAATGGGGACAGAATAAATAAAGGTGAAAAGATACAAAGTGTACAGAGCATCTTGATACTGGCAAAAAATCCAATACACTAGAGTGGGGAAAATCTATATTCGAGGAAATACAGCAAGTTTGTTGAGTAGCAATTTCTTCACTGCAATTTAAATTACCAAACAGAAAATCCTTTTTCAGTTATCAGCTCTGACAATTTTTCACAAATAACTAAGCTTTTAGATAATACTTTATTTTTATTATGTCTTACCCTTTTCAAAATGCCCTGGGTTTAAAGAATACCTGAACTTGATTATAATATGTAATTCTTATTTTTTTTAAAGATTTTATTTATTCATTTGAGACAGAGATACGGAGAGAGAGCATGAGCAGGGAGAGAGGCAGAGGGAGAGGGAGAAGCAGACTCCCCGCTGAGCAGGAAGCCTGATGCAGGGCATAATCCCAGGACCTGGAGATCATGACCTGGGCCGAAGGCAGACACTTAACTGACTGAGCCACCCAGGCGCTCCTATAATTCTTATTTTTAAACTTGAATCGAGTAACAGAATTTGTTTGAATAAATGAATTCAGTAGTAGGACTAAAAGCCTATATTTACAACACCAAAAGTAAAAAAGTTTTAAAATTGAGCTGTGCTAATGTATAATTTTAAAATGAAATCTTCATTCTTAGTTCAACAAAAAGCCATATTTTTAAGACAACATAATCAAACTAATTCTAAATTGTTTAATTCAGAAGCAAGAACATTATTTCAAACTTTTGCAGATGATTTTGGTCTTAAATTCCTAATAATATTGTGCTATTTCAAAAGAACAAAGATTTTGTATGACATACAATACAGAAGTGAAAATAATTCATTTCCTAATGAACACTTACTAAGTTCATTAATAAGTTAACAGTAATAATAATTAATACTTCATTAATAAAATCACCTTAGGCTAAAGGGAAGGAGACCATATTCTTCCTATAACTGCCCTGAGGTGACCTCTGAAAAATGGTTTGCTATTCACTTGACCCAGAAAAACCCTACAAAATCACGTAAATCAAGAGGTTCAAATCTTCATGTTCACTTTAAGAACACACATGAAATTGCCCACGCCGTCAAGGCAATGCATATCTGAAAAGCCACCAAGTATCTGAAGGCTGTCACACTGCAGAAGCCATTTTATCTCTACACTGGTGGAGGTGGTAGGTGTGCCCGGGCCAAAGAGTTGGTGGCCCAAAAAGAGTGCTGAATTTTTACTGCACATGCTTACAAATGCAGAGAGTAATGCCAAATTTAAGGGTTTGGATGTAGATTTTCTGGTCATTAAGCACATCCAGATGAACAAAGCCCCCAAGATGTGACATAGAACGTACAGGGCTCATGGTCAGATTAACCTATACGTGAGCTCTCCCTGCCACCCTGAGAGGATCCTGACTGGAAAAGAGTAGACTGTTTCTAAACCAGAAGAGGAGGTTGCACAGAAGAAAAAGATACCCCAGAAGAAACTGCAGAAACAAAAATTTACTGCCTAGGAGTAAATTCTGCATAAAATAAATGCAAATAAAAGTATAAACAGAAAAAAAAACAAAGGGAAGGAAAAACAGAAGTCTAGTAATGAACATCAGAGGACGTGGACATAACTTTCTCCAGGGATGAAGTCAGGGAAGTAAATATAGTCTTCCCATGTGTGTGTTAGCCACATACCTGGACGAAATCTTTCCCTTGATAAACATCTAAGGTAAAAAAGGTGGTAAAAACATGTATCCCTTTTCTACTTCTAAAATATCCCTCTGATAATATGCATTTGGAAATTTTCCCTTGTTGAAAATTATTAAAATCAAGAAGTCACTGAGAAAATATCCAGTGTCCATTTTGTAAGATCTTTAGAAATACTAAAAATACTTAAAAGTACCTCCAATTTAATTTTGTATAAAGAGAAAGGAAAAAAACAAAAGAACTACAAAAGATATTCTTAAGTACATTCAACTTCAATTATAATTAAATAATAAAGTACAGAATAGTGGACAGTCAGAAATGCCAAAAAATAAGAAGTACACAAAAACTAATGGGGATATTTCAAAAGGACAGAGGAACCACCTCAAATTGACTCCCACTGATCAAATCTGAGACAATTTGAGCAACAAAATAGTGACAGTAATGAATTATAACCCAATGAATAATATAAGCATCCATGATTTCATAGCAAAATAAATTAATAAATTTGTAAACAAATGGGGGAAGAAGGGAAAACTCTTCCTTACAGTAGGATGCCAACTTACAAATGCAGAAGGAATGATGGAACACAAAAGCCATCATTGTAGTGGTTGTCAACAATGGAGTTGTCAATGTGAATAGTGATTTGATGAAGAACAAGATACTGATGTAATCTTGGGATATCTCCCCCATGAAATACTAATCAAAGGAGAAAATGATGGCTCACAGTGGAGAACCCTAACAGAGAACAAAATGATCAGATGATCAAGTTTCAGATCCCTAGTAGGGGTTAACTCCATGTGCCCCATGATGCAATGCATGAAAAACACAGTATAATTTTTGTGGTGTTCCTACCAAGGGCACTACCTAAATCTGGTCATAAAAGAAACATCAATTTTCTCTCTGACCCTCCTTGCCACCTCCCTCTCTAAAAAAAACAAAAACAAAAACATCAGATGGACCCTGATTGAAGGCCAACCTTTAATATAAGCCATATACTCTACAAAACTGTCAACGACACAAAAGATAAGAAAAGAATGGGGACATATTCCAGACTGGAGGAGAACGACATGATGGGTTAATAGAGCACATTTTCTTAGATGGACCGCTACTGGTAAAATTTGAATAGGGTCCATAAAATGGACAGCAGTGTTATCAATGCTGATTTCCAAACTTGGAGGGTTGATTGTGGTTTGACAAGAATGTTCTTATTTCTGAGAAATATAATGAAGTATGTAGGGGTTATGGGGAATCATTATCTGCAACTTCACAAATAGTTCCAAAAAAGATGAATTGATAATGGGTATGTGATTAATGTAATGGGTAAGGAAAGAAGATACAATACGTGTATATTAATAGTTGGAAAATCTGGATGAGGAGAGTTTTTCGTGTTACATTTGAAACTTTTATGTAAGTCTGAAATTACCTCAAAATAAATTTAAAAATTTAGTCCTGAAACTTGAGTTAAAACAGTAAGCTTCTCTCTCTTTCTCTCTCAAATAAATAAATAAATCTTTCATTAAAAAAACAGGGTAGGGGGACACCTGGGAGGCTCAGTTGGTTGAGTGTCCAACTCTTGGTTTCAGCTCAGCGATCTTGGGGTCATGGGGTCCAGCCCTGCATCAGGCTGCAAGCTCAGTGGGGAGTCTGCCTGGGATTCTCTCTCTCCCTCTCCCTGACCCCTTCCCCACTCTGCATGCACGTGTGTACATGCACACTTTCTCTCTCAAATAAATAAATCTTAAAAAAAAACAGTAAGCTTGCTGCTGGAATTCAGCTTGTCTAAGGCAGGAACCATTTTTGTATAGAAACAAACAAAAGTGATCTTCTCCAAAAATATTAGTACAACTCCATCTATCACTTCACATAGCAGGCACCTGAGATCTGGCAGACCGCTGAATTAAGTGAACACAGCCACAGGAATAAGGAAACCAAACAGCCAGCTAGCTACTAACTGTAGACAAGTCACTTCACCCCTTGGAATTTATTTTCCTTATTTCTAAAGTGAAAAGATTAAATGAGATTATCACTAGCAGCAAAACATAAGGCCAGTATTAAGGAGCCTGGGCATGAATGCGTACACTCTTATCAGCTGATAAACAAATGCGTGACTAAAGTCAGGCCATGGTAACTTCCAACACAACATTTATAAAACAAAAAACAGCACAACTTCCAACTGCTGAGGACCATCCCCATTTTGTAAAGATAGTAACACTGTTTTAAAATGCTTTCTGTACAATTATGTATAGTAAATATAGGAACTAAAACAATTTTTAAAAAGATTACTATGGCAGATTAGAGAAACAGCCAAATTTTGAGCTTGATATTAAATTTTCTTTCAAATTTAAAGATCCTGTCTTATTCAAGACATCTTGTGTTTCATTGTTGATGTACACAGCTCTGCTTATAATTAATAATTACTGAATAATAAAACCCAAACCAACAATGTGGAACATAATCAGGGCTTTAAATACAAGCACAGCTTTTATTTTGGTGTTAGCTTTTAAAAAAGATTTATTGCATTTAAGGTGATCATAATAGCCAATATATGTTAAAGCTAGCTTGGAGCAGATGAATCCCTCAACTAAATTCATATATTTCTGTCACATGTTCTTTGTTTTGTTCTTTTTAATGACTATTTAAAAATGTAAAAAACCATCTTAGCTCAACCCATCTTAGCTCAAGTGCCTTATAAAAACAGGTGAGGACCATATCTGGCCCACAGGCTATAGTTTGCCAACTCCTGATGTAAAATAAAAAGGTCAAAGCAATTCAATCAATAAGAGGAAGGGGCCCGTTTTATACACATATGTAGGTAAACAAAGACTATTATAAACATTAAACACAAAGATATTTACCTGAATCCAATTAAAAATAGGGAAAAAATGTTAGATTTACAAATACCATAACAAAAGTGAAATTAAAAATAAAATTAGTTAACATTACATACTCTGGTGTGTACACTGGTAACCAGTAGACTAGTCTTCCACCTAACACGAGGGTCTCAGCTGCAAAGTTTAACAGGTCAAAAAACATATCACTCAGATGATAACTCAAGGAAACAGGAACATGGCTTTCTGGACTAGAAAAAGAAAACAAAATTTCAAAATCAGTGAAAAACCTTAAGACTGTTAAACAGCTAATTAAAAAGAACAACATGCTTCTTCTCAAAATAGTAACATATCATATTTAACTTTCACTTACCATTTTTCCATTCCCTTTGGTATTTCCTTCTGAGAACCTGTTCTTCTTGTAGATTCTCTGATACCATATGGAGCTAGACAGAAAACACAAATAATGTGGATAGTCAAAAGTCACCTCATCACCAGTTAGGTGTAGATGGGTATCATGGGCCTCCAGATGGGACACTCGGAGAGGAACACATCGCCACCTGTGCAATATTCCAGCCGAGAATGCATAACACAAGGAACATTCTATTTAAAACATTGGGAGGGACAACAGGCCACCATGTTCTTGAAAAATGCCAATGTCATAAAAAGACAGAGAAAGGCTGTGACAGTGTGACAAACTAAAAGAGATATTACCAAATGTAATACCTGACACCAGATTGGATACTGTCCCAGAGGGAAAAACAAAGAAATAAAGGGATATTACTGGGTGACTGACAAAAGTGGATGACAAAATAAAATTAAACTATTGCATTGACTTATTGAAAATGTTAACTGTACTCTGGCTACCTAAGAGACTATCCCCATTTTACACACTGAAGTATAGGGGTAAAAGGCCATAGTGTATCCAACTCACTCTCAATGGATTAAAAAAAAATACTTTATATAAATATATATACAGAATGAGAACAAACATTAAATTGGATTGTTAATAGAAAGTCACCCAATTTTTATAAAGTAGATTCAAACTGACAGTGTAATGCCTTGATAATTTTTCTTTTGTTAGGTCTGAAACCACCTGAGTTACCAAAGAACTGAAGTGAGCTAAGATGGAACGGTTGAGATACACTTGCCACTATTTACAGACTTACTGCAAAATATGGTAGAAAAGGCCAAACTATTCTTAGATAGGATGCCTGCAAAGCCCAGAACTCATGGGGCACAGGAAAACAAGTTCTCATTCACATTCCTGAAGCCCAGTGGGTTCACAAGCCTATTGGCTCAAAAAATCCCAAATTTCTTGTAACTCTAGAAAGGGAATGTCAGTGAAAACATGTGCTACAAAAAAACAAAACAAAACACCAAAGCTTACACATGGAGAATTATGTGATATCTAAAACTCTCTTCTTTGGGGCACCTGGGTGGCTCAGTCAGTTGAGCGTCCGACTCTTGGTTTCAGCTCAGGTCATGGTATCATGGTTGTGGGACTGAGCCCCATGTTGGGCTCCATGCTCAGTGGGTAGTCTGCTTGAAGATTCTCTCCGTCTGCCCCTCCCCCCACTCATGGTGGGGGGAAGAGGGGGCGGGCACATGCTTTCTCAAATAAATAAATCTGTAAAAAAATAAAAACTCTCTTCTTTGACATCTGACACTAATTGCAAATGACATTTTGGCTCCAGTTGGTATACTAATAGCCAATTATAGTAAAAAATTTAAAACAAATATATGCTCCAAAAAATAAACTGAAGAGAAAAAGGAAAGACAGATTAACCTATATAATTTAAAAAACCAAAACAGCAAACTCTTAACTACTTAGTTAAATTGGTGTCCTGCCTTATATTCACAATTTTTTCCTTCTCACTATGTGAAGAAGTCTGGGGGCAGGGGGAGAATACTAAAACAAGCTGGCATTTTTCTGTGTTGATAGATTTTCTACTTTAAATGTAAATGACTTTAGGAAACTAATCCTACTCTTACTTTTGTATAAAAATAAACTTACGATCAGTGATGATTGCATCAAAATATGTGCCCTTCCTCCAGGAAGGTTTAGATGCATCTGAAACCAGGACATCAAGGTAATACTTCTCTAAACCATATTGACGAAGATTTGCCCTAATGTTTTCATCTGGTCCTCTCCATTTCTGGTTTTTCCTACTAGCCTTTCCTGAAGGGAAAGAAAAAGGAATACAGAAACTACTAAATCAAATAGAGCATTCTTATTTCTTATTGTTTAGCTAAAATAATGTTTAACTCATCTAAACCTACATTCACTCAAATAAAACTTGATTTCATTTAAAATCATTACTTTATTTACATAGTTATTTTTATTTCAACTTACTACAAAATATATTTTGAACAGTAAAATGTACTGTCTAACTGATCTTGTTCTGTCACCTTTCAAGTAAAACTGCCTTAAACACTCATTCAACACGTACCGAATTGAAAGCATATACAAGTAAGATACAAAGCTGTATAGAACATGGCCCCTTTCCTCCAAGAGCAAATAGCCCCATATAAAATTGGGATGAATCAAATAAATGAAACAGAAATGAAGAGAGCTAACTTGGGAAATGAAGGAGTGCTATGACCATGGAGAGAGGAGGCCAAATGGAGACATTACAGATGAAAAGTTAAAGTGGGAGCTGAAGGAAGAAGTTCAAAAGTTCTGGTTTAGGAGACCGTTGATTAAGATCAGAGAAACCAGGGTGCCTGGGTGGCTCAGTTGGTCAAGCATCCAACTCTTGATTTCAGCTCAGGTCATGATCTCAGGGATGTGAGATCGAGCCCACCACTGAGCTCCACACTTAGCATGGAGCCTGCTTAAATTCTCTCTCTCCCTCTGCCCCTACCCGCCTTCTCTCAAAAAAAAAAAAAAAAAAAAATCAGAGAAACCAAGAGGAAAAACAAGCTTAGGGGAAAAAATGAGATTTGAGATCATGCTTGTCAGCTACCTATAGAACATTCAGAAAGAGCCATTCAGTGGGTAGAGGCCAGAATATATGTACTGAGGAGATATCAGATATGCACTTAAGTTAAATCCATAAGAATGAATGACATTTTTTATTAACCTAGGTGGTAGTTACATGTTTTTTTCTATAATTATTCTATTTTTATATACTCTTCTGTATCTTGATCTACTTCACAATAAAAACGAAACTTAAAAAATCAAAAGAAGAAGAATGACATGACTCTGCATAACATGCATTGTGAGAGAAGTGGTCAAAGAGAGATGCCTGGAAAAAAGCAACATGTTAGCACAGGTCAAAGAAATCCACAGGGCCTTAAGAAGATGGAGATGGAAAGCCAAGAAAGTAAAAGTACCAATGAGGCCATGGTCCAGGAAACCAAGGGAGGCTTTATGAAGGTCAACACTGCCAAATGCTATAGATTTGTGGCCCTAGTAAGAGTTTTCAGCAGGCATGGAAGCTAGAAGATAATGGACAGAAGACAGTGAGAGATGAAGAACAGACAGCAATATTAGTTTGCAAGACGCACTTTGGCAAAAGGAAAGGAAAACAAAGTGGCAGTTAGAGGGTCCCTACAGGATTGATAGGAAAGGTTTTGTATTTTTAAAACAGGAGACTTTTGAGAATATTTGAGAGTATAGAAAGAAATTACAAGCATATGAAACAGAGGGCATATTTAACAGCACCTTGGAAAAGCTCTGAGAAAATTCTACCTCAATCAGAATTTTACCCAAGTAGACTGAAAGGTTATAACATAACTTTCATAAATAAGAATTCTAATAAATTATATAGGACAATCTCCTTAAAGCAAACATACTGCTTCTACTAAAAGCAAACTGGAATAATTCTTCTTAGCACTTTGCTCTAACATATTCCCAAGAACATCTTTTTCTGCTTAGCCCATTTAGGTGAACTTGATAAAATATAACCAATTCTCCTTATGATAAATATTACTAAATTCCTTAGAGTCAAGGTAGGAAAAAAGAGAAGTCATCAACCACAGTATGTCAGATTGTTTCAGGAAAAAAAAAAAAGGTATAATAAATTCTCACCAATACAATAACTTGAGAAAAACTGAGTGGTAAAAAGAAGAAGGGTGTTCAAAGGGCTGATTCTAGTTACAATAATGGAATACCACCATAAATAGAATTTCAAAATCATCAATGAAACTTGACATTTTTAGTACCATTCAGGTATATGTAAATACTTTCTTCGGTTTGATTCAATTCCATCCAATCATGTATCATTAGCAAAGTGTCTAGATTTTAAAATAGTTTCCAAAATTGCCTCCAAAGCAAGCAAATGTTTGTCTTGAGTTAACCTGAGTCTAATGCAGAATCTTCTAAGTTACTGTCACTTTAACTGCTTCAAAGATATTTTGGTTGGTTATGTAATTAAAAACAATATGGTACTCAAGGACTAAAAATCCAGTATTCATGCAACATATGATTATGAATAAAAAATGGTGATAATCTTTAAATAGAAACCGTATATGTGTTATTAACATGGACATGCTTATTAGAAGATGGCTAGTCCCTCTCCTACTTCCTTCCCAAGCCTAAAGTTCACAACCTTGGAGTGTGCCAACTTTTTAAAAATCTCTCTTACTAAGACTGTGGGGAGAGCTTTTTCTTTTTCATCTTTGTGTTCCCCCAGGAGATCACTGTGCACATACTGAATCACTTTGTAAAAAGCAGATATCCGATGAATCTTATTGTTTGTAAGAATAAATAAAACTACATTTTATCACAACTTTGTATCTTAACACTAAAGAAAGATGCATAATGCCATATAAACCCATTTAATTATTTTGAAGGCACACTTGGTACAAGAACAAAGACTGTAACAGTCTAGAACCTCTACTCACCCAAGCCATGAACTGTATTGTAGTCTATGTCTGTCCCATATACATATGCACCAAAATGAGCAGATGCTATCAGAAGGCCACCTGAAAAAAATCACACAGTTATGGTCTGTTAACCAGAAAGTCCCAGACTCTTGTTTCTTCCCCTATTTAATCTGATCCAAAGTCTTATAAACTAGCTGTAGGCAGAGTACCAGAGAGTAGTAACACTGGTCCTGACCATATTTTGCAGGCCTCAGAATTAAACCCCTAAGCTGTGCTCACTACATTGGTCACAATGTAAGGAATTAATGTATGTACTAGCATCACAACTTTAAACATACTACTTAGGAAAATAACTTTTTTTTAATCAAAATAATGTATATTTAGACATTTTCATCTGATTTTGAGAGGTCTATACAAAGCATCTTGCTCCTTACTTACAAATGAGCATATAAAGCTACTATATAAAAGAGTTAGCAATAAATAAATTCTGACAACTGGGCTCAATTCCCATGGAAGCCTGAGTTTCAAATAACTTAAGAGGACATAATTAATATGTAAGACATTAATCCCTACAAAAATTAAAATATTAGGACAAGAAATAGTTATTCCTGTAACCAGTGAAGCAGTTACCTCTTATTTTAAACTGTAAATATGAATTTCTGAATAACTATTATCAAGCATACACAAAAATAATACAATGACTTTTCTGTTTACTTAGTGCTATGATCGAAGTAAGAACAAAAGTCCCAATACAGTCTGACTGGACGAAGTAACTTGGTAGCTGTGCCCAGCTCACATACAAAGAAAAGTCCTAATAAATATTTAAAATTTAATAAAACCCTTTAAAATAAAAGGTAATAATATTTTTAAATTGTTTAAGGAAAAAATCACAAAGTTATTTTAATAATTGTGCTTTCCATTGAACTTTACTTTTTTTATTCATCCAAATTAAAATGCTCTTAGTCCTAATAGCTATACCATAGAAAGGTCTGTCAGTCAAACTGACATCAGAAATTTATTCTCAAACTATGCACAGACTCAGACAAGGGAAAATAACTATATATTTTCCCTTATATCCTTCTCAAAGGTAATCTCTAAAATTAAGATGGGTAGTGCCTCCAGAGGGCCAAGAGCTATAAATTAATAGTATTCCTTCCATAGCCATTTAAAACACAGTCTGGGAACATGCACTTAAATAAATAGACTTTGTTTGTGAAAAATACTGTAACTGACTATTACTACTGGAGTCCATGAAGAAGAGAATGGAGGACTAAAAAAAGTACAGCAGAAACCAAAACCTAAGTTCCTTCATACTAACTTTAAGAAGCATTTGTGTGAGAGGGAAGCTAAGTAAGACCCTATTAGTCTTGTTCTATAAATGGAACCATCCATATTTAAGAAAGATACTGTATTGTGATGACTTGGAATACTCACAAAATCACTTCACCCAAATTACGAGGAATTACTACAATTCTGCCAATTAAGGCAGATACTCACCTAGAAGAACTAGTTGTCAAGGGGAACAGAAAAGCTTTCCTGTGCTTCCTTAAACAGAACCTTATCCATTTGGTTAGAATGAGTTTTGAGAAGACCCAATTTAGAGTACACTGCTGAAAGGAGATGAATAATCTGTTAGACTACATCTGTTAGTTAACTTTGTCCCCTTTAAGCTTTCAAAGTTCTAAATAAAGTCATTATAAATTAGCTTTTCTGAACTGATCACTGGGTAATCGCTGTTAATCATCTAGTTGTTTTCTCAATTAAATTGAAGCATTTTTTGCATTTAGTTATACCTCAGTTGGAGTTTCCCTGAATCTGGTGGAAGAAGAGGTGATAAAGGAGGGGTGAAGCGGTAAGGGGCAGGTAATGTGACTCACCCAATTTCTTATGCTATCAAGTGTACAAATACCACAAACTCAGTGTTCTAATTTCTCCTTACTTAAATAGTAACCACTTTAAGGTTAGGGCAATATCTTATAGGCAAAAGGACACAATAAGTGGAATTTATTTACAATATAGAAACTAATTTGTGATTTTCATCATTAGAGATTTAAGTGAAAAGCCTTACAGAAGTGTAGAAATGAGAGAGTGGGCTTTGGTTTTGCTGAAAGGAGAGGAGAAAAGGAGGAAAAATGGAATACTACTGTATCTACTTTATCCTTTTTCCAAATGAGCTTAGGTAAGTTACACTAGCGGCCTGAGCAAAAGGATACTGTAATAGAAATTTTACCAGATAAACTATGAAACTCAGGAAAAGGAGACTACAAAGAGTTGTGGACAAAAATGGGAAGGAAGCAGAGACTATTCCACAGACCTACAGAGATCAATTATCTCTCTCCTAATTGTCTCTTTTCCTCCCCCACAGTCTCCTCCCAGGACCAGTACAGTCAGTTTCTCAACACCTGGCACCTTTGTCTATCATTCTGCAATGGTAAAATTCAAAAGGAGCTGCACTCTTTTCCTTACACTATGGCTCATCTAAAGGTAGAATCAGCCAAGGAGTGTATAATGGTCTCCTGGATATATTCTCAATTACTAAAATAGCTGACTCACTTTAGAGAGGGGAAGAAGAAAAGGAATATCTATGGACCTCTGTCATAAAATCATATCACAGCTACCTACAGCAACTGGCTGTGTGTCTACTTGTACCCATTATTTTCATTATAAACAAAGAATTAGATGTTTACAATTTTAACCCTCGATTTCCTTGCCTGATGTCACAATTTGCCAACAGTTGCAAATTATGAGTATCTTGGAAATCAGCCAAAGAAGGGACTAGAAAATGAGTTCATTGCCAAATTGTTCATCATCACCATTCAATATTGGCTATATCTAACATCTTTCACCAAAAAGGCATCTAAGTTCCTAACAAAATAATAATGATATTCATTACAGTCTACAGAATGTCTACCATGTGTCAGGCAACTTCCTAAGAATTTCATATACATATATTATCTCACTTAATCCTCACAATATATTACTATTACCATTTTATCAATGATGGAACTGAGGCCCAGACAAGTTGAGAATGTTGCCCAAAGTGACATAATAACTAATAGATTAAGGATTTAAAACTCACTCTATTTGCTCTTTTCTCTATACCATTTTCTCTCCTTTGGGGTCAGCACCAACTGAAATAAATATACACTTAGCTTACCAATTAGATAAACAAAAGTAAAATTTGTTATTAAATTAAGTAAAGCTGCACATTCAATAAGAGTTGCACACCATTCACAACTCTTGTATATCATAGGCAGGCCTGTACCATTATAGGTATTCAACATATGATGTTCATCAATCCTTTAGCCATGCTCATATTAGAACACTAGGACTTCCTAACTACTTAGAGCTGGCCCAATGATAGGTAACTTCTCCCTCAGAAAAAAAAATGGAGATAAGCAACTTTTTAAAAAATCTTATTAAAATGAAAACCAATGTATTCACTAAAATGGAAAGGAAAGTTATGTTTCTACAGCTCATAATGTCATTCTAGACAACAATAGCAGACTGTCTAAAGAAAAAGGAAAGGCATTTAGGCAGGAAAAGATTACATCTCTCCTTTCAGCTTCCCAGAAGCTTTCTACTCTATCCTATAACCTTGAGAAAAACACAGGTCATGAGAAGTCAGTGGATAAAACACTTGGGAAACTAATATACTTCAATTTTGTGCCTTTAAAATGTAAAAGGATTGGATATACTTGACTTTGTTTTTAAATATTAGAAAAGGAAACAAGGAAAAAATACTATCAAAAATATTTGTGAAAAACTATGGCCATGGAGGAGGGCACAAGGTTAGTATTTCCCCAATCCTTCAGAAGGTACTACCCATCAGTGAGACAAAAGGCCCAAGGACAAACTATACATTAAAATCGTGTCTATTCACAATTATATCACCAATCTCAAAACAAAAGCACCAAAAACTAAAGTTCTAAAGCTATGCTTAAACTACAAATTATAAAAATATATTTTAGCAGCATCTTTGCAAAGATCTTCTTCTTAGCAATTTTCAATTAATTGTCCTACGTAAACAGTCACAAGACCATGATCTACTACCCACTCTAAGGAACTGCTCTAAAGCAAATTAGGGGCAAGCCTCCTTGCCCCTTACTCACACTGAAGGTTATCAATATTTTGATTGCTGTGGCAGTTAGCATTTCATAATACAACCAACCTCATATACATCAAGGGAAAGAAATTTCACCTATGCTAGGAACTCTATTTTTAGACTTTATAGTCTTGTCTATATGTATGTGTACATATTAAGATTACGTACCTGTATGTATATCAAAGAATTCTCACTTCACAGAAAAAAATTTTAAAGTCCAAGAACAAATTAAGGATTAATAAAAGGTTCAGCATTTGGAGAAAAGAGAAATTATAGATCCATTCCTCACAGCATATAAGAAATCAGAGAGGGAGACAAACCATGAGAGACTCTGGACTCCAGGAACCAAACTGAGGGTTACAGAAGGGAGGGGGGTAGGGGGATGGGGTAACTGGGTGATGGGTATTAAGGAGGGCATGTGTGGTGATGAGCACTGGGTATTATACGCAACTGATGAATCGTTGGAACACTACATCAAAAACTAATGATGTACTATATGCTGGCTAATTGAGCATAATAAAAAATAATAATAATTAAAAAAAAAAAAAACTCCAAACAGACCGAGATCAAAAGGAAACAAAACTAAAACTATAAACGTACTAGAAGAATAACATAGCTAGATACCTCTATAACTTAGATGTAGGGAAAACTTTTGCATGGCAAAAAGCAACTGCTTGCAAAGTCAAAAACTAAATGGGAAACTGGGAGGAAATATTTGTTTTTTTGTGTGTATATATACATATATACACAGATATGCACACATGTAATATACATATGTACACATCTTCACATACATTAAAAAAAAAAAGGAAAAGAGAGGGAGAGCTAATTCCCTTACAAAGTACTTCCAAAAATAAAGAAATGTCTACATAAAAATGGGCAAAAGACATGAAAAATATTTCCAAAAAAATTATTAAAATGGCCCTTAAAATATAAAAGGTTGCAACGATGTGGATGGAACTAGAGGGTATTATGCTAAACGAAATAAGTCAATCAGAGAAAGACAATTATCATATGACCTCACTGATATGTGGAATTTAAGAAACAAGGCAGAGGATCATAGGGGAAGAGAAGAAAAAAATGAAACAAGATGAAACCAGAGAGGGAGACTCTTAAACCATGAGAGACTCTTAATCATAGGAAACAAACTGAGGGTTGCTGGCGGGGAGGGGGGTGGGAGGATGGGGTAACTGAGTAATGGACACTGGGGAGAGTATGTGTTGTAATGAGTACTGGGTATTACATAAGACTCATGAATCACAGACCTGTACCCCTGAAATAAATAATACATTATATGTTAAATATACATATATAAAAGGTTATTAGACTTCACTTATAATAAGAGAAATACAAAATAACACTACACTGAGATAATGTTTTCATCCAACAGACTGGCAACATTTCAAAACCTTGACAAGAAACTCTGCTGGTGAAGCAAGGTTTAACAATATACCTACATTCTTCAGCAATTCTACTTTTAAGAATTTACCCTAGAGCCATATCTCCAATGTTATGCAAGTATATATACAAAAGATTATTCATTGCAGGCATTATTTGTAACTCTAAAATACTGGACACTATCCATGTCCAAGTATAGGAGACTGTTTGAATAAATTATAGTATATACACCCACGGACTACAACTATAAAAAGAATGAAGACAATACCTATGAATTAACAGAAAGTGATTTTCAGGAAAAACTATTAAGTGAGAAAAGCAAAGTGGTGTAAGAAAGAAGTAGAAATAAAATGTACATATATCTGCCTATCACTACAAAAAAAACACAAACAAGAAGAATTAACTAAAAAAGAAGCTGGTTATCGACAAGGGATGGGGGAGGAGGATGGAAGCGATATGGAAAGGAGTGATATTTGTTTAAGTATACCTCTTGTACAGTTGACTTTTGGAAGCAAATTGATCTTCTACATATTTAAAAATATATCAACGAGGATGGAAGGAGGTAAAAGTCTAAAACTGAGGGCAAACTGAAAAAAATGAACTCTGAACTGATTTTTAAATGAGGGGGAAAAAGAAGAAAGCACAATATTTGACATATTTGACTTTATTGCTCTTTAGGTGGGGTAGAGAACTCAATACATAGCCTTAAAACATATCCTTTTAATAGGGTTTTTGTATTGTTTTGCTTTTCTTTTGGTGGTAAGTGCAAAGCAATTTTGAAACTATTTTAAATGTATTATAGGAATGAGCAAAAGAATAAATGTGTAGATGGTTAAGGAAAACAGGATTCTCAATGTGGAAGAAGGCACATGTAAAAATGGAATGGGGATAAGCAAGAACAAAATCTGTCAGGATAGACTAGAATTTGTAGTATATATGAAAATTCACAATTTCTACAATATCTGTGTATATCCACATGCACGTGCACACAGTACATATATAGGGATATGTGTACGTGCATTCACATTTATATGCACATTGACATATGCACATAAATGTCCTAGCTTATCTGCTGAAAGGGTCGAGAAATAAAGATACCTAGCACCCAGATCTTGGTCTCTAATACGATTCCCCACTAAAAGAAACAATGGTTCCTTGGAGAAATGACTGATTCCAGGGTTTGGGCAGGTAAAAGATGAGCCAGAAAGTAAGAAAGTGCTCAAAAATAAAAGACAGGAACAGGTCACAAAGACAGATCCAGTGCAAAAGGGCTCCACTTGGCAAACGTGGGACAATTTGAGCAACAAATTATTAAGTAATGAATTATAGACCACTCAGGGGAAAAAAGGGGGAATTCACAAGCTTATATTGATAAAAAATACATAGGAGAGAAGAAAGGGCTCTTGGTTATAATAGAATGAGTGTCAAGTGGTAATTGTGGAGGGAGTACTATTATTGGAAAATCATCCCTTTGTGACCAAAGTGAAGACTGGTTCAGGCAAGAATCATCAATGAATGCCAAACCTGAGAACTTGACAGGGCTGAGGGGGAATTTAGATGCAGAACAGGATATTTACATGGGTCTTAACATGTCTTCCCACAGACTGCCTATTAACTGCAATGGGGAAAAAATAGCAATCATGCAATGGAAAAATCACCCACCACCTTAACCAGCTGATCAAAATGAGTATTACCAGTGAGGGGCAGATAACCATTATGCAGATGCCCTGAGGAGGACACAAAATCACTGTTGTAGTAGTCCAACCTGAATCTAATCATGCGGAAATAAATGACCCAAATGAGGTACATTCTGAATAAAAAATAAAGAGAGGAGGGACAGTGTTCTCCAAAAGTGCAAATTTCATAAAAGGAAAAGACAGACTGGGGACTTGTTCCATATCAAATGAATCAAAGAAACATCAATGACAAAATACAATACTTGATGCTAGACTGGAAAGGAAAAAAAGATGGTATAAAGGACATCAGTGGGTCAATTAACAAAAATGTCATATGAACATTAAAGTATTGTATTAATAGTACATTTTCTAACATTGAAAACTATACTGTGGTTATATAAGAGAATATCCTCATTCTTAAGATATATATATTGAAGTATTTGAGAGGTAAAGGGACGGGATGGATGCAACCTACTTTCAAATGGTAAAGAAAACAAAATTATGTAAATAAACATAAAAAGAAAACAAATGATAAAGTAAATGAGGCCAAATGTTAACAAGTTTAATCTGAGTCAAGTACATGCAAGTGTTCTCTGTTCTATTTTTATTCTTGTATCTTAACTATCAGTTTGGCATTATTTCCAATAAAAGTTTAAAAAGTTGCAGGAGGCACTAAGGATAAGGAGGATAGGAAAGAAACAAATAGGTCGAATATTGGGTGTGGGATATATGGAGACACTGGTAGAGTGGGAGAAGAGAAACTCACTAGCAGATTAATTCAACAACAAACACAGAAAATCATTCCAACAGTCAGAAATCTTTTGACTTTGATACTATTTCTTCCTAATCACATGTGGTCACATTCCTCAAGTTAGTTTATGGTATAACAGCTGGCCGACAGATCCTAATGCAGAAAGAGACAGCTCTAGCATAGTAGTTAAGAGCAGGAGCTCTGGAGTTAGACTGCTTGAGTTTGAATCTCATGAAATTTACACACTGTATAACCTTGGCCAAGTCACATAACCTCTCTCTGTGCCATAATCTCCTCAGGAAGTTTTTTTCTTTTTAGTTCAACAGTGTTAGTTATTGTGGCAACGCTGCTTCCCAAGTTTCTGATGGGTAAGGACAGCTACAGGGAGAAACTCCAACCACAAACACAATTTGTTCCAACACAATCTGAATCACAATTAATTTAGCCAGACAAACCTAAATATGCTCCCTAGGTATGAGTAAGATCCAGCAAAAAATGGGGCAAAGCAGGAAAATGTCTTCATGGAATCGGAGGAGGTAAACGTGGAATTTTAGGACTTCTACACAAAGTTACTTACAAGGACATCTAATCAAGTGTGTACAAACACAGACTGCAGCCTCAGCAGCCAGGTTCTAGCCCGATGATAATTAAGTCACTTTCCTTATCTTCACACTTAACTTATAAACCTCTACAAACCAAATCAAAGATCAGACATATTACCCATTTTTTTCCATGTAAGTATATGGTTATCAATGTTAAATGATGAACATGTTTTTTTTATCTTGTCACTCAAGCCTTTTTCCCACCCAAGTTTTCCTATTTAAATAAACCGTATAGCTTTACAACATTTCCACAGTACACAGTATTGCAATGTATGGTATGCCCCTCCACCTAGTGGTTTACTTGGGGAAAAAGCCCACAAAATCAAACCGTATCATTCTTGAAGTGGCACAAGTGTTGCATACTGGGCTATTACACAAATATGTGGTCGTCTCTTAGCCACTATCTCATGATAATTAAGATTATTCTGTACAAATTTACTAATCTTTTAGCAAAAACATTACTATGACCTTGACTAATATAAACAAGTAACACCTATGCACTAGTTTAACAGTTAAATAAAAATACCTGTTCCAACAAATGGATCAAAGACTATATCATTTTCTTTCACTTTTCCATGGTTGGCCATGATAAATGATAAACCAGCATCCATGCTTGTATTTCCAATAAAGTGTCTCTTTTTGACACTGTATGACTCAATAAGCTCTCTCTGTCCATCTGCAATCTAGATCAGAGATTCTTCAAATTAGTTTAACTGTATAAAACAGATTGAAGATAACCATTCACAATAAAACCACAGTATCTTGATGATAAAAACATCTTTCCACTTACCATTGCTCTAAACTTGTTCCTTTAAAAAAAAAAATGTGATTGAGGTAATTATGGACAAATACCTTGTATTTTTTTTTAGCGTGTTGTAATTTATTGTGACCTTTCAAATTCAATTCAAATTGCAATAATTCCAGAAGTTGGTGATGAGTAAACTCTACCCACCTCTTTTTTCTCCTAAAAACAATAATCTGTAACATAAGCCCAGCTTCCATTACCCTTAGGGAAGTGAGCAGGACTGCTCTGCAATAATTTTATTTCTTTTCAGAATATGAGCTTAGATTCAAGAACTCCACAAATTAGATCCCTCAACTACCACAGCACTCTGCCTTTTCTCTGCTTAAAGAGCAATCCAGACTTTCTGACAAGTCTTATGTTATTTTTTTCCTGGTACACCACCTCCTACCTAGGCCCTATTATCTAGCAAGCCTCTTGCACTTCCCAGGAATCTCTGGAAAAACAAACAAAACAAAACACAGAACCACATATTTTCACTCATTTTAATTCATACAGTAATTCTGAGTCTTCAGTTGTCTTAGAATTCTACATATAAAGAGTCCTATACAAAGAATTCTACATATAAAGAGTCCTATACAAAGGTCTAACATTAAACTTTTTTTTTTTAAAGATTTATTTATTTATTTATTTGACAGACAGAGATAGCAAGAGCAGGAACACAAGCAGAGAGAGTGGGAGAGGGAGAAGCAGACTTCCCGCTGAGCAGGGAGCCCGATGTGAGACTCGATCCCAGGACCCTGGGATCATGACCTGAGCCGAAGGCAGACACTTAACGACTGAGCCACCCAGGCGCCCTAACCTTAAACTTTTAAAGAAACAATCTGAAATAGGTAAAAAGAACACTTGCTTACCCATCTACCAAAATAAATATTATGTGGATTCTCAGGGATGCAGTTTGGGTCCAAACCATAATCCTCCAAAACAGAGAATATATGCTGTGGCTTCTTTAAATTCACTTTCCCTTCAAATGGCAGAAACTCAAGTGCCTAAAAAATAAAAGTGATTCTCATGTCCCATTAGAATTTTAAAGGAAAAACAGTGCTTATAAAATACCTATCTTGTAAGTTTGGTATCAGCATTAAGTAAGACAAAACATGAAAATTACTTAGCACACAGTGTGCTACCAAATAAACACTGAACAGAATCGAGAATTATTACATATCAACAGCAGCAGACCACATTATTCTCATAGGTTTTTTTCATTTTTGCTAAATTCACTTACATCTATTCGTTTGACTTTTTCTTCTTGTGTCAATGTTTTATTAAATGTGTGAATCTTTATTTTATATGTAGAATCTGAATGCAGAAATGGAACCTAAAATAAAAGCAAATAAATTATTTTAAGCTTCATAATTCTACAGTATCTGTAGATATACCTATAAAAAACACATTTCACTACGCACCATCTTCTCCACAGGGTAGTTTCTAAGAGAATTATACAGCTCCTCTGGAGATTTTCCATGACCCCATAGTTCAAATATGGACCTAGAAAATAAATGATTAGTACTAACCTCAGTAACGAAATCAGTTCATGCAGTAATATGTAACAATTACTTCCCTAGTTCTTTATTCTTCTTCCACTTACACAATTATTGCCTATATTTTCTAAGCTATAAATGAGAAATGTGTCCTAAAAATAAACATAAGTCCAAATCACACAGAGAAGTTTAACTTTACACAGAAGGAAATTTAACATAAGTCAAGATTTTTCCAAGTCTTCATTATTATATTTTTATACTAGAATACAAATGATGCAGTAACATCATTTATTTTAGCAATATGGGTGACAAGCTGCCGCAAATCCAATTTTTCCAGTGTCTTCTCCATAAAACAAAAATGACCAGCTAAAAATGTTACAATTAATATTTAGCTATTACTTACTAACATTTAGTAACTGTTAGTTACTTTTCTAACCACTATAAAAAAAGAAAATTCTTACTATAAAAAAAATCCTCAAGCTTCCACCAATTTCAAGGAACATTTAAACAATTACAAGCAAATTTCATTACAAACAAGAATTCATTATAATGGAACTCAAATCTACATAGTAGCATAGTTTTGTGCATCTAAATTCAAACTACTTTATAAATGTAATTAATGCTGCCATTAGGATTGAGAATATTATCCTTTGAAAATCTTCCTTTCCTTTCTACTGAATTTATTGAAAAAGGGCCTCTATAGTAATCCTACTCTTATTTAGCCATCACTAAAGGGGTGACCTCAGCTATACAAATATACAAAGAGTAAAAAGCAACAAACACAATTATTCAAAATAGATGTCCCCAAATTCCATGTATTCAGGATTTTTTTCTTAATGTTTAGAAATTATAATAAGCTTGATCAATTCATTTATTCAACAAATATTTATTACGTATTACTATATACCAGAAATTATTCTAGGCACTAAGACACAACAGAACAAAGCTCACTGCCTTCATGAAACCTAAGGGAGAAGACTCCTGGAAGCTTAAGCTGAGGGAAAGCATATATAACTCAACCTCTGGAAAAGGAAAACCTTAAAAAACAAAAATAATAAAAGCTAACACTTTATATAACCAAAGTACAAGGGACTATTTTAAGCCATTTAATATGGATTCATAATTGTTCCTCATAAGAGCCCTATGAGGTAGCTTCCAGTATCATCACCAATTGAACCAATGAGGAAACTGAGGCACAATGAGATAAAATGACTCTTTCAGGTCATATAGTAATTAATGAAGCTAGGATTCCAATCCATCAGACTCCAGACTACACACATGACTACATGCACTATAATATAGTGCTTCTCAAAAATTAAAAAAAAAGAAAAAAGAAAAGAGAAATCCCAGGCCATTCAGGGAAAGGCAGTTTAACGGATCATAATTATCCCTAACAAACTATTATACAGTATAACATAGGAACTAATGCTTGTAATGATAACCTAGAATCAACAAAATATGACTCCATATCCTCTTTTTCAGAAATTTATATATTAATAAATTTATATTTTAAATAGTCAAAATAAAGATTAGGCATACAACACCAAAAACTTCAGCTATAATTGGAACATTTATAATAATATCTTTTATGATTTAGATTTTCAGAGTAAAGTTTTCATATATATGACTTAACTATTATGATCCATAATTTAGAGATTATAAAGCTTATATAGGCTGTCACATTTCTCATAGGTGCTATATAAATAAGCATGGATATCAACTTATTAATATAAAATCAACAATAATCTCAAATATTTTAATGATTATGGAAGTAATAATGAAATTTTTCTGACAAAAATCCTTTAAGAAACTATCCTTTGAGGGAAGGAGGGGAATGGAATTGGGAAAGGTGCACGGAGTCAATGGTTTCTGTAAACCACTTTTTTTTTTTTTTTAAGACAACTGTGGCAAGTATCTCAAAATGTTGAGATCTAACAAGGTAGATACGTAGGGGTTTATTATATTTTTCACTCTTTTTGTGGTATGCTGAAGATATTCCATTTTAAAGATAAATCAACAAAACAAAATTAACTTTCAATCCCTAGTCTACCACAAAAAAAATTTTAAGTTACTTTTCTTTTTTTTTTTTTTTTTAAAGATTTTATTTATTTATTTGTCAGAGAGAGAGATAGCTAGAGCAGGAACACAAGCAGGGGGAGTGGGAGAGGGAGAAGCAGGCTTCCCGCCGAGCAGGGAGCCCGATGTGGGACTTGATCCCAGGACACTGGGATCATGACCTGAGCCGAAGGCAGACGCTTAACGACTGAGCCACCCAGGCACCCCTTAAGTTACTTTTCAATCCATGCTTATAATAGTCTATTTTATTTCCAGAACAATTAATGCTACAATTAGGACTGTGAATTTTATCATTTGAAAATGAATTCCGCCTTTGCTTTCTATTAAATTTATAGGCAGAGGACCTCTACAGTAATACCACCCTTACTTAGCTATCACTGATGGTATACCCAACCTAAGCTATTCAAAATATACAGAAAATAAAAAGTAGTCAAGGAAATTATATATTATACAATCATTACATAATTATTAATTATACCATTAAGCAAATGTAGGAAAAGATACGAGCTTTGAAGGAAATGTACAAGTTCTTGGTCCTCAAATAGCTATTTTAAACCTAATAAGCCTAATCTGCTGAAATCAAACAACTCTTAGAGCCATAAATTTTAATACGCTAATCAAAAGTAATGATTATTCAAAAGACTTTTTTTTTCAGTTATATTTCTGTCTGATAGTCATTTTTGCTGAATAGTGAAACCCATTAGCAAGTTTCAACTTAAAAGATTAAAAAGGAAGGAGGGAGGGAAAGAAGGAAGAAATGAAAAAAAGATAGCAATGATAAAATCTAGAAAACAGGTAGGATAAACTATGAACAGCATCATTATAGTAATCCACACAAGATATGATAATCAGGACTTCATTCTCTAACAAAACAGCAAAACATTATTTCATGGCAGTCCACACTTTTTGTCATTTCACACGTATCTGCTCATCCAACTAAAGCCATCTACAAAAACATCTTTAGATTTTCAATACTTTGGTTATAATTAAATGTGGCATTTATCCTATGTAATAACAGCATTTACCTCTTATACCATAATCCTGCTTAATACAGAAGTTTAAAAAAATTACCCCAAAAGAAGTGTTTATGCATTTCACCACTAAGATTCCCTCACCCTCAGTTTCAGCAGAGAACTCCACCACCACCCAGTGGCAAATTCATGCATCTGCAAGCTAAAGTGAGCTCCCCACAACAACTAAGCCCTTCTAATTCTCCGCCAATATACAAGGACAGAGTAGTATGAGAAGTACAGTATATAATCTACAGGAAAACACTAAGTTTCTCTTACTTGGCACACACTGTTCGTTTCATTAAGTTTCTGGCAATATCTTCAGAGGGAATGCTAAGAATCCAAAATGGAGACTGAAAAAAATAACAATATACAACTTGTAACTGGTTTTACGGCCTCATATGCTTCCATTCAAGAAGTCAATAAGGAGAGATTCCTATTTGTTACTTTTATGTAAGAATACCTGATCTGACTCTAACCAAAATAAAAATTGCTCCAATAGTAAAAAAAATAATTTTAATAGGTAACCTGTTAGGATAACAGAGTACAACATCAGAACACTTTTATAAATGACCATAAATGCAAATATCAGCAAATATAAGGTTAATCTTAAGATTAATTTTGTATTGACTGCCTTATGTATTTTGACCAAAATAATTAATGCATATTTTACCCCAAAGTATAATCTCAGAATTTTTTATTATTGATCATTCCTGATAATACAGCTATTTTATTTTTAACTTCTAAGTAATGTATTTCTTTGAATGATCCCTCTTTTTTTAGGTAGTTGTGGCCACCTGAGGGGTAGAAAAGGAACTCTTTGAAATAACTATGATGGAAAATAATAGGGTATATTATATTATCATTAGTTTTTATTATTTTATCTAAGGAAAAAGTTTCAGGTGCATCAGAGGTGTTTACCAATCCTCTGTCTCAACCATCAAGATTATAGGCACTTTTTTACAATTTATTTTATCTTATTTTGAGAGAGAGAGCATGCAGAGGTGTGCATGGGTGTGAGAGGGTGGGGGGAGAGAGAGAGACTTAAGCAAGCTCCACACTGAGTGTGGAACCAGACTTGGGGCTCAATCTGCCAACCCTGAGATCATGACCTGAGCAGAAATCAAGAGTTGGTCGCTTAACTGACTAAGCCACCCAGGCACCCCAATTACAGGCACTTTTCATCTCCACCCAGATAACCCCTTGCCAGAATAAAGAAAAACAAAACAGAACCCTGACCTCAGTTCATCATCCTCAACCAATTATATCTATACTCTCCCTCTTTTTCTCCTCCCTCAGTATATGAAAGTCAATTAGGAGTCCAAGTCCAACCTTAGCAGACTTGTTTCAACTAAGTTCTCTCATCTTCTGGAAGAAATCCTCCCTGTGAGTCTTTCTTCTTCCATTATTTACACTACTCTACAGAAAATTTCAAAATAATCCAAACAGAAAAAAGATGGTTATCTCAGTATTATTTTTTTTTAGAAAAATTTAAAAGCAATCTGAAGGAAATGAAATCATTAGATAAATAATGATAGAACTAATCAATAGAAAATATTATACAACCCTGTTAGTGATGAAGGCTATGTAGCAACATGTGCCTATATTAATATTATCAAGTGAAAAAGAGACTGAAGAAGTTCATAAGTAGTATTAGAACTAAAGGGGGGGCGCCTGGGTGGCTCAGTTGGTTAAGCGACTGCCTTCGGCTCAGGTCATGATCCTGGAGTCCCTGGATCGAGTCCCGCATCGGGCTCCCTGCTCAGCAAGGAGCCTGCTTCTCCCTCTGACCCTCCCCCCTCTCATGTGCTCTCCCTCTCTCATTCTCTCTGTCTCAAATAAATAAAAAAAAAAAAAAAAAAATCTTTAGAACTAAAGGGGAAAAAAAGTATATGAAAAAGATTGGAAGGCAGTACCCTCAAATTATAAGTCACATGAAGGAAGCAGAATTATGAATGACTTTTTCTATTTCCCAAACTTCTCTAATACACTGATAAACTATCAAATACAAAATACAAAGTTCATAAATTCATAATCTTACACATCTGCAATTTCAAATGCTTAAATAATTCCCAATATAAGTCTGAAATTCCACTAAATTCTAAATTTTAATTCTAATCATACCTCATCAACAGAAAACAGCCCTTTTTTTCAATTAAGGGACAGATACCAATTGTGGTACAAGTGTTGAGTTAAAAATTAAAACTAGTACACTAAATGAACACTGGAAATAAATGAGATTCCAAAACCACAACTTTTTTCCAAAAATAACCTTTTTATTCAATTGCCCCGAGAAACAGAAACAAGTAACCACACAAATATAAATTTAAGATTTGCCGTTTTTCTCTTCCGAAGATTCTACTTATAAATACACTACACATAGTCTAATGAAAAATATAAATTCAACTTACCTTTCCATAAGTTTCCTGACTACTGATGAACTGACCTCCAAAAAGTGAAAGCAAAGACTTTATTTCCTACATTGAAAATATTATAGAAAGAACATATTTTAACACAGGGAACTCAAAGTCCACTAACAGATATAGGTATAATAAGATTTTTTTAAAAGTGGGCAAGTAACCTACCTGAGGCATTTAAATTTCAACACCTGACAAATTACAACTCTAGGTTCTGAAAAAATTTTACAGTCACAACCACAGTTAAGTAATTTCTGAGAAATTTTACACAAGAAGGCTGCCTAAAGACTTGCTCAGAAAATGCCCTGATTTTGGAAAAAATGGATGACAAAAACTATAGATTAGTAAATCTGACAACTGATCAATAAAAATAAAATGAATTATTAAACAGATAAGTTGAGGATGTTTAGACAAGAAATAAGTCATTAACCAGGAAGCATCACTGTGGATTTATTAAACAGAAGTTATAGTAAGTTAGCCTCTTCTTTCTGGATGAAGTAACAGAACTAGAAAGAGAACACAATAGCTACTTTAAAAACATCAGGAATGCAAAGTTGAAATCTGTTCAGATAATATTATATTCTATGAAGCAATCACTTTGTATTGATAAATACAAGAAGACGATACAAATTTTACAATATATACTGTTAACAAATTCTGTCTCCTCAAATAACATAAAGCAGGTAGAATCCCACTCCTCTCTGTAGGTCTTATGGAGGAGGTAACCCAATCAGAGATAGGTACCCTCTGCTGGGTGCCTACAATCCCTTTTCATCCCAACTAGGAGAAGGGCAACAAATCTTTTCTTTTTAATCCTTGGATTTACAAGGGGCTAAATTCAGTTGAATTATATGGACAGACCAAAAACTTGCATAGTCTATCAGTAAATACTGACGGTAACTGAAAAGGTCACGTGATCTGGGGCAGGCCTCATGCGTTAATTCACGTGAGCTTTTCAGTTCTTTTAGCCACTCAATTTTTCATCCATTTAGTTTGTTTCAGAGCTAGCAATGAAACCCAGGTGTCTAAACTCTAGTACAATAAGGCAGGCACCAACTAAAACTGGCCCTGATTAACTCTACAAAGGTAAAACAGTACACATTATATTTCTAATCTCTCATTTTAAATCATAAAGGCAGCTACTCATTACAGTTTTCCTGCTTAGCAGTTCTGAAACAGTAGATGGACTCAAAAGTGTAGACTGTCCTCTTGATTGCCTTCCCCAAAGGGATCCTCTCAATACTTAACTAAGAAACTAATATGTACAAGGCAGTGAGCTATGTAAAGATAAATACATATTTATCTTCAGGGAGCTTATGGTCTAATAGAACAAAACATTCAACCTAGTAACTGAAATGTGAGCTGTAAAACAGTGAGTGCTCTTAAAGAAGTAAAAGCAAAAAGGTATTATATTAGAGTTCAAGGGAGAAAAGATTACCTCAGTTTCAGAAGAAAAGTTTTCATGGAAACTGTCTTAAGACCTGGAATACAGAGAGAACCTGCATAGATGAAAGAGGACTTCCACTTCTAGCGATGGCAAACTAGGTAATGCAGGTTGAGCCTTCTGCTGAGAACTAGAAAAACCTGGCATCTGATTGAACGCTTGGAGCAATTACAAGAATTACCAAACCAAACTTCAGGAGAAGCCAGAAATCCCAAGGTGCAGCCACTTGCTTCCCAGGGTATTTACCAATTCCAAAAGCAGCTGTGAGGGTGGATGGTCCTTTTGACAGCTTAATGGAGCTAGAGGAACAAAAAGAATATTGGGCCAGAGGGGCCTGGGTGGCTCAGTTGGTTAAGCAACTGCCTTAGGCTCAGGTCATGATCCTGGAGTCCCCGGATCGAGTCCCACATCGGGCTCCCTGCTCAGCAGAGAGTCTGCTTCTCCCTCTGACCCTCCCCCCTCTCATGTGCTCGCTCGCGCTCTCTCTCTCTCTCTCTCTCTCTCATTCTCTCTCTTTCAAATAAATAAATCAAAAATCAAAAAAAAAAAAAAAAAAAATATTGGGCCATCCATGGAAAAGAAAGATGGCTTGATAAACCACCCAGTTTGGACTGGGATCCCCAAAAGCTACATACCAGAGGAACATGTATGAATCAGAACAGAAACAAAACTTAATACCTGGAAATGAGTTCAAGTCATCCTAGATCATTAATGATCCTACTTCAAGAGGATTTACATCACCCGAGGCCTCATGTTATTTCTTCAAATAACTTTCCAAATATATCTAGTGTAGGTTTAAAAAATAAGCCAGCACACATAGGAAAAAGAACCAAGAGAAACAATACACAAAAGCAACAGGCCCACAGGACTTCTTTTATCATATTTAATATGTGTGCTTTCTACAGTTTGTCATCCTTAACTATGCTTTCTATATTGAAGGGGATAAAAGACATAATTAAGAATTTTGGCAAAGACTAAAAACCCATTAAAAAGGAAACTGCAGAGTTGAAAAAGAATCAAGTAAAAAAATAAACCTAAAATAAATGTGTAGGTAAATCTCAATGAATAGTGACTATGTAAAATCCATAGAATGAAGACTGGAATCGGGAAGACCCAACTAGACAGAAGGCAGCACAGGCCGAAGCATGAACACTGAGGGCGTCATTCAGGGAATGAGGTGGGAGGTGGGAGGAGACAGAGCAAAGAACCATGCAATGGTGGGCTAATGCCAGACTAAGAAGTTTCAGCCTCGGGACAATGAGGGTGTAAAAGAGAACTGAGCTTTTTGGGAGATTAAACTGGCACCAGGGTAAGACACTAAGAATAATTTAAGAAGAAGAAACAGGTAAAATGTCCAAGTATTAGGGATGTTATTCTGAAGACTGCAGCCTAGCCACTCCATTCACACCGCACTGCCGGACTAGAGGCACACACCCTCCTTGGCTTCTATTTCCACTCCAGTATCCTTTCTCTTGTACTCCAGAATTCTCCCGCTAAAACACAAATGATTACTAGTCACCCACTGGTTTAAAAAGAAAAAAAATGGTAACTTCCTGACTTAAAAAGAGTCAATGGCTCCCCATTAAATCTAAAATAAAATCCAAATTCCTTGCAATGGTTTCAAAACATTTCAAACTCTGGATCCTACCCACCTCTCTAGCCCCACTGCCCATTACTTCATCCTCAGTCCCCACACATCCCACACCCCAAAACACCATAATCAACTCCTTCCATGCCTTTACACTTGCTTTTGTTTCTCACTGAAGTGGGCTTTCCAGTCCTCTTTACCCACAAAACAGCTCTTTATCAATTAAGATCTATTAAAATATTACTTCCTCCTTAACACTCTATGCCCTTACACCCCTATCTTGCCAATGCACCTGCTCAGCAAAACATTAATCCTGAATCAACGCCACAGTCTTCCTTCATAACTCCTGAGGCCAGTGAATTGCGCACAACTGAAGAAAATCGGAGAATCTCAGCACAATTACAAATACATGATCATCACCCTCAGCTGGGTTTCCAGCATTGCTCTAATACCTGTGTTCTCAATTTTTAACTTGTCAGCTCCCTCTTTGCTCTCAATGACTATTTCAAATTTAACTATTTTTCCCAATTTCTCCACTCAACTGCTTGGTCCCTGATCTCTCAAAAAACAACCGTGACTCATTCATAACCTAGAAAACAGACCCTCGGGCAGCTACCCCACATCCAGCCTAACTCTCCTCTACCCACTCTCCCCTTCTAGTGAAAGGCCAACACCTCCCACCGTGCCCTTATATCCATTCTCCCCTTCTCTTCAGCCTGTAAACTTTGCCTGACCCTAGGCCTCCCTCAAACTGTTAACCAATCTCTTACTTTCCCTTCTTATGCTCTAGTTAAGAGCAGTCTATCTCCCCTTCCTCATTTTCCAGTGACCATTAAATCAAGCAATCTAGCTTACCACCCCACTCCAAAACTCTACACAACAGTTATAGCAAAATTCCTAAAACTTTACCCTCCTCATTTCTGTGCCCCCAAAGTTTTTCTATTCTGAGACTTGCCAGTCCTCCTCATTACCTCCTCTTTTCTCACTTCCCCCCAGTATCAATGCTTCCAAGCTCCTGTATTTGGCCCACCATTCTTTCGACACTATGCTTTCTCTGAATAATTTCACTTTCTCTCCTAGTTCAAATGCAGAAGCTTCCAAAACATTTATTACCAGTCCAGACCACTCTATCCTACTCCATGCATACTCCTATATTCACTGCCCCCCCACCCCCAGTCATCTCCACTTGATATTACACAAACACATCAAATTCATAATAACCAAAATTTAAATCTTTCATCTGCCTGTGCTCTACATTTTAAATGGAGATGTGCTTATATGCACCCCAGGAGTCATCCTTGACTGGCCCCTGTTCCCCCCATATTCAATCATCAGGTCCTGATGATTTCATCACCTAAATATTTTCCCAGTCTATCCCATTCTTTTACCCCTACCCTAATTCAGGCCTTCTTAATCTACTAACAAGACTATTCCAACAGGCTCCTAACTGGCCTCTGATTCCAGACTTATTCCTCTCAAATCTATCCTCATTATCGCTGCCAAAGTGATTTTTAAAGGAAAATCTTCTTTGCTTAAAACTCTTTCAGTAAATTTCCCTTACAAGCTAAATAAATTTTCTCTTCCCTTCCAGAGTATTCAAGGCTTTGCATTTTCTGGCCCCTATCTACCTCTCCTGCTCTCTTCTTGTCACTCAGCTACATATTTCATAATCCAGTAATACTGAATTATAATTCTAATTTATTTATATCCTTGGCCTGGCTAACTCCTACTCATACTTTAGTTACCGTTCAAGTGTCATATCCTCATGCAAGCGATCTTAAAGGCCAACATCCCTCACCCCCTCAGGTGGATTAGATTCCCCTTCTATGCTCTCCTTTTTCCCTACGCATCTACCATTGCACTTACAAATGTTATTTCTTAATGTTTATACATCTGCTCGGACCTTAGCCTAAATAGTAAGCTCCTTGAAGACAGAAACAGTCTTTGCCATCTCCATATCCCCAGCGTCCAGCACATGTAATTACAAGTACTCTGAAAATGTTTCTTGAATGAATGAAACACTTTTCCCAACTTCATCATCTAACCCTTGCCACCTACCACCACCACCAGCAATTCCACCCTCCTCCACGGGGTATGACCTGCATATTTGCCACTTAAAACACGGCACTGAGCATTTCTGTTGGCTGTCTCTATTCTCCGCTAGACAAGAGTTCCTGGAGAGAGAGGACGGGTCATATTCACCTGCCTAACTCCAATACCTGATGCATGGGCAGAAGAATGAATGAAAATGCTTGGCAAGTCTGTGAGAGTGTCTTGGACTTCTCTCTCACACACCCTCGGCCGAGCTCGGATCCTTCCCAGGGACCGAGGGACTGGGGACGCGTGATATCCCCGACAAGCACACACACCCGGATCCCTGCTTGCTGAAGCTGAGATCTCCGCCGCCCGCACACCAACCCCCACCGTGCCGTCCTCTCCCGTCAAGAAGCTGTGGAGGGCAGTGCGGGCTCACCGGTAGGCGGAACTCCAGGTGCTCTTGCGCCATGAGCAGCAGATACCTATTCAGGGTGCACGACAGCGCCATTGCGGCCGCCTACGGTGCGCCTGCGCGGCGCGAGCAGTTTCCCACCTCTTCTCCCCCCTCCTGCCCACAGCCTTTTCCGCTGAGGCGGAGCCTGAACGGCCGGAAGCGGAAGCTGGGCAAGGCGGGTGCTGTCCCGGGGTTCCGCACACGGATACGTTGAGCCGGGACGCTGCTGGAGGGGCCACGTCCGCTGCGAGGCACTTTCTGGTTGAAATGCGGAAGTACAAGTAGCTGGTGTGAGGGGCCGTGTTGTGTTCGGTAGCAGGTTGCGATAAAACAAGTTCCCATCGATCCTCCCACCAGGAGCGTACTTCCAACTTTTTCTAAGAACGCTTCAAATCCTAGTTCTTCAAACTGGACTGGAATTTTACCTTTTCCGTGCAGACTTCTCTAGCCACTCCAAGCTTGGAGAATCTGGGCCACTCATATTTATTATACTTTTTGTATTTTTGCAATACTTTTTCAGGGATACATGCCTTCTAAGCCAATTAGAATAAGCTCTTGACGTAGATCATCTCTTACGGTTCATTCTATACCTCATAGAAAACACAATGTCGTCCTCAATAATTTACTCAGTTATTAGGAGGTTGTGATGTTAGACTCACAGGCCCAGTCCACAGCCAACTCTATATTAAAACGATGGAAATTGCTTCTAACTATTCACGCGGGCACAGATTTCGTAGCACATAAAATAAGTAGCATATCATAAATTCTAAAAATTTGCATAGTCTATGTATATACATTATTGCTTTTGCCTTATTGAGAGCAGTTTATTTTGCATCCCACCATAATATTGCACAAAGTACAAGAGTACTACATATTCCAAGCACCATGTGCTGGGAACATACTCCATACTTCATAGCCATGATTAAGAACATAAGCTGTGATGTCAATCTTAGGTTCAAATCTCAATTCCACTATTTACAATCTATGCGCTCTTAAGCAAATTTCTTAGCCTCCTTTGGCAGCAGTTTTATTTAAAATGAAGTAATACTGCCTCCCTCAAGGGACTGTTAGGATTAAGTGGAATAATGTACATAAAGTGTTTAATAAAACACCTGGCATATTGTATGGGGCAAATAAATGGAATTTAAGGAGACTTCTCTTTAAAAAAAAAAAAAGTAAGAAAATTTCCAAGCAATCTGTCTGTTAGGAAAACATCTTGGTAAGTCCACTTAAGATAAGCAATAAAGTGAGTCTCTGAGGAGCACAGATGTCTCTTGGCCTCAAGGCTTCAAAAGGGATAAAAGTATGAAACATGAAACGAGAGGTCAAGGTGGGACAGAGAACCAATGAAATATTAGGGGAATGATGTGCAGTGCTTGATATGCCCCATCCCCAAAGCTTGTCAGAATTACCAAACATTAAATTTTAATGGAGTAACTTTATAGGGGATATCATAGAGGTGGTGATTTTCATGCCTGGATTAATAGGATGCTATGCAGAGATATCAAATGAGAATACATGGCCTACGAGAACCCAAATTCAAGGTTCACTGCTTTTTCACATGAGCGTCCTTAGCTTCCTTAAAGCTAAGGTTCATGACTAAATCCCCACTGATTCTCCACTCCAGAAATGAGCAGGAGGTCACGTACATCAAGAATCTCAAACTGTTGGTTACATGGTCTGGGGAAGTAGAAATTAACCCTGCACAGACCAGGCCATTAGGGTTAGTGTGGAACTCCTTGTGAGATCAATTAAACTGCCTTTGAAGAAGTCACACCAGAGCTGTTCCATGTTTTTGAGCTTACTAAAGTCCTTAAGGAGCAGCAAGAGAGTATGGACTTTGAAAGTTGGTATTTAAACTAACATCTAAAGACTCACAATTGTCTTTGTTTTGTTTTGTTTTGTTTTTAATTTGTACTGGAAGGGGCAAGAAAGTTCATAGTCCATCTTCTGGGAACTGATCCAAACCTTCATCCATGCTTCATCCACCAGGGCAGACTTCTTAGAAACTTGGCTCCTCCTGTGAGATTACTATTATGTAAGCATTTGAGTCTCTGATCTAGCCTGATGATGACTGAAAACCAGAATCATTCCTAGATAGTTAGGACCCGAAAGTAGGAGAATCTTGAGTTCTGGTTATAACAGGCCCTTATACTGTTGAGAGTATTAGGGCAGAGTCAGTGAAGAAAGGAAATGAGTAGAGAGTTAACAGATCCCAGCAACAGAAGTCACGTGTAACGTTAAAACTGTCTATGCATCTGTCTCAGGCTGAGCATCTAACATTTGAAAAGGGGTTGGGTATCACAGAGAGCCATAGACATTTGTGCACCAAGTAGGAAACTTCTCTGCATATGTATTAAGACTAGAAGTTTTTTTTTTTTAAGATTTTATTTATTTGCTAGAGAGAGAGCAAGCACAAGCAGGGGGAGTGGCAGGCAGAGGGAGAAGCAGCCTCCCCGCTGAGCAAGGAGCCCAACGTGGACTCGATCGCAGGACCCTAGGATCATGATATGAGCCGAAGGCAGAAGCTTAACTGACTGAGCCACCCAGGTGTCCCAAGACTAGAAGATTTTTGCAATGAGTAAAAAACAAGGGGCTTTTGAACAGTTTGGAGAATAAAGTTTTATTGGAACAAGTTATATAACAACTATGGGGACTTCACTATGGTAAGCATTCTTGACCAACTTCTAATTTCATGAAACGCCAGAAGCGTCTCCAGTATCCTCAATCTAAATGAAGATAATCCAGGAAGAGGAGAAGAGAGAACAAACACTGGGTGCTCTCAGGAAACAAAATTGAACAAGATAGGATACGGCACCAGTTCAAACTTAAGCAGCTGCAGTTGATTTAAATATGACTCAAGATCTCCAGAAGTGGAGAAAAGTAGAGCTTGTCCTCTGGTCAAAAAATTCCCCCCAAACAAACCTGAAATCCTAGTTGTAAACTAGACCTATTAATTTGCTTCCTGTGAAGTAGGTTCTGTGCATAGAAAAAATGTGAAGGAAAATGGGCTGGAGATTCAGCCTTCTGTCCTGGCCATCCTTAAACTCTAATGCTGCGAAAATTCAAATAATCAAAAGCCATACATTTCCAGACAGAGGTAAGATGGCAGCCTGATTGAGCTAGGCTAGAGAACAACTCTCACCATATCTTAGCAACTGGCTGAAATAGAAACAGTTTTCCAAAAGGAGCCTAACCTAGGGCCTGCCAAAATTAGGGATGCCTTCCTTCCTTGGGCTGGTACTTAATTTAATTCTTTTGTTTGCAATGAGATCGAGATCATAAGATACCAAAAAATCTTTCATTCTACTTTTATCCCACTCCAAATACAAGGCCAAGCAAGACCTGGATATCATCCAAACTGCTCCAGTCTTCAGCTTTGTAGCTTACGTGGCTTTGTGCACTTTTTTTTTTTAAGATTTTATTTATTTATTTGACAGAGAGATAGAAGAGCACAAGTAGAGGGAATGGCAGAGGGAGAGGGAGAAGCAGGCTCTGCACTGAGCAGGGAGCCTGATGCAGAACTCGATCCCAGGACCCCGGGATCATGACCTGAGCCAAAGGCAGATGCTTAACCATCTGAGCCACCCAGGCGCCCAGCTTTGCGCACTTTTGAATGGGACCCCATTTATTACTTCTTTTGGGCAGAACTCATGAAGCAGAGGTGATGTAAGTTCACAGTGCATTTGCCACATTTGAGCCAAATTTTTTGTCCTTCCTCCTTCCCTGCTTTCCACTTTCCTACTCTCCCTTTCTTCTTTCCTTCCTAAAATGTAAGTAAACGACTTCTAAACAAAGGAAGGCTTTTGGCAATATGCAAGTATTAACAGTCCCAAAGTAAGTGTGCAACTTACCTTCTAGGAAGGGACCCACAGATTCTTTTTTTTTTTTTTTAAATATTTTATTTATTTATTTGACACAGAGAGATACAGCGAGAGAGGGAACACAAGCAGGGGGAGTGGGAGAGGGAGAAGCAGGCTTCCCACCGAGCAGGGAGCCCGATGTGGGGCTCGATCCCAGGACTCTGGGATCATGACCTGAGCCGAAGGCAGACGCTTAACGACTGAGCCACCCAGGCGCCCCCCACAGATTCTTATTTAAGCATAATTCCCAGTAATCACCAGCTCTTGATCTTATTTGCTTCCAGGGGGAAAAATTATTACATATAAAATAAATGGTCTCAAATCCCTAAAAGGCATCTTCCTCAGAACTACTTTAACAGGGCCATAGGAGGAGTTTTACTCAATCCTACAGGGCACAGATTCTTAAAACTTGGCTGCACGTTGAAATTACCTGAGGAATTTTTAAAAATTCGAGGCCTAAAACCTGTCCCCCGGGGATTTGAATTTAATTTGGGGTGTGGCCTAAACATATTTTTAAAAACACTTCAGTTGTTAGTTTGATGGCAGCTATCAGCAACATCATCACCTGGGAACCACTTAGAAATGCAAAGTCCTGGGGCGCCTGGGTGGCTCAGATGGTTAAGCGTCTGCCTTCGGCTCAGGTCATGGTCCCAGGGTCCTGGGATCGAGTCCCGCATCGGGCTCCCTGCTAGGCGGGGAGCCTGCTTCTCCCTCTGCCTCCCTCTCTCTCTCTCTCTGACTTTCATGAATAAATAAAAAATTAAAAAAAGAAATGCAAAGTCCTGCCTACCCCCAAACCTGCTGAATCAGAAACTCAGGGTGGGATCCAGCAGTCTGTTTTAAACAGGCCCACCAGGTGGTTCTGATGCACACTGAGGTTTGAGAATCATTGCCTGGGAGAGAGGAGTATGGATAGATAGACTTTGAGTACCAATACCACAGATAAATAGCATGTTTGCCTTCCTCTTACCCATGCTTGGAGAGAGAATTTATATGATAAACTGGCAAAATGCTGCAAATATGTTTCTCAGCAGAAGGTGTAACAAGAAGAAAATATTCCTCTTACCAGCTAGATTGAGAATCTCAAGAAAATCTCCTTAGCTGAGAAAATATCTAGAATAGCCTACTTAAGTTAGGTGATTTCCTATGGGCCACGCATGTTGGCTAGAAGAAAGGCTTTACAGAGAATTTTAAAAATTCTAATGCAAAAAGAAGAGAAACATGTTCTAAAGGCAAAGGGAGAAGAAGTAGAGAAAAAGAGAGTCGGCAAGATGGCAGGAGCTAGGTGCTATTTTACCATTGCCCAGAAAGTTTGGTTATTAAATGCTTGAAATGCTTGGTGTGGGTGAATTCTTCTGAAACTCAAAGAGGTTTTATACCTAAGTTATAGTGGTCATGCATACTGCCACGAAGAACATAAGGTCACGGAGATTCAGCAGACGTCTAGGTTATACTCCTGATTTTTAGATTGAAAGTAGTTGGAATTAGGGTTATCATGGTGCTCAATTAGATTTTGGTTTGTTATGGTAACATTTTAAGGGACTCAGAAATTAAAATAAAATCTTTATTGACCACTAATATAAATCAGTCACTGAACTAAGGCAATGGGGATACAAGATAAAAAATTAGATCCCCCAGCTCATAAAAAAGGTCAAAATCCAGTGGTAAGAGATATCCCCCTATTTCCCAGTTAGACTGTGTAAGGTCTATGCTGGGAAAATAAAATCTCACAGACTAGAGCTAAAGAAACAATACTGCTGTGATTGTGGATGGGAGTATCAGGGAAGACTTTGAAGAGGAGATAACATTTTAACCCAGCTTTTAAAAATGAACAGATTTCCAAAGCTGTGCTCAGTTTAGTTGGAATAGTAAAAATGGTTGGCATAATGGGATACAAGTGCAGGAGATTAAGGTGAAAGTGCTGGTGAGTAATTTTGAGGGAAAACAGGTTTTCACAAGCAAGAAAATTGCATAACCAGGTCATAATTTAGAAAATATTCTGATGGATGCTGTGCCAGAAGGAAGCAACTGGAAGAATGGAGCCTACTCAAGTGATTCTAGCAACGTTCCAAGCAAGAGAAGAGGAGTGTCCAAAAAGGCAGAGAGACACTGGGCACTGAGAGGAACGAACTGATTTTTGTTTCAGGTCCCTCGTGTCTGAGGGCAAATTGTTTGGCAACTGTGGGCTAAGAGAACATCCAGGCATACATGTTCTACATATTGAATGTACAAATGTGTTGAGAATAGACTGGAGGGTAGACACAGACAAAAGAGATAGTGTGAAGGCCAACTGCAATAATCTAGACAAGAGACGAGGAGAATTTGGCCAAGAAGACAGAAGTACAAGTGGGGAGAAGTGGTCAAATCCTGAATATATTTTGAGAATACTACTGATAAGGTTTGCTAACGTGTCGGATATGAAGTATGAGAGACAGGAGTCAAGGATGACTACAAGATTTTTGGCCTGAGCAACTGAAAGTTTGCAGTTGCCATTAACAAAGATGGGGAAGACTGAGAGGAATGGGGAGAGGAGGGGGAAATAAGCTTGAGGTGCCTGTTTTACATCAATAGGAAATATAATACATTTACCTGAAAATATTTGACTTGGGGATTGGTTTAATTAATGGATGATGGTTGATTGTGGATCCATCTTCACCTGTGTGTCTTTAAATAATCATACAAGGATCTGATTTTTTTTTTTTTAAGATTTTATTTATTTGAGAGAGAGATTGAGCACGCAAGCAGGGGGAGGAGCAGAGGAAGAGGGACAAGCAGACTCCGTACTGAATGTAGAGCCCAACAATAAGAAAACAAATCAATTTAAAAATGGGCCTACAACCTTAATAGACACCTCACCAAAGAAGATACACAGATGGTAAATGGCCATATGAAAACATGCTCCATATTATATGTCATCAGAGAAAAGGAATGAGCTCCCACTGCACACTTAGTAGAATGAGCTACCACTGCACACTTAGTAGAATGGACAAATCCCAAACACTGACAACACCAAATTTTGGCAAGGATGTGGAGTAACAGGAATACTCATTCATTGCTGGTGGTAATGCAAAATGGTATAGCCACTTTGGAAGACAGTTTGGCAGTTTTTTATAAAACGAAACATATGCTGGGGCGCCTGGGTGGCTCAGTTGGTTAAGCATCTGCCTTCGGCTCAGGTCATGATCCCAGGGTTCCGGGATCGAGTTCCGCATCAGGCTCCCTGCACAGCAGGGAGCCTGCTTCTCCCTCTCCCTCTGCCCCTCCTCCCTGCTTGTGTGTTCTCTCTCTCTCCCAAATAAATAAATAAAATCTAAGAAAAAAAAAACTAAACATATGCTTATCATGTGACCCAGTAATCATGTTCCTTGGTATTTACCCAAAGGCAGTGAAAATTTATGTCCACACAAAAACTTGCATACACCAGCTTTATTCATAATTGGCAAAATGTGGAAGCAATCAAGGTATCCTTCAGTAGGTGAATGGATAAACTGTAGTATATCGAGACAATGGAATATTATTTAGCACTAAAAGGAGATGAACTATCACACCATGAAAAGACGGAGAAACCTTAAATGTATATCACTAAGTGAAAGCAGCCAATCTGAAAAAGCTATCTACTGTGTGATTCCAATTATATGATATCCTGGAAAAGACAAAACTACATAGTCAATAAAAAGATCACTGCTTGCCAGGGGTTGGTGGAGTAGGGATGAACAGACAGAGCACAGAGGAATTTTAGGGCAGTGAAAATACTCTGCATGATACTATAAAGATGGATACATGTCACCATATATTTGCCCAAACTCATAGAATGTGCCACACCAAGAGTGAGCCATAAGATAAACTACGGACCTTGGGTAATTATGATGTGTCAGCGTAGGAAGAGGTTTATCAACTGCAACAAATGTACCGCTCTTCTGGGGAATGTTAATAATGAGAGAGGCTATGTAGGAAATCTCTGTATTGTCTCTTCAATTTTGCAGTGAACCTAAAACTGCTCTAAAAATTAAAGTCTTACACACACGTACACACACACACACAGAGTCCAGAGAGGCAAAACTTGAGACACTATTTTTCCATATTTATTTAGCTTTCTTTTAGCTAAGTAAGCACAGTTTGAAACAACTCACTAATTTTACAATTCTGCAGTTACAAACAATATCATAACATGCATGAATAATGCTCTAGATACTACTTTAACATAAGTTATGAATTGGTTTTGTGTTTAGCTAATGTTATGGGTAGCTACTGAGTTACCAAATACTCTACTGAAAAAGCTGAGTGAATTTTAATTGTAGTAAGTTATTAATCTTTACAAGTAAAAGAGAAATTCTGCTAAGAATATGAGGATCAGGGGTTTTCCAAGTAAGAAGGAAAACTTAACTATGACAGGGTATAAACCTATATAAATTAAATCAATTGGCTAATCATATTTTTGAAGAGGTCCATAAGGCATTTGAGAATTCCTTAAATACCTTACATGTTATTATCATAATATTGTCAGTTATATCATTACAAGTTCACATAGTACAACATGTTGTACATACTGAAAATTCCTTTTCCAAAGCTGGTCATATTTGAGCTGATTTCTACAAACTTGTAACTGCTAATCTGTGTAGGTGGCTCAGTGAGCTACTTAACAAAGCAGTGCTAAAAAGCCTGGAAATCTAATTTTGAGAGCCCAAAACCCCTACTTCCACTTCCAGTGACTAAAATAGAACGTGAACATTCACTTCAATTGTAAAGTAAGTAATAACGGAAGCAGAACTCAGGAAAAGTACATGTGGGTCTCTTGGCCTAAACTTCCACTGTCAGCCTGCCAAACACTGAGTCTTAAATATTCAGTTCTACTGCCACCTGCTCTCAAAATTGTGTTCCTTTCCACAGCCTCTTCTGTGGACATTACAGCACTTAACACACTAAACTGTAATCACTGGTTTTGTCTGACCCTTGTATTAGCATTTGAAGACAGACTGTTCTTTCTCACCTACATTTACTGATCATCGCATGTTAAATATTCAGCAAATGTTTGTTATATGGATAAATGTTTATTTCAGATGTCGTAACTAAATATCCCAGGTGTTGTAATTAAACATTGTAATAAGTATTTCATTACTTAAAACTATGTTTAATATCATGCCAAAAATAAGAAAGAAAACTAATCATCTCAGCCTACTTCTAACTTTAATCTTTGTGTTCATTTATATTCATGCACATGGTGTTACTATACACTGGCACAATGTAGGATTAGCTTCAGTACCTTACTCTTCATTCACATTCACTATTGTTAGTGTAGATCAGCACAATCCCTAAAGAAGTATGTCTAATGAAATCATATATATCAGTAATGCTAACATTGAGCTATTAAAATAAATTTTCTCATCTAAGCTCATCTGTCTCTACTTTCAAATCAGGATTTCTTCATGATAAAAGCCAGGCCTAATCATTTTTTAATTCTACTTTTCCTTTGGTACAATATACAAACCATAAAACAACAATTTCCACCAGTTTTTAATACATTACTATAACCATTTTATGTTTCTTCCCCATTTATGTTCTTACAGGTAAAATGGCATTACAGTGAATTCTCTTGGATTGCCAAATTGCTTGTTCTTGTAAATTCACCATTAGAATTTACCTTATGTATATTACATAGCTTTAAGGAACAATTTATCACAAAAATGTTAGACTTCAAGAAGTGAAAACCAGCATCCGAAATCTGAGTAAAAAGTGACACATACACAATTCTTTCCATCAACAACAGAAATCACTATGTAGTATGGTACTCTTCATTTTGAAATTTTTTGTGTAAACTTATATAACTGTCAAGAAATGGTTAATTTCTTTTTCCCCTTCACAGTAACAAAGGCTCCAATAAAGTAGTTTCTATACCAGTTTATTCTTCATAAGTAAGTCACTATTATAATAGACTATGGAGAAATGAAAATATTTAAACTTTGAAAAAAAATAGCCCTTCCTGATTAATGGGATTTGTTTTAATGGGATTTTACCTATAGTATCTTACACCTTAAATGAGTAACCATTAAAACAAAGAAGTTAATGACAAAGTATCCATGGAATTGTATCACATATCTCAGGAAAAAGACATTCGGAAAAGATTTAAGGCTAGCCAGGAACAGCCTCTCATAAAACCTAACGAACCTTACAACTGTAATTAGACTTCAAAAGGACCAAAATATTAGTTTATGTTGAGCCAAGATTAGGAGAATCTTCCACTGTTGACATTTTCATGTTCTTAGTTTTTCAATCAAACAATCGGCCTGTAATTTTGAAAACACAACATATTTTTAAATTCTAGTTATTAAAGCCTATATGAAATAATTCTACTGGTATCCCTATTATATTAAGTCGAAGCAGAAGAGCTGGATAATACATATTCTGTTCCTAAAATATATCTTATAAAAAATTTCTCAATATAATAGTTTTATAAACTATAGTAAAGGTATTCCACATTGTATATACATAGGCAGATTTTTATCCACATTGCATTAAAAAGCTTCAATAAGAAAAGGAAAATAAATATAATACTAACATTTTACAAAGTAAACTAGATGTGGAGGAACCTTAAATGCATATTACTAAGTGAAAGAAGCCAATCTGAAAAGGCTACATGCTGTAGTGTTCCAACCATATGACATTCTGGAAAAGGCAAAACTGTGAAGGCATTAAAGAGATCAGTGGTTACCAGGAATTAAGGAAGAAGGAGACGTGACTAGGTAAAGCACAGAGGATTTTATTATACTATAATGTTGGATACATGTTACTACACATTTGTCTAAACTGATAAAATACAGAACACCAAGAATAAACCCTAGTGTGAATCATGAACTTTGGATAAAAATGATGTGTTACTGTAATTTCATGGATTATAACAAACGTTATCACTGTGGTGTAGGATGTCCATAGTGGGAGACTGTGAGTGTATGGGTGATAGAGGGTATATGGGAACTCTCTGTACTCTCCATTCAATCTTGCTGTGGGCCTAAAAGTGCCCTAAAAAATAAAATCTGTTAAAAAAATTAAAAAGTAAACCAAAGTCTTCTAGTTATTATTTCAAATACTTTTCTCTATCTGAAACTTTATATAAGAGATTTTGAAATAAATCTTAGTATCTTTATCTTGATTTTTTTCAAAGTCTCATAATATATGCTGACAGATCTAAGGAGAGTTCAGATTCACAGAATGAACCATTAACAGATCTTATAACTTTGTTCATTCATTTTTTTTCTAACTAAAAAGTCATGTAAGGAAATACAGTTAAAAATATTACAAAAAATGTATTTTTCATTACTTTATTATAAAAGCATGGAGCATGTAGAAAATTAGAAATACAAATAAGGAAAAAAATCCCTTTTTTAATCACACTGATTTTTTAAAGAGACCACACCAACTGCCCTATCGAATATTCTACTAATTTTTATTTAGAACACACACACATAAATATCTTAAATTATTTTTAAATTAAATAAAATCATCTGGACAAGTTGAAGAGAGGGATACTAAGTTTGAAATATGAAGTTTCTAGAAATCATGCTTTTTAATTTCTTGGGTACCATGACTATAATAATGATACGCATTAACAGCAATTATTTAATTTGTAATTCAGTGATTACTTAAAAATAGCAACTGTAAGTCTCCTTACCCTCGTGGACACATAGGGACTGGTAAATTACTAGGCGAGTGGCCCTGGAAGGACAGTCACTTAATAACCAAGGCTTGACTGTCAGGCGGCAACAGGCCTGTAGTCAGCTTGAATTCTATTCTACTTCTGCCCTAGCAAAGCAGGATTCTGTAATCTTTTAGGCTCAATGGCTTCAACCTCAGATCTGACAGTTAATGTTACCAAGGCAGCCCTTTTCTAAACTAGAAAATTACAGAAATTCAATTTCTACAATAATGTTGGGAATGATAACAGAGGCAGGAGGTGATATTTACTAGTACTTACTATTTGCAAGGTACAGTTTTAAGTGCTTTATATGTAAATTATGTTATCAATCCTCTTATCAACCCTACAGGTGGGCAGTATTCCTTATAGGCAGGTAATAGATAAAGAATTTGGGCCTTAAAACATTTAAGTAACTTGCACATGGGACCTCAAGTAACTGAGCCACAATTTCAATGTAGATCGGACTCTGGGTTCTGAACTGCTAATTCCGTGGTTCTTCTATATCATATCCTCCGCTTACAATGGAAAGACATAGCCATAACTTCTCTTCCTACAGAGCCGATACCCTGGAAAATCCCTTAAACTAAAAATATTACTTTGGATATGTGTGAGCAGTACATTAAAAGAGAGGATCAAGCCTATGAGAGCTGTTAAGTGCCTACTGTTGCCAAGAAAAGAACTATAACAAAAGGACAAATATTTTAAAATACTTTTGTATGCTGCTACTATAATAATAACACTTACTGTGATAAACCAATAGGAATTCACTCTATAGACCAATTTTGATAAGAAGCTAAGTTGATCGATAGGCGCCAGCACATGAAGGTGCAAGTGGGAGATGGAAGAGAATGGTGGCATGTGGAAACCCATTCTAAAACAGAAAGGTTACAGATAGTTGGCAAGTCAGTTCTACAAGAGTTTAAAGCTATTTTTTCATGTTAAAACACATAACCATTAAAGATATCCAAAACAGGTTACCTAGGGTGGACTGATTGCCACTCAAACATCACTTTTACCGCTTTCTTTATACACTTCTCAGTATTCACACACTTTCTCCTCTTTTCATGCTGAAGTTCACAGTAACAAACTCTTCATCAAGGAAGGGCTTAAGAGCGTATAATGTCTCAGTAAAACCTTTATGAATTCTGAGTTGGCATTATGTTTTATCACCTCAGTCCTTATCAATTTTAACCTTTAATTCTCCTAAGATATGGCTCTGCAATGAATCTTTTAAAAAAAATTACAGGGCACTCCTGGGACCTTTAACTTTTAGACTGTACAGCTGAGGCATAAAGTTGTTGGTTGTGTACTATGTTTGGCATAAATTCCACCCTTTTCTTTAAAAAAAATTACATGACACTCAAGTAGAAGGGTTCCTTTATTCCAAGACATAGCCAGTGGATGGTGTGCCTTCTCCTTTAATAAAGCAGTCATTTCCTTACCAACCCATCTTTCCATAGTGAGATTATTTATATCATTATTAAAAAAACTTTATCATCACTCGAATTTCTTGCTTAATAATGAAAATACATTAGATAATAATCATAATTATCTGCTTTATAAAACATTTATAAAAGAATTCCTTTGACTACTAACAAATTTCTACTAAGAAATTTTTTAAATATGATTCTCTCTCTTAAAAATCAGTTTACAGTTTTGTAAGTCCACTTAGAAATTCTGAGTGGAGCAAGGCACACTTGTAACAATAATCCAAGCCTAAAGCCTAGAAATATTTGCCTCCTCAAACTAGAAGTGAGTCTCAATTAAAAAAAAAAAAAAAAAAAGACTACAGTGAGAGGGAGTGTAAGGGGGTGTAGGAGAAGTGGTCTATTGCAGCAACACAGGACTGACAATGGAGAGTCAGAAACACGACACATATTGAAAAGCTTCCACCACTGCCTAGAAAAAAGAGACTGAGTTTTCCTTCTGTGAAACAGGAGTCATGTAATACAGATTCTGTATTAATGTGTAACAATAACACAAACTGTTACAAAGTAACACTTCTAACTTCTAAAAGTTAGAAGCAACTCAAGGGTTCATTCAACCCTTTCATTTCAAAGATGGGGAAGCCAAGATCCAAAAAGTACACTTTCCAAGGTCACAAAGTCAGGCAGTGACAGAGTGAGGATTGAGACTCTTGGTCCAAAGTCCATTCTTCTAATAAGCACTCCTCTGACTGGGAAGGGAATGTACTGCTTTTGGCCAAAGGGTCTCAAATACCATCTGTTCCTTATCACTATCACCCTTGAATAGCGCTTCACAGTTTTCAGAGGATTTTCACACACACAATCTTATTTGAACTGGTAAGTAGGCAGAGCAGGTATTATCTCAGGGAGGTTAAATGCCTCAAGTATCATAGCCAGTATGAGCCCAGTACTCAGCAAGTAGCATGGACAGCATTAGAGCTCAGGTCTCTTTGAATTCCAGTTCAGATGTTAGAAGTAATCTCTGATCTACCTGTCTCGGCAAGCCTTTGGTCACACAAGGCAAAGTCAGAAGTCTTTTAAAAAGGAAAAAACACTATTTAGATTAAGTAAAAGAGTTGCCACATTGAACATTATATGCTTTTTTGCTCAAACGTTGGCAAATGCCAGAGATCAGTTCAGTAGGCAACGAATTCAAGTTAATTTCCCACTAGAAGTATAATACTATATTTTTAAATCACATAAAATCAAATAGTTTCTAAAGAAATTTAATTTACATACAATTTTTTTTTTAAAGATTTCATTTTATTTATTCAACAGAGAGAGAGAACACGAGAGAGGGAACACAAGCAGGGGGAGTGGGAGAGGGAGAAGCAGGCTTCCCGCGGAGCAGGGAGCCCAATGCGGGGCTCGATCCCAGGACCCTGGGATCATGGCCTGAGCCGAAGGCAGACGCTTAACGACTGAGCCACCCAGGCGCCCCTACACACAATTTTTATAGAAATGGACATATTGAACAAAGAAAGGTGGACTTGTAACTATTTTACCTACCCGCTGCTTAAATAGACTTGTCTGCCCAAACTCCAAGTGGTGATTATTAGATGCTGAGACATGAGAGGAAGAAGTTTTATTTATTAAATTTATACTACCAATGAACAATGTATGCTCACTTTCAGGAAAACTGTATTTAAGCTACCTCTGCTTTCATTTCCCAGGAGGGAACGACATTTCAGAAAAACTAACTATACATATTAGTTTCTATCTGGAAGTATACATACCTCGCATTTTTGAAGTCAGTGAAATTATTCCTTTCAAGAATGGTTTTTCCAACAGTTACCATGCTCTCAACTATAAAACAGGAAAGAAACTACATTATACTGTAGGAGACATTACTAAATTGTAATTAGTTTTAACTTTTAGGATCCTAATCAAAAGTCGTATTCAATGGGTAAACATTTAAAGACCTGTTTAATAGTTCTAAGTTACTGAGAAGTTTGCTCATCAAAACTGAAATGAAGTATCAACTTATCAAAGTACAGTGTATAGGCTGACTTTGAACAGCTGTTGAGGAGTACTATTAAGTGACTACTTAGGACATCTGATCCCACTGAGGTCTAATTCTAATCATAAGGAGACCAAGTAAGAAACAAAAACATGTTTGAACTAAGAAGACATGCAGGAAAACTGAATTTGTCTTTCAACCCAAATTAAGGATACGATAGCCTTTCATGTCAGCCTACCTCTGACTAGCTAGATGTTCATATAATTGTTTTGGCTTCTGAACTCTATCTGCCTTAGTGTCTTTATTGTCTTGGTGCTTTATGGCCTTCGGATAGGAATACACTTCCCCATGAGAAAAAATTTGGTAACCTGCAATCTCCAAAGCACAATACCAAAATTTAGACCTCTTTTGTTTCTGAATGGTGTAACCAAGTATTTGGAAGGGGGAAAAATGAGAGAATCTACAGAAGATGGTTGTTATAAAAGAGGCTCATAAAATTGTTGTGAATGTTTACTTCTCTAAGTCAGGCTTGAGCCAGGAGGACGACAGACTTCCATGACAAAGTCGGTACCATATTGTCTAAAAAAAAAAACTCAAGTTACTTCAAGCAAGACTGTATCTTGTTTTCTTTTAAAATACTCCCAAGATTCCAGACATGGAAGAAAATGTTTTCTCCTAATTTCTTTAAAAGACATATGACTGCTTAAAGCAATAATTTTAACAGTACCAAGATATTATAATGTAGATGTAATATATATGACAACAATAACACAAAGTGTTACAAAGTTTATCACATTTTTCATGAATTGATATAATGTTAATTCTAATTAGGCTATGATAACTACACAGTGAGTATTTTAGTCTCTCTAGAGCAACCATTTTTTAAAAAAAATGTGAAGAGGAATACATAAAAAGGCAAGAAATAAATTAAAATAGAATAACAAAAAATATATTTGAACAACCACAAGAAGGCAGGAAAGAGAGCAATAACAACAAAAAATGGGACAAGCAGAAAACAAATGGCAAGATAGTACACCTAAATCAAACTGCATCAATAGTTATATTAAAGATTTATGAACTAAACACTCCAATTAAAAATCAGAGATTTTCACACTACATTTAAAAAATAATAATAAATACGCAAGACGCAGCTATATTGCTATCTTCAAGCCTTTAAATGTTAATATTCAATTTGGTTGAAAGTATAGAAAAAGATACCCAATGTGGACAGTAAGTAACAAGAAAAAGTAGTTAAATTCATGTCATACAAAATAGGCTCAAGAAGTATTTCCAGAGATAAAGAGGGACATTTTACAATGATAAAAAAGGATCAATTCATTGAGAAGGTATGACAATCATAATTATGTATTCACTTAAAAATCAGATTCAAGATACATGGAGCAAAACCTATTGTCTCCTTTCTATCTCACTGTTATCTATTCTTTCTTTCCTTATACTTACTTTGGTCTGATTCACTTGCCTCTTTCTAGCATCCTAAAATAGAAATTTAGTTCATTGGTTGTAAACATCCTCTTCTAACATAAACATATACAGCTATAAACTTCCCTGTAGGTATTGCTTTGGCTACATTTCACAAATCTTGATATGTTGTATTTTTGCTATCAATTCTTTATTGTTGTCTTTGGCTTATTTACTTGGAAATTATTTAAAAGTGTGTTAATTTAAAAATATTTAGTGCAATTCTAGATTTTATTTTTCTACTTTAATTCCACTGTCATCAGAGAACATAGGTTATAAGATTTCAATAAGCTGAAATGTATTTAGACTTACAGAATATGGTCTATCTTGGTCAACATGTGCTCTTAACAAAATGTGTACTTTATTGTTAGGGGGAGTTCTAAAAATATCAATTATAATCACCATGCTTGATAGTGTTATTTAGCTCTTCCACATTCTTATTATTTTCCCAACTTCATAGATTGTATATAAATATTAACTGCAAGAACATTTAAACTTTTATTACAGAAATATTAAGACATAAACAAAATCACAAATACCCACCATGCTGCTTCAAAATTGGTTAACATTTTATTTGCAACAGTTATAAAAACTTTCAATAAAACAGAATGCTAGAAAAAGAAAACCAAGCATGAACATATTTCTCCCTCCTTAAAAAAGCATTATAAAAAGGAAATACTTAAGGCATGGTGGCTGCTGTTTGATGCTAAATGTTGCAAAAATATTGACCTTTATCTGCTGGAATAAATATGAAATGTACTCATAGAAGTTCAGATGACTAAGGAATTTTGCAATATTGAGAAGAAACAGTTTAAAAACTGGTAATTCAATAGTCTAAATACTAACGAACTACACTTCAAAGTTTTCCATCGAAGATATTTCTTATTCACCTCCAAAAAATCTGGCCCAATCTATCTTGTCAGCTACTTAAATTATTAACCAAACTAATCCCAGACCCTGGAGACAAAGGCTATGAAAGCAGGTATGAAGTGAACTTAGAAATGTCTTAGGAAATGATAACTGCTAAGTCACAGAAATCATGAGTAGGAAAATACAGGATAATCCTGGAAGAGACAAGATTCAGAAGCCAAAAGGTCATTGCTAAAATCCCATCACCAAACTTTGGTGTTAGTTCATCTACACAAGAAACTTACAGGGCAGGTACCAATATGGTCTCATTTTTTTTTTTTTTTTTTTAAAGATTTTATTTATTTATTTGAGAGAGAGAATGAGAGAGCGAGAGAGAGGACATGAGAGGGGGGAGGGTCAGAGGGAGAAGCAGACTCCCCGCTGAGCAGGGAGCCCGATGCGGGACTCGATCCCGGGACTCCAGGATCATGACCTGAGCCGAAGGCAGTCGCTTAACCAACTGAGCCACCCAGGCGCCCATGGTCTCATTTTATATAGCACCTTCCATTTTCAGAGTCAAGGAAAGCCATCATTTAAAAAAACATAAAGAGGCATTATCTTTTAGAGATTTTAAAGATTAAATAACATGATGTCTGGAATTTGCTTTAAATCCACTGTGGGAGAACGTTAATAGATGAAAAAGATTGGCCACAAGTTAATAAATGTGGAGCTTGGGTGATGAACACAGGGAGATTACACTATTTTCTTTATTGTTGTATATATTTGAAATTTTTCATTACAGAAGTTTCACAAATGCTCCTCTTTCATTAACACCTGGCTAGACTTTTTCTTTTTAATTGTCACTGCTATCACTGATGCCAATTCAGGATGACATAACCATGAGGAATACTGCTATCATCTTACCCAGTTCTATGTGATCTTTCTTTAGCTCTCTACAGTTTCCAAGATGCTTCTTTGGCACCACAAGATAATGATGAGGTGCTGCTGGTCTGATATCTTTGAAGCAAACTAGGTCTTCATTCTGAAGGAAAAAAACATATCATTTGTTAGTGAATCTTTTAAAAAGAATTTCCTAATGCTGTTCTGACATGTCTTAAACACCATAAATCTCAGTCTGATAGGCAAATGGTACTTATGTTACAACTAACCCCAGCTGGGCAATTTTGTGATTATGCATTAAGTTCATAAAGACAAGCTTTAGCATCCTTCATGAGATGCTCATTTGTTCCAGAAAATGAAGACTTATATAAAGCTAGTTTCAGGAAAACAATTCTCAATGAAGTTCAATAAAACTTTATTACCAAAGGGGTGCCTGGGTGGTACAGTGGATTAAGTGTCCCACTCTTGGTTTTGGCTCAGATCATGATCTCAGGGTCGTGATCTCAGGGTTGTGAGAAACAGCCCCATGTCCAATTTCATGCTCAGTGGGGAGTCTGCTTGAGATCCTCTCTCCCTCTCCCTCTGCCCCTCCCACTTGTGCTCGCTCTCTCTCAAATAAACAAATAAATCTTTAAAAAACAAAACAAAAAACTTCATTACCAACAATCCCAGGGTTTTTTTTTTTATTTCTTTATATACTGCTCCATCTCTACCTATATAAGGGTTTTTCACTCTTAATATGTACTTCTAAAGGTCTGACTACAGAAACATAACAAGATTGATAAATTCTTTTTTACATTTAATTTTTTCCAAAGTCGCATGTTATACAACTATAATAGGAAAATCACCTAGCATCTACATATCCAGAGGTTACCTTTTTAAACATTTTTTACAGCAGTTATACACAAATACTTTTTAGTCCTGTTTACAGCATTAAAAAGCCTTTGAAATGTTAAGACAAACTCCAGTATATTGCACTAAGTGTCCAATCCATTATACTAGTTTCCTGATTTACATACTCCACATACTTAGGTAAGGAAAAAAGAAAAGAAATGAAAAAGGGAGTCTTTCAACCTACTGACATTTGAGTTTTAAGCTTTTCCAAAAGGAAAATCAATATTCCCTAAATATCCTTATTCAATATCTTATATAAAAATTTTTTCAATGACTAAAAGACACATGAAAAGATGCTCAACACCACTCATCATCAGAGAAATGCAAATCAAAACCACAATGATATGAAACTTCACACCAGTCCAATGGCTAGTATTAAAAACACAGGAAATACGTGTTGGCATGAATGTGGAGAAAAGGGAACCCTCTTGCACTGTTGGTGGGAATGCAAACTGGTGCAGCCACTATGGAAAACAGTATGGAGGTTCCTCAAAAATTAAAAACAGAAATACCATATGACCCCCAGTTCCACGACTGTGTATTTATTTACCCAAAGAAAATGAAAACACTAATTCCAAAAGATGTATGCACCCCTATGTTTAGTACAGCATTATTTACAATAGCCAAGACATGAAAGCAACCTGAGAATCCATCAATAGATGAATGAATAAAGGAGATATGATGTACATGTATAAGGAAATATTACTCAGTCATAAAAAATGATGAGCTCTTGCCATTTGTGACAACATGGATGGACCTAGAGGGTATTATACTAAGAACAAACTGGTAGCTGCTAGAAGGAAGGTTGGGGAGGGGGGGTAAAACAGGTGGAGGAAAACCTATGCATTTTAGTTAGCCGATGCAATCAATGATTGAATTAGATTTCCATTAAGCTTTCTAAAATATTGAAATTGGCCCTCTGATGTTACTCTCTCCTATCGCTACTACTGAACTAGCCATTATTTAGACTCTTCATTTTAAGACAGATTTTTTCTCCTATTCCGAAGATACAATGACAAAAAATATGAAATGATGCATGTACAAAGCTATCCTTTGCAGCATGATTTGTAATAGCAAAAAAAAAAAAAAACCCCAAGAGTCCATAATTCAACTAGGAGACCGGTTGAATAAATTATAGCAAATCCATACAATGAAGTAATACGTAGCTACAAAAAGGAATGAAAAAGATCTTTATATACTTATAAAATCATTTCTGAAATACACTTCGAAGTTAAAAAAAATAAATGAGGAGCAGGAGAGTGGTAAGGCCATCTTTTGTGTTAAGAAAGGGGAGTACAAATACAAACGTATACATACGTATTCTCACAATGGAAGGCTAAACCAAATATATATTTTTTAGTTTCTTGTGAGGGAAGAGGAACAGGGTAAAGATGATAAGAGAACGGAAGCTAGACTTTTCCGAATGTACTTAGCTTTATAATTTTGACTTTAAAAAAACAAGAATATTTAACACCCTTTTGGACTTAAAAACAATCCCTAAAAATTGAAAACAAACAGAAACAAACCTAACCTAATATGTCACCTTGATAACATAACCATACAAAGAAATTTCTTTAAAAAAAAAAAAGATTTTATTTATTTGAGAGAGACAGAGAGAACCAGAGCGCACAAGAGAGAGCACACGAGTGGGAGGGTGGGGCAGAGGGACAGGGAGCAGCAGATGCCCCGCTGAGCAGGAAGCCCAAGTAGGGAGGATCTCAGGACCCAGGAACCATGACCTGAGCTGAAGGCAGACACTTAACCAACTGAGCCACTCAGGCACCCCCAAAGAAAAGATATTTCAAGTGACTTTTAAACACAGAATTTTGACTATACATCCCTAATGACAACCACTAAATGAGAACTTTTCATTTACGCTTTCAACACAGATCACAAGCAAGCTTCTCAAGTGTGGGACATGCCATATTTATCCTTGAACTACAAGTGAATAACACATAAATTTGAAAGATTGTTCAATAAATAAAAGATGCTTAAATAGAAAGATAAAGCTACCAATGCTCCCTCCTCTACTCCTTAAAAAAAAAATGGTGTCATTATAGTTTTTACATACTTTTCCAGTAACAGAGATAGACTTTCCAAGATCTTTCAGTCTGTCCTTGCAAAACACCTTCTTAAAGTTGGAATTATGGCCACTGTTTGATTTTAACAGTGTTTCTCAGCCCTTTTTCATTACCATCCCCCCTAAGGCAACTTTTTAGATTTTTTTTTCCTAATTGCCCCCCTCCCCTGATATTTTAATACCACAGGCAAATTGTACATGTGTTTATATCCTAAGTACTATACGTGTATTTTATATATATAAACTTTTTTTGCCCCTGCCCCTGTCCCAGGCAAGAGCATCAATTTTTACCCCTTTTGAGAATGCATGGATTTGACAAACAGCTAGTCCATCTTAACTTCATTATCACCACTGAATCCAAGCATCTGGGCTTAGCATCCATTAAATACAACAAATAAATTGTGGTGAACAGGGTAGGTGGGCACTCAACCTCCATTCCAAATACTTCTGTGTCTTTAGTACCACAGAAATTTAAAAAGCCAAAACCCCAGATGGAATTCAGATCTTGCCAACTAGATGTATTTCAGACTTAGGTGCTTTGATAAGCTAACCTGAGAAAAAGCCATCTTTCTGCATCTTCCGCTAGTTCCAGCAGGCAAACATGGTCAGCTCTAAGACTACCGAGATTCTCTTTCCTCTCTTCCCTACCCCCATTCCATTGTCTAGTCAATAGCACCATGCGAGTCAAGAGACAGACATGAGACATTCATTTTTTTGGCACCACGGCCTACTTGCGCAGACCCAGCAGTATAGGGTAGCCCTGAAGCTGTGTTATTGGTCAAAGGGGAGTAGAAATATGTAGGTGCTATGCGCATTTAGCACCCAGAGGTCAGAAATGGGAAACATCCTAAAACAGGTGGAACAGCTCTGCACAACAAAGAGTCCAACCCCAAACGCCAAAAGTACTCCCACTGGAAACACTGCTCAACAGTGGCGATCACACTGCTTCGTCACCTCTGAGTCACAGCTACAGAGACATCTTCCTGAAGTCTAAGTTCTAGTGGCAGTCACCTGACTCCTACCTTCCTGGCTGTGGCAGAGGAAACAGGTCCTCAGTGTGCAAGTGATGTTCTGGATGTCATTTTTTTTTTAAGATTTTTATTTATTTATTTGACAGAGAGTGAGCACAAGCAGGCGGAGCGGCAGGCAGAGGGAGAGGGAGACAGAGGGAGAAAGAGAAACCAACTCCCCGCTGAGCAGGGAGCCCGATGCAGGACTCTATCCCAGGACCCTGGGATCATGACCTGAGCCGAAGGCAGACACTTAACGACTGAGCCACCCAGGCGCCTCCCCAGGAAGTCATTCTTGAAGGCTTTTCCTTCAGCCCCTGCAACTTTTTTAGCAAATAATTCCCTACATTAAATCAATTTCTGCTTTAAATATTGAGTTTTTCTTTCTGCAACTAACCCCTGACTGATAGCTAAAGCAAATAAAAATAAGTAACATTTGAAAGAACATTTCAGTACCACACCATCTGAAGTGTAGGGCAAATTTGGTTAAGAAGAGGGAGGACATTAAAGTTAAACTAGTATTTCCTCAGTGTGGCCTCAAGCAAGGTGAAAATAAACACCTAGCCTGGTATTTCTCAACCATGTTTTCACTGTCACCCCTCTGAGGACATTCTTAAGACTTTTTTCCTGATTCCACTCTCATGATATTTTAATACCGCAGACATACTCTTTATCTGTTTATGTCCACTATGTTTACCTTTGCCTCACACAAAAAGAGTAAGATACTGTCACCCCAAAACCAACTTTTATCCCCCTCTGAGAACGCATGGCTAGTATTTGCTTAGTTTCAACTCTGCAGTATACAACAAAAATACTATATGGATGCTTATGGAGTGAGGAATCTTCTCTAGCTTTTGTCAGAAAGATTTCCCAGACTAAACCCACATGATGCTGATAACTCCAATTATTCCAAATCAAATTTTCTCCTCTGGACTTAATTATAAGTCTACCCTACTTTATATAAACCCAATAGTTTCTAAATATTCACAATAAACATATATGAATGACTATAAGAATAAACTATATATATAATGCAAAATACACAAATTAAAGATTAGTTTCTCTTTTTAAAAAGATAAATCTTTAACCTTTAATTGGTGAGCTCTTATATATGAAATCATCTTAGATTCAATTTTAAAAAGATCTGCAACCTGGGGCGCCTGGGTGGCTCAGTCATTAAGTGTCTGCCTTCGGCTCAGGTCATGATCCCAGGGTCCTGGGATCGAGCCCCCATCGGGCTCCCTGCTCAGCGGGAAGCCTGCTTCTCCCTCTCCCACTCCCCCTGCTTGTGTTCCCTCTCTCGCTGTGTCTCTCTCTGTCAAATAAATAAATAAAATCTTTAAAAAAAAAAAGATCTGCCACTTTTTGAGGCACTGTTGTACAAGCATGTGCATCTTGCTTATGTTCTGCATTATATGGACTACTGTATATATTCATCCTGCGCCACCTATGTAGGATATAAATTAGTTAAAAATATTGAATGTGTCTAATTTCCTCTATAAAAATGTTCCAGGCTTTTCACATAGTTCACTCTGAGAATGTTCTTCAAAGAGAAAAAATCCTGACCTTTGGCCTGGAAAAAACTGGGATAGAAGTTTGGAACATCCCACCCCCTCTCAGGGGTGACGATTTAATTATTTTTTTTCCCTAAGATTTTATTTATTTGAGAGAGAGAGAGAGACAAAGAAAGATCACGAGCAGGGGGTAAGGGCAGAGGGAGAAGGAGACTCCCAGCTGAGCAACGAGCCCAATGTGGGACTCGACCCCAGAACCCTGGGATCATGACCTGAGCTGAAAGCAGATACTTAACCGACTGAGCCACCCAGGTGCCCCCCTCTGTGACTATTTTTAGACAAAACTTTTTACACTACTAGTACCTATTATTTACTAGTTTTCCTCAACATTGGTACTGGAGTATGCAAAATTTAAAAGCAGTTTCTAGACATCTAAGAAATATCGAATTCTGTGAAGCTAAAAAATCCACTTTACTTCTTGCTAGCCTAATTTCATATGTGGTGAAATCCTGACTCTATGGATCAGTTCAGCAGAGGCCTACTCTACAGACAAGTGATGCACTGCCCCTCTCCCGGTAGCTGCTTCCTGTCTTCACTCCTTCCCCTATTCAGCATAGATGTCAAGGTCTATCACTTCAGTCCTCTCTCTAGCCATAAATTCTTACCTTTGTTCCACTGCACCTCCAAAACACCCACAGGGCCAGACCCCAACCGTGGGATGACCCAACTGTTCACCTTGTCTAAAACTAGACCCTGGCTGCTGCTGGAGGGGTAAAAAAAATCACACAGCTGAACAAAATACTGCAGGTGGTAGAACCACCTCACCAAGCACAGGGCACTGTAACCCGCTGCCTCCTCTGTATTCAGTCCACCCTTTAGATTATAAGATCTGAACAGTGACTATCCTTTATCTTATTCACCAATGAATCTCCAACACCAGGTGCTTAGAACAGATCCAATTCACTTTTAACAAATGAATTAACGATCACTAAACAAACAAACACCCAGAATCTTTGGAGCTGACCCTCTCCAAAGCCTGTTTCTTTAAAGGCAAGTAGAACCAGTAGAAGAAAATGTGTACCAGGTATCTGTTTTCAAGTACCTGAGCAAAATCTTAGTGCTCTGAAAATGTGCATACATCCCAGCTGACAACACCTATACGAACTTTACCCTTCAGTGGAAACCTGAGACTATTAAGAAACAGTTTGACCTCGGCTCCACCCCGCCCAGCCTAACTTCAGTCAGTTTAACGAAGCTTTTCCCAATTACCATTATCTCCTTTCTACCAGTTTTCTCCTTAGTAGCAGTATTAGAGTGTGTAGAATTTAAAATCCTGTCTAGAAAGGCAGGGGGTGGGGATACGGGGGTGGGGAGAGGAATCAAATGCTATTTTCTGCCAAATACCTCGTACTTGCAGACAGAAGCCGAAGTGTGTGGCTTTATCGCTACATTGTCCCCTTCGGCACAGCAAGAAGATGGCTGGAGACAGACCCCACACCAAGAGAAGCAAGTCCGTCATTAACACCAGGACACCCAGCCTCCCCCACCCCGGTCCACACCTGCGAGGCCTCCCTCCCGGGGGCCTGAAACGACGCCACAGCGGTCTGCCACCGCGAGGCCTCGGTCCCTGGGCTCCCCAACCCACGCCGGGTCTGCATGCAGCCCACCTCGCAGTACAGGAGCTCGGTGCCGGGTTCCTGCTGCCCCGCGATCCGGCAGAACACGCACTTGCTACTGTAGTCCTCCGCCTTCGATGACCGTGCGACAACATCGGTAATCTTCGATGAAGACACCTTAGATTCTGTAGACTCCACTGCCTCAAAACCAGGCTCGGACTCCACGCTACCGCGCTTCGGCTCCTCCGCCATCGTACCCGCCCCAAAGTGGCCAAGAACCTTGACCGCTCCTGCACGGCTGGCCCTGGTCCGCCTCCTGCAGCTGCTCAGTTTTACCTGGAGGCGTCGCCCTTCGCCTGCCGCTGGGAAGGGCTGGGAGTTGGGCGCACGCGCGGATCCTAGCTGTGACTGCGACGCAGTGATCGCTCACGCAGCCAGCGACCGTGAGGGGGGGCGCGAGGACGCGCACGGATGCGACCGGAGGAGCCGGCTGGGGCTTACGGAAGTCGCTCCGCCCCCTGCGTCTCGTTGGTAAAGACGCAACACGTCCTTCGAGACGCAGGAGCGCGCGCCGCCGCGGTGACATCACTGTCGCGCCCTAACGTCCGGTCAAATGGGACCTGGTGGGTATACTGGAGGTCCTTTCCGAAAGCTGCAAGTTAGCATCCCCCAAGAGTATTATTATGTTGTTAAAAAAAAAAAGTTTTTTAAAAATTCGTAGGTTTTAAGAGAATGAGCACAATTTCTAGAGCATTCTTTTCAACATAGAATCTGTGCTCATAGAATTGTGCTCATTCGTTGGTCGTGCTTCATGCCTCGACCACTACAATAACCTAACTAGTTTCCCTCCTCGATTCTCTTGTCACTCAAAAACCCTTCAGTAACTATAACGCCCAAAAGAAAAAGTCTCAGTTAACTTGGTAGTCAAGATGGACTGATTTGATCTCAGCTTTTTATTTTATAATACTCGGCATTTGCTGAACACCTAAAAATGTGACGTATTTTCTCTCAACCAAACAAGGTTGGTTTTATAATCCTCATTACAGAGATGAAGAAACAAACTAAGATAAAGGTTTGTCTAACTCCAGAACCCGCCAGCCTTTTTGAACACAACTTTTTTAACACTAAAAAATTTCTTAAACTAGCTCATTATAGTATCCTTGTTATTTGTTAACTTAGAAAATACATAATAACAAAGTCCTATTGTGAATTCAGTCCTGTTTTTGAATAATTTATATTGTATTAATTGAAAGCATTTATATATTTTTTAAAGTAGTTGTACATTATGTGTTCAAGACATTTTTCATTCGTTTTGCAGTTTGCCAGTGGTTTGGGGGACCATTATAATAGCTTCATACCCCATCGGGAATCCAAGGCAGAGTTCAGAATGAGTACGTTACTTTGCCTTACTAAGTATCCACTATTTCCATGCACTGTAATACACCACATCACTTTTTTTTTTTAAAGCCACACTGTTCCTTCTGAAATATCTGTTTCCATGTCTGCACATCCAAATCCACCTTCCAAACCACTCCTCAAATGCTCCCTCCTTCATGACATTTTTTTTAAATTAACCAAACTGAAATAAGTACTTCCTCTTGTGAATTCACAGAGCAGTTTTTCAATACTTCTCTTGTAGAACTTATCACTCTGTATTATATACTATTTATGTACGTATTTTTCTTACTAGAAATTATGTTCCTTGATGAAAAGAATGGGTGTCTTTGAATCTACTGTAGTGCCTCTTACAGCGCTTTGCATGTAGTTTTTCACTGAATTGTCTAATGAATAAAAGAATCATTAGCAGTAAGGTTGCTGCATAGTACTGTTCAGATTGCACACTGTAAAAGAACACCATAAATAAGAATATGCTAATTTACATTGTAGATAAATATTACATAAAATCACAGGCAGACCTAAAGTTCTGGAGCAGTGAAGAGCTAACTCCTACAAAAACCCACACTGGGTGCATATGACTACACACACTCCGGAGACTATCCACCTCTATATTGGCACGCATCTGCACAAGTTGTACCTGCCCTGACTACATTCCTAGAGACACCTGTGATTGGTCTCTCACTTGCCTGGCACTTTGAAAGACTTGCTTCCCATCCCCAGCTTTGAACTTGATATCATTGTCTATCATGGAAGTGGGAGAAGCAACACAAACTATTTAAAACTTGTCTGAAGTAGTGGTGTGGGATCAAGCAAAAGCCTGGGCAGTTGTGTGCACACAGGCAGAGCTGCTACCAGTTGGTGCCTCGGTTAGCTCCCCAGGGAAACCATCATTTGGGTTTTGTGACAAAAACAGCATTTTACTTGCGAAATGGAATGTTTTCACTGATTTCACAAGGGCACCATATGGGCTAGTAGCAGCCCTGCTTCAAGCATGCTCTGGAGTCAAACAACTCTACAGTTTACCATCTGTGAAGATTTGGGCTAAGTTATTTATCTTTCTGTGTCAAGGCTTTCTGTTTCTTCATCTATAAAATGAGGATAATAACAATGCTTTTAATGCAGATATTATTTTGAGAACTGAAGCCTGGCAGCCTGGCACAAAACTCAATAAATGTTAACAGTTACTACCAATAGGTAGTGATGGTATGGAAAACAATATAAGGGATCCGATGGTTTACTTGAATTTAAATTCAGAAGCTTCAGTGCTCCGATCTAACAGAGACTGAGTGAGGGTTTGTAAAGTCATTTCCTCTCCTCCCTTTTCCCCTCCGTTCCCCACTTGTCTCTCCCCCTGACATACAAAAAGCTGTACATATTTGATAAGATTCTTCTCTTTAGCTACACTCACTCCCTTGGTAATCTCACATGGTCTGTGGCTTTGAGCACATATATCCCAATGACTCCCAAATTTAAATCTCTAGTATAGACCTCTTCCCTGAACTCCAGACTGCCAATTCACCCCACACACATTATAAACATGTCTGAAACTAGGCTATGGGGAGAGCTTTTTCCCCTCCCCAAACCTGCTACCATCTTACTTGAGGGAAAACTGTTCTGCCATCTACTGAGGATGGACATTTTGAGATCATATTTGATGCTTCTCCTTAACTCTTAGTATCCAATCCATCAGGAAATTTAAAGTACATCCAGAATCTGATGTCATCACCACTGTCAACCTTGACTGAGCTACCATCACCTCTCATGTGAATTATTCAGTAACCTAACTGGTCTTCCTACTTCAGCCTTCTTCCCACTCCCTTTACTGTGTAGTCTTAACGCAGCAGCCAGAGTGATCCTTTAAAAATGTAAATCAGATCATATCTCTCCTCTGTTCAACATCCTCCAGTGGTTCTGTATCTCACTGAGAGTAAAAGCCAAAGGACTTAGCTATGAGAACCCTTAAGTCTCGACGTTATATGCCACTTGCCCACCTCCTTACATTCTGACATCAGCTACAACCATTTCCATTGCTTACTCTGCTCCAGCCACACCGGATTCCTTATTACTTATGCCAGCCAGGCTTGGGCCCACATCTGGGCCTCTACACTGGTTGTCCCTCTGCCTAGAACACACTTTCTGTTACTGGCCATGCAGATTTCTCCTCTCAACTCCTTCAGGTCTTTGCTCAAATGTTTCTTCCCCAGTGGAGTCAATTCTGACCACCTTGGCAAACTCCCCCCTCATTCTCACCCCTAGATTTCCCTTTCCCTTTCCCTTGTTCTGTTATTTCCATCACACCCATTACCTTCTAGATACTTATGCTTAAGTATTTAATACTATATGGTAATTTTATTATATATAAGTGTTTAAATATTACATCATTAACTTACTATGATTCTTTATTATTGTCTGTTTCATCCTCATTAAAGGTAATCTGAACAGGAATTTTTATCATTTTTGTCTGTTTTTAGTTCATCGAAGTATCCCCAGTGTCTCCATGTGGAATATGAGATACCAAGTGTAATCAAGGACAACTCAGAGGTTCTTAGTCCAAAAACTGGAAAGTTGAAGCCCATGATTACTAAAATGGAGAACCCTGGAAGAGCAGGTTTGGGGGCAGGGAAGACCAGGCATTCAGTTCTGGGTATACTAATTTGAGATGCTAGCTCAGTCTCTTTAGAGTTGCCACTTAAATGTCTGTCTGGTCTGTTCATAAAAGTCTGTTTCAGTAAGCAACTCCAAAAGCCTTAATGCCTTAGAACAGAAAGGTTTATTTCTTACTCACATGTGTGTCTGTCTGTTGCATGTTGGCCCTGGCTGTGCGGACCTCATCCTGTAACCCAAGCTGAGGGAGCAGGGATGGTTCTGGTGTCAGAACAGAGGGAAGACAGAGCCCAGTGGAGCCACATGATGGCCCTGAGGGCTTCTTCTCAGGACTAGCACAAGTCACTTCTACTCCTATGTCACTGACAACAGCAAGTCACATGGCCAACTCTGACATCAGCGGACCAGGGCTAAATATAATCTGGGACTGGAAAAGGCAAAAACTTTTGAACAATAATACAGTGCACTGCAGATGCCTATTTGACATTTAAGTGGCAATGTCATTAGGTGACTACATATATGAGCCTAAAGTTCAGTAGAGAAATCCAGGCTACATGTATGAATTTTAGAATCTTTAGCATGTAGTATTTACATTCTTGAAGTTAGAAGACATCACCAAAGGAGTAAGTATATGTAGAGAAGAGAAAAGTTCAAAGGACTGAGCTAGGGGAACTCTGGCATTTAGAAATCAGAGACATGAGAAAAGGCCAAACATGACTGAGAGAAAGTGGCCCAGGAGAAAGTCATGTGCTGGGCAAAGCAAAGATGGTCTCAGGTAGGAGGGAGCGATGAGCTCTGTCAGGACCTGCTGATGGGATACAAAGAGGACCGTGAATTGAGTGGAGCTTTTTGGTAAAGCTGAGAGAAGCAGTTTTACTGCTGGGGTTGGGGAAGAATCCTCATTCTAGGGGGTTTAAGAGAGAAGGGTAGTAAATGAAATAAAGGGAGCAAGTATGAACAGACCAAACAGATTGTTCACAGGAAGAAGAAAGTACCAAAAGAATGCCAGAGACTACAGCTACACTGGTAAGGATCAGAGAGGCAGAGATGCTGGAATAGCAGAGTGGCTATTGCCAGCTCAAAGTAAATGCACATCATTTAAGGTCATCTACTCAGGTGTCTCCATTCCTTGCAATCTGAGGAAGCTACACTAACTCACCATCCTTTCTCCACCAATTAACTCTACCTTTATCACATTTTTTAAGAGAGGGAGGGGGGCTTAGGGAGAGGGGGAGAGAGAATCTTAAGCAGGCTCCACAGCCAGCCTGGGACCCAACTCGGGGTTCGATCTCACAACCCTGAAATCATGACGAGCAAAATCCAGAGTTGGATGCTTAACCAACTGAGCCACCTAGGCGCCCCCACCTGTATCACATTTTAAATTATCTTTCCTTATACATCTTTTCTAAACTCCTAGTGTTTGATGGGGTGCCCCAGGGCTTACTCCTTGCTCTTCTTCTCAATCTATATTCACTTCCTTGATCTTATCCAGTCTCAAAGCTTAAAATATCTATATGCCATGACTCCCACATTTCTAACCGTATTCATACTTTTCTCCAAGTCAAAATCCAAGTGCCTACTTGATATTTCCACTCAGGTGTTTAGTAGATTGAACTGCCGATCTCCCCGTTATAAACCTCTTATTCATAGACTTCTGACCTTGGCTGATGGCGTTCTAATCCTTCCAGCTCTAGATTCTGTGACTCCTCTGCTCAAAATCCCATTCCCATCAGGAGAATGATTAAGAAACTTGCTCTGTGTCATCCCATTAGTCAATGACAGCTGAGACCCCCACCCAGGCAGCCTGTTGGGAAACTGTGCTCCTCACTACGGTCCTTTGACACATGCATCTGTTCAGTAGCTTACACGATGTTATGTCTAGTGTGAGTCCATGTTTGTTATATATACATAGGGATTTGTAAGAAGATGCTGAAAAGATATATACCAGTGTATCTGCACTGTGATCTCTGGGTGGATAAATGACGGCTTGATGTTTTTCCTTAATTTTGCTTATGTATACATCTTCAACAATGAAATTATATTACTTTTGTCATAAGGAAAACATCCTCACAGATTTTTTTAAAATTCAGGATTCCGGATGAACTTCATTTCCTTGAATCATTCTCTGTTTCACAACATCTCATTCCATAAATTTTTGAGTTGTTCGACCCTGATGTCAGAAGATACAGGACATTTTCAGGCAAATTTCTCTGTATTTCTGGCAGAGATGGGCTATAGAACTGCTACGCCTCTGTGTCTGATACAGTGTAGTGTTTCTTTTCATTTTTCAGTGAGATATGGAAATTGTGTTGGGGGATTTATCTTAATATCATAAAGTATCATCTCCACAATAGACACCCTTTTCCACATCCTAAATAGAAATTTCCTAAACATAAATACAAAGACCTTCCATGACTTCTATTTTGTAAATGGAAATAACTTTTTGCTATTTCACCAGTGTTTCAAGAACGTTAGATTTTTCTGAAGGTAAAAGAAAGATAAGCATGAACACATTTCTCCTTTCTTAAGAAAAACAGTATAAAAGGAAATACAGGCTAAAATGGCTATTGCCTGGTACTAAATATTGCATGTATATTGGCCTCCATCTGTTAGAATGAGTGAAATGTCTAGGCAAAGGAAGGGGAGGGAGGAGTGCTTGTATGTGGGAAAGGAGAGCAATTTCCAGTTTCTGATTATTAAGCTGTCTTACTTAGAACACTCTTTGAATAAATATTGGCAAGTGGCCCGGAGTCCCAACTTGTGGCTGTTTGAGCTTTGCTAAAAGACTTTAAGGAAAGTCCTGAACTGTTGTTCTGAAATGGAAACTGCGTAAATCATTTGTAATGGAAAGAATGACAAAAGAAAAAAAAAATCCCTTCTTATAATGACTTTTGATTCCAGCTATTTCCCTGATAAATTATTTTATTTGTGTACAGAATGTAATGCACACATTTCTGCTTTTTTCCCCCCATAATGCCATCCTGAAAGCCATGTCTTCAAACAAATTGTTGAAAGTAATTCTTACTTTTTATCAGGAACAAGTTTACACTTGGACTTTGTATTTCTGATAAAGAATTCAGTATAAACAAAGTTTGATATAACTAACATCATAATAGTTCTAACTTACCTTTGTCTGGCATTTTCTTTCTTTCTTTCTTTCTTTCTTTTTTTTAGATTTTATTTATTTGAGAGAAAGAGAGAGAGCATAGCGAGAGAGAGCATGAGCATGGGTGGGGAGGAGCAGAGGGAGAAGCAGAAGCAGGCTCCCTGCTCAGATGTAGGGCTCCATCCCAGGATCCAGGGACCATGACCTGAGCCGAAGGCAGACGCCTAACCGACTGAGCCACCCAGGTGCTCCCGTCTGGCATTTTCTAAGGCACTTTCTTAAACGTACATTAATTTGATTCTCTGACAACTCAGACAGGTAGCTATTATTGTCCCTATTTTAGAAATGGATAACATGGGACACAGGAAGACGAATCAACCTACTCAGGATGATTTAATTGGTGGTTGATAGAGGGGGGCATCCTACAGCCCTTTTAGTAGCAGTAGAGAGGTACGTTCTGTCCCCCCAAATCGACAGAAGACAGCTACTGTGTAAATCAGCACACACTCCCCATCTTGAAGTTAATTTTCAGTCAAATTCATACCTGCATTTCTTTATAACTTTGAGGTCAAAAAATCTCATCTATACCATTCATTCTGGTTCTTATTAGTTACCCTCAAACTCTTTATTCATACATAAATTGCTATGCTTCTTTTCCCCCAGCTTCTTTCCACTGCCGACCTCTTTGAAATTTTTCACTGTAAAAGCCACAATTTCACTGTAAGTATTCTATATCCTCAGTGTCCTCAGAGAACCATACCTTCACTTTCTTGCCTTAAATGAAACCTGGCATTCCCCCAAAGACATTGCTTCCCTTGAGCCTTGACAAACAAAAACTGCTTTTCCTCCCTGCCTTTCAACATGCTGAGAGAGATTTGAAAGGGGTGTTGGTATTCTCCTAGCTTCTAACTGCCAGTTCCAGGTGATTCCATTCCTACCTGTATGTAACTCCCCACCCTCTGCCCCCTTTTGAGTCTCATGCTGTAGCATGAGGCGTAGTCATCATCGTCCACCAGCTCTAGGTCGCTCGCCCAGATTCATGGAAAGCTTCAGCACCTGGCCCACAAATGCTGCCGAACTCCCAGTCCTCAGTTTGCATTTACCCAGATGCTCTCAAAACCTAGTGACTTTAGGTGACTCTAGTGACTCTTCACACCTCTACAAGCACTGTCCTAGCAGGACAGTGCTCCTGACTTCTTAATAATTTCTGTTCTTGATCTTTCTTCAATTCTTTCAGTTGCCCTCCCATCTTCAACTTTTATCCCTGCCCAGTATAGATCCCAAAGGCCCATCAGTACCCTGAACAGCTTCTGGGCACCCACCATGCCCTCCCTCCATCTTTGCTATACTCCCAACCAACTCCTGTGGTTATCTGAGTGGTTAAAGGCATGGGCTAGGGAGGCCTGTTTCTACCATTTGAAGCCTATTTCTGTCATTTAGTAATTCCACCTTGGACAAGTCATGAATTTTTCAAGGTTTCCATTTCCTCAATTGAGAAATAGTGGTAATAGTATCTGTCTCCTGACCATCATAAGTTATTATGAAGATTAATTGAGATAATATGTGTAAAGTGCTTAGAATAGTACCTGGCTCATAAGCACTCAATAAATGTTTACTATTGTTACAATCAAACTGCTTGCTGATGTTTCAAAAAAAAAAAAATCACAATGGCACCTGGGTGGCTCAGTCGGTTAAGTGTTTGCTTTCGGCTCAGGTCATGATCTCAGGGTCCTGGGATCGAGCCTGCTTCTCCCTCTCCCTCTGTCTGCTGCTCCCCCTGTTTGTGCTCTTTCTCTCTCTGTCAAATAAATAAAATCTTTTTTAAAAATCACAAAACCAAATTAATAAGTGCCAGTACATGCCCAAATCTGCAAAGCAAAACACAATCCTTTTTCACCCCCTTCCCTAGATATTGCCTGTTTCAGGGAGACTTTTGAGTAAATACCCTTGTATGGCCTGGGAACCTCAGATTTCATCATATTAATTATTTGTCCTCCTCATCAGAAGTAGATAGGATTAGTAGGCTGACTAATGTCTATTATTTGTAAGGCAGGAATGGCAAGGATTTCATGTGACCACTTCGCAGAAGACAGACTAGAAGAAACAGGCATAAATAGACATCTCACAAGAGAGAAAACATGAATGAGCAAGAAACTATTAAAAGATGCTCATCCTCTTTAGTAGTCAGGGAAATGCAAATTAGAACTACAATGAAATAACTTTTTTTTTTTAAAGATTTTCTTTATTTATTTGACAGAGAGATAGAGCACAGATAGGCAGAATGGCAGGCAGAGGGAGAAGCAGGCTCTCCACTGAGCAGAAAGCCCGATGCGGGGCTCGATCCTAGGACCCTGGGATCATGACCTGAGCTGAAGGCAGACACTTAACCGACTGAGCCACTCAGGTGCCCCACAATGAAATAACTTTGCACACCTTTGAAAATGGCAAAAATGAAGAAATTTAACAATATCAGATGTTGGACAAGGTATTCTTAGTATGGGCATATAAATGGTACAGTCGCTTTGTGAAACATTGTGGGGTATCTTGTCAAAGCAAATATTCACATACTGGAGGGTCCAGCAGTTCCATCCAGTGAGACTCTTTCACATTTTGTTGACAAAACAAAACAAAAAGCACAAAGCTGTGAGTAACCCTAACCATTGACAGGAGAATGGATAAGTAGTGGTATAGTGGTATATTCACCAGAGGAATTTGTTTTTAAGATTGATTGATTTAGGGGCGCCTGGGTGGCTCAGTCATTAAGCATCTGCCTTCGGCTCAGGTCATGATCCCAGGGTCCTGGGATCGAGCCCCACATCGGGCTCCCTGCTTGGCAGGAAGCCTGCTTCTCTCTCTCCCACTCCCCCTGCTGTGTTCCCTCTCTCACTGTGTCTCTCTCTGTCAAATAAATAAAATCTTTAAAATAAAAAAGATTGATTGATTGACTTGAGGGAGAGAGAGAGAGAGCAGAGCGTGCATACACAGGAGAGCAGAGGGAGGGGCAGGGAGAAAGAGAAAGAATTTCAAGCAGACTCCCCACTAAGTGTGGAGCCTGAGGCAGGGCTCGATCTCACAACCCTGAGATCATGACCTGAGCCTAAATCAAGAATCCGGATGCTTAACTGACTGAGCCACCCAGGCACCCCTCACCAGAAGAATATTAAACACACACATAATAAAATAACGGCTGCAGTAAGCAACATGAATGAATCTTAGAAACAAGGGTAAACAAAAAACAAGTAAATGTACATATTATAATGACACTTTACATATATTAATCTATTTCATTCTCTGAACATCTCTTTGAGGAAGGTACTATTACTCTCATTTTACAGATGAGGAAACTGAGTCACAGAGGAAACAGTTACAGATAAGTGACTTACTAGTAAGTGAAGGTTGCAGGATCTAGCTAACATTTACTACATGCTTACATAGTATTGGGCACTGTATTACCTTGCCTAGATTATCTATTTTATGAAAGATGCTCTTATAAAATGTCCTTCTTGTTTTTTGTGGGGTTTTTTTGGGGGGTGGGATATTGCCTGATAAATCTCCCTAAGTCAACATAATAAGTTAGACTGGAGAATTCAGTTTATCATTTGGCTTTGCACTCTTCTCTCAACCCCTTCACCTAAGTGCAAACTCAGTGGATAGTTGACTCTTCATTTAAATGGTCTTCTGAACCATTTTCTAGGCTTCACTTTTGGAAGTGGAATGTAACTCCCAGCCAATGTCCTAAGCCCCTGAGGCCCTGGAACTTCCCTTCAGTCTACATTTTTCAGAACGCCAATAACTAAGAGATCTAAAAATGAAGGAATTCTTTTCCCAAGGGCAACTACACATACCAGCACCACCACCACATCCCCGAAATCTCTTCCCCAGTCTTCTTTCACTTATATCCCTAAGACCTAAGGGAAGAACTTGAGCAGTTAGAGGAAGGATCATTCCTTTCTGCACCACAACCTTAAGAATCATGCTTGCAAGTTTGTGACTGAACATTGTATGGGGGGGGTGGGGAAGAGAGCCAGGAATCCCAAACCTGTGTTTTAGTCCCAGCTCTGCCGCTCAGTTGTTGGATGTTGGGCAAATCCATTAATGTCTCTGGGGTTCATATCCTTCAGTAATGCACGTCAGTTAAACTTGACATTTATTGGACGTTTCCTAGGTGCCATGCACCCTGCCAAACACTGGGATTATAAGGATAGACAAGACTTGATTAGCCACAGAGAGCTCCCAGACATTAAGGAGCTTTCTTTCTAGAGTAGAGAACTATGGATCTTGGTGCATCAGGTGGTTAAGCAGAGTGTGGGTAACCAGGTGATGGAGATGTTGCAGAGACTAGGCAATGTCAGCATACTGTTGTGGTGGAGAGCTCAGCTCTGGGGTCAGTCATTACTAAACATATTGTGGCTCTAACCCTCATGATCTCTGTGTCTTCAAGCGAGACTTCTCCTGAAGAATCAGTTTCCTCATCTCTAAAACAGAGATAATAATTATACTGGTTCCATTTTGAGGATCAAATAAGATAATGCGTATAAAAGAGGGTGAATCATGATCAATAAATGTTATCTATCCTCCTCATTCTCCCCTTCAGCACTATTATTACTGTTAGCATATCAGTTGTTCCTTAGCAAGGCATCATGACGGGGTTTGGAGATCCAGGCAGAAGTTGTCCATCAACACTGCTCAGCTCTCGCTTACTCACTGCAGGGACGGTACTGAAGATGAGCATTCAGTTCTTGACCCAAGACCTTTCCTGAAGATATTGACACGTGTTAACAGGATGATTACTGGCTAGTGTAGAGTGGAATTGATCTTGGAGGAGGTTATTTCTAAATATTCTGAAGTATGGGGGGGGCTGAAGTATGGGGGCTATAGCATAGCATAAGGAAGAGGATGCGTTTTAGATAAGGTGAAGGATTGCGTTGATACATACTTTTGGGAGATGTTTAAGTGAGGAGTGGAAATCATGCTGAATAAATTTGACTTGATCTAAAAAATTATGGCCCAGAAGTTATAATGAAAGTGATTAATAAATATGACTACAAAGAAATTATAAACTCTTCATGCATATTAAAAATATAACCCAAACAATATTTTACAGTGTGTGTGTGTATATATATGACATATATGACACAGGGCTGATTTTGTGAATATACAAAGAATGCTTACAAATCAGTAAGATGATTTGTATCGACATGGATGGAACTGGAGGGTATTATGCGAAGTGAACTAAGCCAATCAGAGAAACACAATTATCATATGGTTTCACTCATATGTGGAACATAAGGAATAGTGCAGAGGACAATAGGGGTGGAAGGCGGGAAACGGAAGAAATCAGAGTTGGAGACAAACCATATGAGACTCTTGACTCCGGGAAACAAACTGAGGATTGCAGAAAGGGAGGTGGGTGGGGGGATGGGGTAACTGGGTGAGGGGCATTAAAGAGGGTACATAATATGATGAGCACTGGGTGTTATACTGAACTAATGAATCATTGAACATTATATCAGAAACTAATGATGTACTATAAAAAATCAGTAAGATGATGAAAATAGAAAAAATACAAAGGACTTGGACAGAACACTCAGGAGAAAGACACAAAAATAGCCAATAGTGGGAAGATTTTCAACATCATTGATGATTAGAAAATGAAAATGAAAAAAAGATACCATTTTAGCAAAGATTAAAAAGAGATGGACATAATCAGTGTTGGTGAGAGTATGAGGTAATTGGCATACTCATAGACAGTTGGTGTAAACAAGTTAGTATAACTTTTATGGAGGAATAATTAGTATCTTTTTAAATAAAAAGTATGTGACTCACTGCTAAAAATTACCTCAAAAATATACCATTCATAAATGCACCAAGTTCTATATACAAGGATGTTACTCAGAATTTTTTTTTTTTAAAGATTTTATTTATTTATTTGACAGAGAGACAGCGAGAGAGGGAACACAAGCAGGGGGAGTGGGAGAGGGAGAAGCAGGCTTCCCGCCGAGCAGGGAGCCCGACGCGGGGCTCGATCCCAGGACCCTGGGATCATGACCTGAGCCGAAGGCAGATGCTTAACGACTGAGCCACCCAGGTGCCCCTACTCAAAACTTTTTAATAGCCAAAAAAAAAAGTTCTATTAATGAAGAACCGTTTAAACAATGATAGACCCATGCAATGGAGAATGAAGTAAGTCTATACATACTGTTACAAAATGTTGTCCACAGTATATTGTTAAATCAGAAAGACAACTGAAGAACAGTATATACAGTATTCTTCTGTTCATGTGAAGAATTTATAAATAAGTATATGTGTATAGAAATGCCCTAGAAGGAAACATAAGAAAGTTTGATGGTTGTTATCTCTGGGAATGCAGGGAGGAAAATGTTTGCCTTTTACTGAATTGCCTTCTGTACTGTTTAAAAACTTTACCATCAACATGTATTATTTTTGTAATTATGAAAGGAAACAAATCCTTAGTAAAAATATCTAAAGAGGAAATGGGAACCATTGCAATGTGTCTGAAAAAGAGTTTTCCTAACTAAATGAGGTGCTGTCTTAGAAAATGAAGCTTCCTTTGCAAGTCTCACATCATTAGTTTTCTCCATTTGAAGGGCGGAGTTCCTTTATTGTTTAGTAGTGCTTACTTCATCCTGAGCACTACTGTTAAGTGCTCTAATCATCATACAATCCTGGGTGGTCATTATCATTATCCCCACTTAGTAGATAAGGAAAGTGAGGCACGTGGAAGTTAAATTACTTAACCAAGTTCACATAGCTAGTAAGCTCTAGAGCGGAGATTCAAACCCAGAATATTCACACCTTGGGCACTATGCCAGCTGCCTTTTGAAATGTTTAGAAGCTTTGAATTCTACCTGGGTGATCTGATGATAGGACCTATGCCATATGCCCCCAACTCTTCCTTTTGGACTCCAGGTCACACCGATCCACTTTTCTGACCCTTTGGAGGACCTAATAGGGAAACATGCTGCACGAGAACAAGACCAGGCCTTGCTGGGTATGGAGTAATAATGGGGCCTTTTAACAACTCCCACGGTTGACATAATACCTCAACACAGCATGTCTTTGAAGAAATATTCTTACTGTTAACTGGAGATGAAAGAGCTGATCTCAGTCAGCTGTTAGGTAAAATGTCGTTCATCCATCAGCTAGTGGAGACTGAGGTTAAGCCAAGAAGGATTGCTGTAGGGATTAAAGGCTGAACTGATAGGCTGAATTACAAAGTTTTCAAAGTATGTCAAGGAGGATTATTTTTTTTTAGCTGTGGAGACATGAAAAAACATGCCTTATCATGCAAGTTTATTGAACATGAATGTGTTTCTTGTTTAGTGGTTTCCTCAAGTTATGTTAAGAAGCTACATCAGGGTTATTTTTTGTAACCCTAGAGGTGAAGTGGTTGATCAAATGATGGGCCCTTGTTGATGTGTAAATAGGACACTAAGATTATCTGTGGTCTTTAATGCTTTTTGATCACCATTCATTCTAACAGGTTGATGTTGAAAACTTTCTCCACATGCAAGCAGGTTCTCTGGGGGGGCATGTAGCTAGTGGGCATCCCAGTTGACAAGCTTAGTAAAGAAGATTGGTCACCAAATATAACTATTTGAGGCACTCTTGGTGGTTCATTATTCTTTGATGATTCTGAAACTGGATGCACAGTTCTGTGTAATGAATAAACGGTTTTTCCTTCCTGTGGTTCATCATGCATTGTGGATGGGTGCCTGATGAGGGATATGGCATCCTACGGGGCTACCATGAGCAGCAGAATGTCCAATGGTAGGAACAAAACATGCTGATGGCCGAGGCAGAAAATCCTAATTTGAAACAAGGCCTGGGAGAGGTTTTCATTTATCTTCGGGTAGCAATGGAGATCAGTATAACTAGAGAGATTCAAGTTTTCAGTTTGGAAAGATTCAGGGAACTCAGTCCTCTGGTCACTTACCCAAAACAATAAAGACACACACTGTTACTTTAGGTGGTGCCAAGCTGTGTGGATAATGGCAGAGATAAATGAAAGTACTCAGAACTGAAGGTTCTCTTCTGGTGAGGGAATAATAGTCTGAATTCATTGCTGATGGAATATGATTTGGCTGTGCCAAATCTAGATCTAGAGCTGTGCTGTTCACAATGGCAGGGGCTGGCCACATTTGGCTAAATTTAAATGAAAATTAAAAATTCAGCTCCTCAGTCACTCAAGTCACATTTCAAGTGTTCAACACTAGTATGACAGCTAGTAGCTACCATAAGGGATAGTGAAAAATTCATGTAACCTTTCCATCATCATAGAATGTTCTATTGAGCAGCACTGATCTAGAAAATAAACAATAGGTCCTCAAAGATATTCTATCAAGAAACACCATTTTGGTGCCTTGAAGAAACCACGGAGGCCCTATCTAGTTTTTATTCTGAATCACTAGATTTGAAATAGCAAGGCAGGCAGTAAGACAGTAAGACCTTAGATTTTGGTGTGAATTATAAAGCCTAATTTTCTCAGTAAAGACACTTCTGTTAGGGGATCACTATGGATAATAGTCACAGGCAAGGAGGTAGGAGCAGAGGATGTGATGCTCTGAGGTTAGGATTTCCTCTGAATGAGAAAAAGTATGTGACCCAATTGGGCAGAAGGAAGTGGTCAGAAGTATTTCTGATATTTGTATAAGGGGTGAATATAACTGACCTAGAATTTCTGGAACTGCCTTTGGTTTAGACCGCCTTACCTTTCTTATCTGATTATGTTGGTAGAAATAAGTTAGACACCCTAAAAAGAATATGAATCTTAGCTTCCCTATCTTAAGGGACTCTCAGTGCCTTCCTCAACAGGAAAGTAGTTCTTTTACTAGTCTTGTTTCACATGCCTTTAAAAGTTCAGAAGTAATTAAGGAAAGGAACAAATGAAGGGCAATAATACTTCTCACGCTCATCAGGATGTTCCTGGTGACTTGTAGCATGGGGATATATCTAAATCATTTTCAACAGAGTCTGGTGAGCCATTAGGTTGCCCCCTCCCACCCTAGCATTTTGATGTAGTCTCATAAACTGAGGAATTGAGAAGCAGTGTTTGAGGTCTTCATCTTTAGGGCCTAGAAGACAGCATGCCTGGGATCAAAAAAACTGATGAGATGGTAAGATCCTTCATGGATATTAGGGAAGTAGATCAAGAGAGATGTTAAAAAGAGGAGGTCACTATTCAAAGAACAGCTAGAAGATTAAGAACAGAGAAACTGGCTCTAGGAACTAACAGGAGTTTTCATGAACTGACTGAGAGAATAAGAGGGTGGCTACTGGGAAGAAAAAAGGGCTTTCCAAGGCAGCAATAAAAACATGAACACTGGAGCTTGTTTAATTCTGCATAGTTCATCATCCTCTCACACAAGGAGAACCTCTAGCATCCAATAAATACCTGTTGAATTAATCCTCGGGAAAGAAAATCACACTGGATGCATAAATTCCTTTATTGAAAATATTGGGCTAGCACTGCATTACATATACTCAATATCCATAAATGAAGGGCCACACATTTCTGATTGGACAATACTGTTTTAAATAGAGAACACAGCATCTGGATATGCTCTCACAAGTATAATATCATGGACTAAACTAGGTAGGCATGAACTATATGCAAAATGACCATTTTGTTCATTAATAGCATATGGTTGCACATGGCATAAATGCTAAACTTGATCATCATGAGACATTCCTGATCTCTCACACCAACACATCATTTAATGAGCAGGTTAAGGTTAAACTGTCAATATGTTGTTAATCAAGAGTTCTCAATAGGAGAACTTGGGTGAAAGCACACCCAGGCTACATATTTAAGATTTAACAGAATTCATTTAAACTTGCATGGAATGTGAGTAAAATAGTTGCTGATCTGACAGGAGGCCACTTGGCAATTTGTTCTCTTTCATAAATATCCTAAAATAAGAGAATAAAGGAAATATTCTGCCAGCTTAAGGCTAACATTCTAAAGGCGGTTTTATGTTTTTTAAATGCAGGTATATAAATGCTACTTGTTATTAATTTTTCCTTTCAGAGATCACTGGGGATGTAATTTATGACAGACCACTTCTCAGCTTTGGCTGTTATTTGAAAACTTTTTCCGTTATCAGTCTTTGGTTTTCATAAAAGTTTGGCAATCAGTAATATTGTTTAATTTTTAACAAGGCTTTATTATCATTTTTAACAAAGTATTTTATGATATGAAAATGGGTTGATGTTAAAAAATAGGTTTTACTTTTTTTATTCCAATTTTGGTATGAATGCACTTCTTTGCATTGCTTTTTCTCAAGAGTCTAGAAACCAAGACAGTTGGGCTAATTTGACATTTTTCATTTGATATAAAATATGCAGAAATTAAAACATTCAGTTTCTTTTAAAATAGAGGCCTGTTCATTAATTTAAGAACCTGGGGAAAATTATGCACAAAGCACTACGAAAATAAAGTTTTTGTTATTAACACACATGATTTTGTAAGAAACAAAACATTTTGTTTTCAAAAGCAGGGTTTGTTCTAAGTCTGGATTCAGAAAGGTATCCATTTTTGTAAATACCAACTTATGACTGTGAGAAATGGCTTCTTCTTTACACAATTATGTTCAGAGTAAGTAAAAATGTTCCTTTTTTAATGACTAAATGGAAAGCTGGCCTACAATAGTCAAATCAATAAACATTGGTAATGAGTTTTTAAAATTTCAGAATTATGTGTGTGTGTGTATATATGTGTGTATATATATATATATATATATATATATATATATATATGCTTAAGACCTTTCACCCTAAACAATCAGGGCCAAAAAAAAAAAAATTCAATATAAAACTATATAAATCAAATGGGTTTGTTGCCAAAACATAGCACAAAATGTATACATTTATTTCAAGATTTGACACATTAAAAGAAAAAACTGCCAACAAATTTTAGACAATATACTAGAAATAATAAATAAGACAATTTTTTAAAAAATCATATATTCCCTTTAAGTGCCGAGCACTTTCAATTTTTCTAAATGAGACTAAGCTTTTCCATGGCAAACAATATTATGCTGTACATTTTGGTAATGAAAATTATGTTGATAAATACACAAGGCATGTATGTATTTCCACAGTATATTTTTTTTCACAGTTACCAAAAATAAAAATTGCATTCAACTCATACATCTATAAATATTCTGATTCCTCACTGTATAGATTTGAAGGAAATGGGAGTATAAAGTCTTTCAACACTCCGGACTTCAACTCTCTTTCTTCGTTGTCTGCCCTCCACATGTCCCTTTCAGAATCCCTCTGCGGTGTGGCCATGCTCTAAGACGTTGGCGGAAAGAAAGCAGTATGGTGGGATGAGGCAGTCAGGGCCGGGGCTGTGTCTTCCAGGAAGCCAGCTTTAGGAGGGCTGATGGAACCCGATCTTTTTAATGTGGTATTTTAAGGCAGTCTGAGTGAGTTTCACTCAAATGTCCATACCTCGAGGTCCTGAACTATGAAGTCTTCCTTTTTGGAAAGGATATCGTTATTGAAAGTGCTGCAAGAGTTGCTCCGTCCATGGTATAAATCAGCATCTAGCCATAAACCAAATCGTCCCCTGAAAAGATCACAAATACAAAAAGGTAAAAACACTTCAATCTCATGTGGCACACTTTCTGCCCTCCCTTGCCCCATCTTCTTTCCTTTATGCTACCAACAGACAAAACCCTAAACTGCTTGGAAAACAACGCATACATTTCCTTTATTCCATTTAAATGACTCATCTTTCCCAAAAGACAAATGATAGTAGTCCCTCCTTTAGACACATAAATAAACCATTTTATCTTTGACTCTTAGGGCCATGTGTTAGGCCACTGTCCTAATTAAGCACATGGCCTAGCTAAAATCACCTGATACAAGGTTTTGGTTACCTGGGTCAAAACAGACTCTCACAGGTCAGGCAGTAAATTAATAAAAACAAAAATCTTACCCTCCACCACCAAGTTCCAAAGAACTTATGTCTCCATTGATAAAGTATGAGTTTTCTCCACTCCACTTAAAGACCTTAGGGTAGAAACACAAGAGAGAGAACAGACATCCGAATCTGGAGAATCAGCGAAGAGGGAGTTATTAGCGTAGTACCTGTGTGTGGAAGGAAACTACCCCTTGGTTGAGGAAGCTCCTGATTGCCAGACCTTTCTGATACCAGGATGAGATCTTCAAAGGGGTTATAAAGTAGGAAAGACCTCTCAAGCACATGTTGGCTCTGACCTCCTATCATGCCTCCCTCGATCCCAGAACGCACAAAAAAGCAGTTTTAAAGGCCCAAGGAAAGACCCTCCAAGCAGTTTGTGTGCTGCAGCCATGAAGGGCAGACCCAGGCTACAGTGAGTCCAGATGAGGTTATGGAACAGCTGCTGCTCCAAAGACAGTCCCCCGCCCCCACCCCCACCCTCACTGCTGACACTGCAACACTGGGAAATCGGGTATTTCTCCCATTTCGGTACCTTGAAATTGGGGCTAAATGTGTACAGAAAAGTTTCGCCTGTGCCATAATAGTGGTCACTGAACTTGAAAGGATGAGTTGCATATGCTCCAAAAATCTGTCAAAAGAACATAGAAACATTATCTTTTTTTTTTTTTTTTTTTAAGATTTTATTTATTTGACAGAGATAGCGAGCGAGAGAACACAAGCAGGGGGAGTGGGAGAGGGAGAAGCAGACTCCCCGCTGAGCAGGGAGCCCGATGTGGGGCTCCATCCCAGGACCCTGGGACCATGACCTGAGCCGAAGGTACACACTCAACGACTGAGCCACCCAGGCGCCTCGAAACATTATCTTCTTTCAAAGAATGGCCTCCCAAAGAATGGCTTTCTGAAATATTCTAACACAATCCTGTTTTGAGATATCATTAAACCTCTTTCAGCAAAGACCATTACTAAATTAGAGCTCTTAAATTAAAAAGACTACCAACAAACAGATAAGTAAAATATCTCTAGTTCTAATTGGAACTCAAGTGGTTCAGAGAATGTATTTGTCAAAGGCCAGCAATTGTTCCAATTTTAAGACACTTCTGAAGTCCACTATGGGGTCAAATTTCCTTTAGTGAATACAGATGACATACTGGGAACATTAAACAACAAGATGCATCTTGCACACAGAAGTGAGTGGTTGAAAGAACAAAATCATGTGTCTTATGTGTTTTATAAGTGGAGTCATGGCCAGACAGGCCCCCAGAGAAAATCAATTTTTCTCTTTCGATATATAAAAATGAGTTCTCAATATGCTTATTAACACTGTGTCCTTAACATGAATGATCTAATATCTCTTAGCTCGAAATGGCTTCTAAGAAAAAAAAAAAAAAAATCCCATAATACTATGGACCTTAAGGGTGATTTAGATGTATTTGAACTAATAATTTTTCTATTTTTTTCTCACTGTCCTAGCTTCCTATCTTTCTGCTCAGATCCTGATCAGTGCTTGCAAGGGTAAGAGATGGCAAGAGTGAACATACATATTTTGAAAACATCCCTAAGTGATTCTGATATACCTTCTACTTCGGAAACCCACTGGAGAAACACTGCTTTAAATGGAGGTTATCTGAAAAATGTCATAACTTCTGAAAATTATTTTAATTGGGTTATAATCAATGTGGAATCTCTTCTTCACCAATTACACTTAGTTCCTGGCAACTTAAAATACTAAAAATTAGGTAGGGTAGAAGTCTAGAAACTCTAATAATGTTCTTCATACTTCCTGCTACTAAAGCCTTTCTCTAGAGCTGCTAAAAACAAACAAAAACAAAACAGTAACAAAAACATCAAAAATCCATTTTCCTTCTTTTGGTGATCTTTCAATAAAAAAAAAAAACACTGTGATAGGCATCTACTTTTAAAAGCATGTGCTTAAAATAGGACAAGAAGGGCAATGGCCATAGGTGGAAGAAAGTGGGTCCTTTTCTGATCAATGAATAGGAAAAGCCACCCTACGCTCACCCTCTCATGATTCTAAATATATTCTTTCCTAGCTAAAATCTTCTCAGCAATCATGGAAATCTATTTAAGGATTAGGGATTGGATGATAACTAAGAAATTACTGTTAATTTTGTTAGGTACATAACATTGTGGTTATGTAAGAAAATGTCCATTTTCTCTTTTCTATTCACTTATTTTGAAAGAAATTTTATAGATATGTATATAATGATATTAAAAATTTAATATATTTGCCAATAACACAACAAAGGAATCCATGGGGAAAAAAAAGTTGAGACAACCAAAAGTGGTAAAAAAAAAAAAAAAGAAAGGTTAATATAACAAAACGTATAAATGTATATTTGCTCTCCTCTCTTCTCTCAGCTTCTTTAGTAGAAAAAATTACATGAAGTAGTAATCTTTTTATTTTTAAAAATTTATTTATTTAAATTCAATTTAATTAAGATACAGCATATTATTAGTTTCAGAGGTAGAATTTAATGATTCATCAGTTGCATATAATAACCAGTGCTCATTCCATCAAGTGCCCTCCTTAATGCACAATTTATCATTGGGTTTTTGATATACATCAGTGTAATATGTGTAACAAAATCACCACAAAAATGGGAAAATGTAATTGAGCAATATCGAAGTAACATTTCTGTACCTCACTGGAATTAAGTTAGTATAAATCAGACTCTATCAATTGCCTGAATTTTGCTATTTTCCACAATGCTTTGTGGTATAAATTACTCCACAGTCTAATTTGACTAAAATTGGGCCCCTCTGCAGGGGTAGTTTCTTTGGCCAGTTTATGAAGTTTATCCTAACTCCAGGAAGGTCCTCCTTTAGCTATCTCTTTTCCTGGTTCTCTCTAGTAAACTAGATGGTCCTCAGTTTAGCTTGTTGTCTTCATGCAGTTAACAGCCTCCTCTTAATTGTTTACCACCAAAATTTTCATCATTTTCTAGAGTACCCTTTGGCTTGAACTTCTAAATAAAGTCAGTTCATTTGGGGACAGCTTCAGAGCTCTATGTCCTTTTTAGGGTTTTGTTTTGTTTTGTTTTGTTTTGTTTTTAGATATGCTGTGGACAGGGGCTAGGCCAGGGCAAGTTCAACCACTGTGTCTGACAGGGCGGGGGTTATGGTAGATAAGTACAGGATGGGGGAGCATGTGCAAGGGGGCTGGTGGGAGCCACAGTGGACAAGTGGATGAGTGCATGGCTGGGGAAAGTCTGTGTGCTATGTCTGGAGCAGCTGTGGTGGATGAGCACAGAGCTGGGGCCAGCCTGAGTGCCTGGTCTGGCAGGGTGGAGGCCAAGATGGATGAGCACTGGGCTGGCCTGGTGGGGTGGGGCCACAGAGGAATATGGAGTGAGCTTGTGGCACTAGCAAGGGAAATTGAGAGCACCAAAAATGGCACCCCCCAGCACCATGCTAACAAGGAAGTAGCATTAAAAAAAAAAAAAATTGGCACCCTCCAGTGTCTCTATTCCCAGAGAGATCTCCATCAGACCCCTGCCCCTCTGGTATACTCTCTAAAACTAGTCAACAAATCTCCCTCACCTGCAGCCCAGGTGCTTCTCAAGCTACTGCCTCTGTGTTGAGACTCAGCGCAAGTAAGTCTGTGTGTGAGCCCTTCAACTGTGGAATTTCCCTTTCCTACAGCCCTCATGCTCTCCCAGAAATTAGTTGTCGAAGACAGCTGTTCTGGGGGCTTGCCTTCCTGGCACAGGCCCATAGGCTGGCGTGCTCAATGTGGGACTTGAACCCCTCACTGCTCAGAGAGGAGCTGCATGTTTTGTGATCTCTCTCCCTCTTGTGGGTCACTAGGGGGATGGGGTGGAGTCCTGTCAAGACCGCTTTTCCGCCCCTCCTACCCATCTTGATGTGGCTTTTTTTCTTTTTTCTTTTTTTTTTTTTTTCCTGTCCTGTGTTATAGAAGATCCGTTTTGTTAGTCTTCAGGTCTTTTTCAGAGAGAACTGTTCTACCATTGTAACCTTGGTGTGTCCATGGGAGGAGGTTAGCAGAGCTCTAGGTCTTACGATCTGCCTCTTCTCCCAGAGCTGGGAGCCAGGGGCTCTGCTGTGGAGCTGGGGGCTGGATAGTGGCCTGCTTCCCTCAGAGGAACACGTATTTTATGAGCAGGGTGGCAGGTAGGGGAAGTAGCTGGTGGTCTTGGCTTGCCTCACCTGGCAAAGAACTTCTGCTCTAAGAGCTGTGGCAAGGGCTTTAGATACTCTCTTATTCTACCATGCCTAAGGTAGGGCATCTCCCCTAGGAACAGAGGTTAGGTCGAAGAAAATAATCCTCTACTTCTAAGCCATCCTTAGCTGGAATTTAGCCTCCGAAACACAGATCTTGGGTAGGGGGTAAGAAGTGCTAGGGACCTGCCCCTCGAGGGTATATCATAGCAATTTTTAGAGACTCGAAGTGACTGTTGTTTTTTATAATTTCTACCAGTTATGGTTGTTTCACTGATTATCGATTCTGCAGAGCTCCCTTTGCTGCCATGCTGCATGTATAATTCTTTTAAATTAGAATTTTATATAATTTATTCCCAGATAAATTTACAGGTGTTGTTCTATCATGTTCTCAAACACAGCAAAGCCACATTCCTGCCTTGGGGGTAAACGGGTGTGGAGAGCAGAGTTAGTATTCAGGTGTCTTCATCAACACAAGTACCTGGAGGGCACCAGATCCAGTAAGACTGCACCTCCTGAGGAATAGTGTAGCCTTCAGGTAGAGGCCTTATTTATATACCTGCTGATGGGAAGCTTGGTGAAGCTGTGCTGCATCCCTGCTCTGTGCTGCCAACACGTTCCCCAACAAACTTGGTATCTTTTGGTAAATTTGTAGGAGAACTAATCTATACTTATGGTGAGGGTTTGTGTGTGGTCTAAAACCATCTAGCCATAGCTCCTCTAAAACGTAACATCCAACTTTTCAAACATTTCATTAAATCCCTATGTAATTCCATTTTAAACTGTTATTTTAATTTTTAACGATTAAATAAAATGTCATCAATCAAGAAATAATAATAGTAACAGTGATAATAGCTAAACTACTCCCCACAATTCTTTATCTATAATAACCCAGCCATAAAGTCCCAGGAAAGATCACAGTGGAGACAGACGATGCCTCCAGTACCCCCATCTCTCTAATTTCTCCCAAGACAAATTATGATAACAAAGATCTATTTCCCTAAAATGAACGCAATTATATAGCTTCACAGCAAGCTCCCAATGCTTAATAGTGCCCCACATATAACAGGCACTCGTACATTTTCTGAACATATGAATAAATGAAAGGCTGTTGAACAAAACCTGCTTCAATGCCAGAAAGAGAAAAGAATAACATCTACATCTTAAAAATGTAAAGGAATTTCTTCTTGATATAACACAGGTCAAACTGGAATGAATAAATAGCAGACTTGAAAGATGTCTTCCTTTTGTGGAGCAAAAACCGGAGTGGGTAGTATATGAAAGAAAACTGCACAGATTCCACTCACACCCAAGCTGACTGAGAGAAGTACTGGTGAGGGGACATGGGGGTAACATCTGGAATTCACCACTGCCTCCATTCTCCTTTAGCACAGGCGAAAGGGCAATGAGCAATGGTACAGAACATTCCTTGCTATTTCATAACAATTGGGTCCTTCAGGTACAACACACCACAGCCCTGACTGGCTCTCCATCTGAGCAACCATGCAGACAAGGTTTGTGGGCACCACTTCAGCTCCCTGGAAAGAGTTCTGGTATGGCACTGGAACTTCTTTCTGCACTATCTCCCAATCCAGACTTGACTTTTGTCCAACTTTTCCAGCTTTAGGTTGCAGAATTTCCTACTATACAGTGAGCACAGGAAAAAAAATTCCCGTCTGTGACTGTATTTGGAAATACACTCCATATTCTTCTAGAGATGCATTCGGAAGTATGTAGGGGTGAAATGACATAGTAATTGGGATTTACTTCAAAATACTCCAGCAAAGAAAAACCAACAAAGAAAGACTGATGAAGCATATGTGGCAAAATCCTGCTAACTGTAAAATCTGGATGATGGGGAGTTCTTACACTGGTCTCTCTACGACTGTGTTAAGTTTGAAAATCTTCACCAAAAAATGTTTTCTGTGAGCGGAACAAGCCTCACCTGATTATCCATATCTTTGATGACCAACAGGACAGGACTGTCTAGCGACGCTGACTTCCGATAGAGAGTTTTCAAACTGGTCCCATGCTCTAATGTGCTATAGGCGAGTCTCCACGGATACCCCTGTACCCTTGCTGGGAGGCGTCGGGCCAGCTGCAAATCCAAAGATGGAGATGTATGTATGCAGTCCGCCCATGGATCTGATAAGCTTGTAGCACAAAGCAAGTACCCGAGGCTCAAACTCAAAAAGCATATTTACTCACATGTTGCTCCCTTTTACTCTGACAAATATTTGTAACTATAAACCAGGAAAGAGAAGGGAAAAATCACTGCTTTGGTGGTGCTGTCTTGGCAGGGATGCCACCGAGAGCATACATTCCCTCTCAGGGACCTGAATGAGGGGTCACTAGGCAACTATACATTTGAAGACACAGCACCTAGCTTGATATGAATTAGACACATGCTCTCCCTTTTACACTTCGACCTGCCCTTCACCAAACAGTTCACGGTTCTCCAGTTGTTCGTTCTAAATGCTCATAGGCTCAGAGCTGCTACTGACGACTAGCTGCAGCTCCCACAGAAGTGAGAAGAAGAAAACACAGGTGTTTTATGCTAGTAGTCAAATGTAGTCTGTATTCATCTTGCTGCCTCTTTCACCTACATTAACAGTTAGCTTAAATTTGGCTGCCATAAATACCAATAATGCGTGTCTCTTCAAAAATACTAACAAAGGAGGCTATGAAGTACTTAAGTCTTCAGAATGCTTAGTATCAGTTGTAGTATCAGCATGAACCATTTCTGTAACTGCTTGGTCAAGTCTCTTGGCTTTCCTGGGCCTTTACAGACTCATTTGCAAACTGAGGGAGCTGAACTTGATTCTTTTAAGGTCTCCGAAATTCAGGTTTCTAAGTTGACTTATGGGAGAAATGCAAGAGATTCCTTACTAAAGTTCAAATACAGCACACCATAGTTTTTCATAAAATTGAAGTAACAGATTTTCAGAAAATACAAAGTGAACAAAGGAAATCACAGAAAAAGGAAAACTACTCCTAGGGGTTGGTAGTTTTCGTAAAGCTAGTAAAGTGTATTTGCTATATAACTTTTATTTAGCCCAATAAGTTAAAACTATTGGAACTCTGTAATAATCACTAGGATAAATTTGGATCCTTTTTTAAGTGTTAGGAATATGCATGAAGACTATGGTAGGACAATTTAAAAACTGTGTTGAAGACAAGAAGGGCTTTTCATTCAGACTTAGGAGATGGATATAGTTTCTGGCCAAGCCCCCAAACTCCCAAGAAGGTGACCTCTTCTCCTCAGAAGAGGAGAAAGGACACTGGTGTTGGTTAGGCTGCTGGTGTTCTTCTTTTAAAACTTGGCTCTACCTTCACCCCGTGAGAAAAGCAAATGCAGGGATGGGAAATGCTTCTTTATTAAGGCCTGGAAGACCCCCATCCTAAGTCCCCAGGGAGAGCCCACCTGCTCTATGTGCATGTTCTCCAGGAGTGCACTGAGGGGCTGCAGGATTGGCAGGGCCACCTCGTCATCGTCTTCATAGTAACTGCAGGTGCTCTTCCTGCGCTTTGCCTCCTCAACGGTGATGATCTGAAATGGAGAAGAGAAGCCCCCCAAACCTGATATATTCGCTTTTCCTTCGCTTACTAAAAACGACCTCAGGTACACACCTGCCTGTAACAGGTGGAGTTTTAGCAGTAGGACAGAAATTGAACCAGAACTCTGGGAAAAGGGCTAATTGCAGCTACAATTTTGAATAAACGCAGAATCTAACACAGTACAACGGAGACACTTACTATGTACAAATTAAAGTCACAGGTTTTCCTCTTCTGCTGCTGCTGAGTGCTCACTGAGTGTGAATTATTATGTGTAACTCCACAGGTGACTTATACCCTTGAAATGCCCTAAATTATTCTCTTTTAGCCTGCATCTAAATTTGAATTGTTAAGGGACTAATCAGCAATCATTCTGTAAGTCTTCTATAAATAGGGAAATTGGGAAGATAAGGATAGTTTGTTTAATCAAGAATCCTCTAATGTTTTCTCTCAAAGCTATGGCACAAAGCACCAAACCCTGATAGAACTAGCAAATGCTAACATCCACCAGAAGCACCAATACAAAGAAAGACAAAGCTTTAGGCTAAATTACAATTAGGTTACATTTCTTTTTGTACAATCAGAAACCATCAAAATAACCTTTCAAAACTGAGAAACAGGACTTTGTGCACATTTATTACTTCATTGTTAACTATGCTTATGAACAACCAAAGTCAATTTCAACTTAAAAATCTATTTTTTGTCCCTCCTAACGTCTGGATAAATCACTAAATGATTTTGAAATTGAATGATATAGTAACTAATTCAGCAAAATACCTCGGTACTAGTATCAGTGACGTTTGCATTATAGAGAAAAAGCATTTACGTTACATCTAGTGAAAGTTGCCAGATGACACACCGCTCGATTTCCAATAGGCACAGTGACAAATATAAAGTACCTGCCACCGGCTGAGCCAGATTTTTGGTTAGGAAATAAACTACTAAGTTTTATTATCTTCTCATGGGGGCTTTACCTAAAACCCTGGCAAAGAATCACAAATGCAGCATTTTAAATGTATTAAATAAAGCACATGTTTTTAGTGAACTCTACATTTAACAGAGGTACAAATAGGGCTATGGAATGAAAAACTAAAATATGGATTTTTACTCCAAAAAGAAGGGACAAGCCACATCTTATCCATCTCCCAAACAAATAAAACACCTGCTTCGGTTGAAATGTCAGCACATCCTTTCTCATTAGAAGGCATTTTGAAACATAGCAAGGGGTGGATCTCTGAGGATGCACCGGCACCTTATTAGCTCTCAGGGACTCCAACATACCTTCACAAAAGGCTCTTGGTCTGGTCTGGCGCAATAGAAAATCTGAATGTCCAAGGGCAACCTTCGGATTCTCATCCTGATGGGAGGGAGAACTGTCCGCTTGCTCTCTAATGAGAAACAGCGTTTTCCTCTGCCGCCACACACTGTTGCTTCCAGCCACGCTGAGCTACAACTGTTTTTGCTGTATCTAGTTTCCTGCATAATTGAGTTTCTGTTTCCCTCAGGAGAGGGTTCAACATTTCTACAGGAACACACCCAAATTAGGATTTAGAGCAAACACACATTTCCTGTCAGGCAGAGCTGTGAGGCTGTAAAATGACACTTTCACCTTTGAACCGGTAGTTTCCTAACTGCAACACAACTCCATTGGTTTGGGGTTTGGGGTTTTTTTTTTTTCCTTTATCTTCTTATACTTTCCTTCCTAATTGTCCTCTGGCTAAGCTAGCTCTTCTAGCCCTGCCTTTCCAGAGTTTTTTTCAGCACCTTCTCTAAAGCTAAATTTCCATTTTAAACTTTATGGATGTTGCCGGACATAGGTTTGAATCTCGAAGGAAGGATAAAAGGAGCCTTTACCCAAGGTAGGTTCATTATACTTACGCCAATGGCATTTTACTTCAATACCACATCATGTTTGTTAGATATGAGGAACTTAAAAGAATGGGAGAACATCTGGTTTATATGAGGCTGAGAAAAATGTTACTTTAGATTCAGTTTTTCAAAATAGCTGGCAAAGGAACATTTACCCTTAATGACTAATAAGCATGATGAGCCCACCTCTACTTCCCAGATCAGATGGCACGAGGGGTTGGAAAAAAATGTAGATTACCATTGGATCAATTTTCAGTGATCTTTCTGTGACCCTTCCACATCTAAAATGGTCTTAGGTACTGCTGAGGGGGTCAGAGTGCTATTGCATAGCTCATCCTAAGGGTTGGTTCTAATGAGAATTCTGGCAGATACTTAGTGACCAGACCCAGGTCAGCTAGAATTTATTTTCAATGCAAGAACCAAGACACAATCTGGGGCAGAATCACTTGGATTTTGTGCCAGTGAGACAGCATTCTCTCTTTAGTACCTGACACTTCACAACAGCTTGCGTTTACTGATTGCCTTCTCTGTGATGGCAAGTGCCAGTTACTTTGCCAGACTTGGGGACACAAAGCAGTCCTTAATCTCAAGTGAGTGAGGAGACAGCAGAGAGACATTTATTTTTATTTTTTTTTAAGATGTATTTATCTTAGAGAACATGATTGGGAGGGGCAGAGAAAGAGGGAGAAAGCCCCAAGCAGACTCCGTGCTGAGTGTGGGGCTCAATCTCACAACCCCAAGATCACGACCTGAGCTGAAACCAACAGTCTGATGCTTAACCAACTATACCACCCAGGTGTCCTAGAGACATTTATAAGTAAACGAATGCCACTCCACGTAATACAAATGCTAACAGTAGCAGCTCACAGGTGGGTGGGGCCACCCAGTGAGTTTTCAGCGAGGGTTTATATACAGAGGTGATGGGGCTTCAGTGTGAGAGCGGAAGGTGGGGTGTGGGGAGATGTCCAAGTGGAGGGCACAGGAGGAAAACAGCTGTGTTCTAGGTTCACTGTGGCTTGAGAACAGAAAGCAAGAGAAGTCGAGATGAAGCTGGGGAGGGACAGACGTGGAGAAAATAAAGAATAGTAATGCCATTAAGAAGTAATGCCATTCCAGAGGCCACTTTTTCTAAAACCCGGCTATTCTTCAAAATCATCTAGGAGCTTTTAAAAACACAGATTCTGACATTCCTCTCCCAGACCTACTGAATTAACGTCTTTAGTGGTGAAGGTCTAGGATTCAGTTAAAAAAAAAAAAAAAAGTTCACCAAGTGGTGGTTCCGATGATTGGCCAGTGCGTAATGATAGCTGTAGGCAATGGGGAGCCACTGAGTGTTGTTAAGCATGGGAGTATATGTTCACATGTGTTAATTAAGCAAGTAAAATAGCATAGAACATATATGAGAGCTTTAAATATGATGAAGGAAACATCAGAAATCATTAAACAGTGCTGGAAAAAATTGACTATTAAAAGTATTACCTACCGCGTATCAATAAATCAACTGCAGACTGAGTGGAGTTTAGATTGGTACTACAGGGCCACCCATACCTAAAAACACTACAGGGAAAAAAATACATAAACAAAAAACACAAGTAAAATTAAAAGGCAAATAGCCATCTAGAAAAAAATTGGTCAAAAATACAGGACGGGCGCCTGGGTGGCTGTCAGTTAAGCGACTGACTCTTGATTTCGGCTCAGGGTCATGAGATGGAGCCCCGTGTCAGGCTCCAGGCTAGCACAGAGTCGGCTTGTCCCTCTCCCTCCCCATGCTTGTTCTCTTTCTCTCTCTCTCTCAAATAAATGGATAAAATCTTCTAAAAATACAGGAAACAAAAATCAGTAAAACAAAAATTAGTATCTTTTAATCATAAAGAATGCAGTGTGATGAAACTATTTACATACATACATATATATTTTTTTCATTTATTCTATCCTCAACCAAGGAAATAAAAATTAAAATATATTGTTTCTCAGCTTCCAAATTAGCAAAATTTTTTGGAAAGGAGTAATAGTAGTAATACTTTCTGCTGGCATAAACACAGGAAGAGGGGTATTCCTCATATTGCTGGCAAGTTAAGTTGTCATATATAAAAAACAGGAGTCTTAAAAAAGTTAGTACCCCTATATCAGCTAACGTCACTTCTAGGAAACTAAGAGAATAGTAAGAGTTGCAGATTATCTCATCCTTGTGAAAAACTTGAACACAATGATTGCCAAAAATCAGGAAATGTTAAATAAATTATAATTGAGATTTTAAATATTATGCAACCCATTAAAATGAGGCTTAAAAATCTTTAAGATGATCCAATTCTCACAAGATGTTAGGTGAGAAAAGCCAGATACAAACCTATACATAAAGCATGAATGCATTTTACAAAAATAAAAAGCAAGACTCCCTACCCTTCTCCCCCGAGATAACATCCTAAAATAAAAGAGAAAAAAAGGAATTGAATAAAATGTACAAAAGTGTTAAGTGTGGTCACATATTATTTTTAAACGTTCCGCATTGTACTTTTCTGTAGTTTCCAAATTTCCTAAAATAAGCAGGTGTTCCTTATGTAAAATTAGGAAATAAAGCTTATTTAAAAACACTATGTATGGGAGAATGGCCTGGTGGTTGCGCTGAGACTGGAGGTGCCCTTGGAAGTCCAAGTGAAGGGTGGAGATAGGCTGACTGGGGCAGGCTTGGTGGAGGGAAGTAGAGGTCCCTGTACCATGTAAAATCACAATCAATAAGACTCTGACTAGATATGGTTAAGGAAAAGAAGCTAGGATGATATCTAGGTTTCTAGCTTGGGACACCACTAATTAAGATAGGAATATGTGAGAAGAAGCAAGTTTGGGGGCAAGATTCGTTTTTTTTTTTGGACATGCTGAGGATCAGACACCTGCTAGCTTCGGGGGGAGTGAAGGTGCCCTTCCCCACCCATAAAGGAGGAGCAGTGCCATTACAGTGGCTTGGCTTTAGGGCAGTGCTAGCATGCGAGCTTGCCCCTGCATGGGAGGGATCGCGGCCGGCATTCTTCTACTCACTGCACTTTTGGACTCTCTGCCATATGGCAAGAAAACAGAGATAAGGTGGCCTGACCAGTCCAGCCACCTGTCTCTCCAGTTATCCACAAGCACAAGGAGCTTGGAATAGGCCAACTAATTTCTTCCTCCTTCTCTATCCCTTCTTTTTTTCTTCCTCTTCCACTACAGATCTAGAGAGTATTCTCAGAGGAATTTGCCCTCTCTTTCATTCTCCTCAGCCTGAGAAGGCCTGGGGCCGACTGCCCAGGCCCATACCAGATCACCGAGCAGACCTTTCTCTCCCTGTGTACCTCTGTGGCTCCTTTTCCCCCGGTGCTGCTAAGTGTGGCCCCCCCGCCCCACACTGCCGGGGTTGTCAAGAGCTGAGATTCAAGGATGGGATTAGTGGAGAGAGGCAGAATAGCCCTTAAAGGGGGCTGCTTTGGCTCAAGATATTCAGGCCTCATCAGGCAAGGATTAAGTCCCCCAGGCAGTCTAACCCTTCTCTCTGGAACTCCATATTGGAGCAAGAGACCACAGTCTCAGTAAGAAAATGTACATTTCCTGGCTTTGCTTCACCTGTGGGGGCCTCTTGAGGAGAGCTGATGAGGTAAGGACAGGACTTGCTATTCCTGGGTGCCTTGGCCAGAATACCTGTATCACACCACCTCTGCCTCATGGACACTTCCAGCAGTGCCCGTGGGGCAGCTATGAGCTCTAGAGTAGCAGCTGGGGGAAGGAGGTATGTGGTGGGGGCAGATGGGGGCGGTCAGCAGCACAAGCCACAAGAGTTGATGAGCTCATCCAAGGAAGACGTAACAGATGAGAAGGGGGCCAAGGACAAACTCCTAGGGAACAGCATGAGAAAAGGAACCAGCGAAGTCGACTCGGAAAGACTGGCCAGAGACAGGAGCAAAAACTAGGAAAAAAAAAAAAACAGATTTGATAGAAAAAGCCAAGGGGGGAAGAGCCTCATAGGCTTAAATATCTTCAAACAGTGGTTTCAAACAAGAAGCTTTGTGAACTGTGGGGAGACACGTAAACAAGTAAACTGTTGGGCAGTACACGAGAGAGCTATGAACGATGAGCTGTGGGAGGACAGGAGGGGGAACGGACTGAGAGCGCCACAGCTGTGACAAATGAGCGGGTCCTTGAAGGATGGCAGGAGTTTGCCAGAGAGAGCTGCGTGTGTGTCCGCTGCACATTCAGGCCACGAGGGAGTGACAAAAAAGGAAGGGTGAGGGGGCACCTGGGTGGCTCAGTAGTTAAGCGTCTGCCTTCGGCTCAGGTCATGATCCCAGGGTCCTGGGATAGAGCCCCACATTGGGCTCCCTGCTCGGCGGGAAGCCTGCTTCTCCCTCTCCCACTCCCCCTGTTTGTGTTCCCTCTCTCGCTGTCTCTCTCTGTGTCAAATAAATAAACAAAATCTTAAAAAAAAAAAAAAAAAAAGGAAGAGTGAGTCCAAGCACATGTATAAAAGGACCTGGTATTCCAGAAAGGATCAGACCTAAGGGGCAGGCTTATTACCCTTGCTCATCCCAAACTGGCAAGGTTCCAGCCTTGGAAGGATCCCACTGCCCACTTGAATCTAAAACCAGGCTGGGAGTGCTGGAGAAAATCACCCCTCACTGACGCCTGGGGCCACTAGAAAAGTCCAGTGGCCCTCAAAACCAGACAGCCACCCCACGACAGTCTTCAGTTAGCGTTTTTCCTAGCCTCCGTAACTGCTATTTCCTACCTTCTCCATATTCCTCTAACTCCTCCTTCACTTCAGGAGATGCCCCTCCTTCCACTGCAAGGAAACCACTGGATGAAAAATGCCACAATTTACCACCACTGAAGCTGCATTTTATTTGCACACACTTTTTTCTTTTCTACTACCCAGCCACCTAAGACCAGTCCTATCCCTACCCCCACATTCCCTGCCCTTGCTCAGAGATTTGCTCTCCCGATCATTTCCTTCCTCATGCCCTTATCTTCTATACCTTCTACTCTGGCGTTCCTGCTGACCTCATCCAAAAGGTTAAAGTCTCTCTCATGAGAGGAAAAGCATTCTCCACCTCACTTCTTCCAGCTTACCATCTCATTTCTACTCTCCAGAACCAAATCTGAGTTGTTTGCCCACGTCTATTAGTTCCACTTACTTACCTCCCACTCATTCTTTGAACCCCTGGAATCTAAATTTTGAACTTACCACTTTAATGAAACTGCTTTTGTCAAAGTCACCAACTACCACCTCGGTTTTAAATCCAGAAAACATACCTCAGTTCTTATCTTCTGACTCCTCTGCAACGTAAGTCATTCTGACCATTATCCCCCTCTTGAAACATTCTCTTCCCTTGGCTTCTAAGACATGACTCTACTTCTGTTCTACCTCCTTCCCTGGCTGCTGCTTCTCAATCACCTTTGTAGTCTCTACTGCCTTTGGCCCCTTTAATGCAGTGTCCTTAAGAGTTCTGTTCTGAGCCCCATTCCCTTCCCACTGTACACACTCTCCTACGATGACCTCATCTACATTCATAACTTCAACTTTGCTAATGATTTCCAAAAGCGTATCTTCAGATCTTTCTCCTAAGTTTTATTCTCAGCTGTCTCTTGGACATTCCACAGACACCTCAAATTTAGATTAAAACCAGAATGCAGAGCATTTTCTACTAAATCTAATACTCTCGCTATTCTCCTATCTCAGTGAAGGGCAGGTAGCACTACCCTCCAGTTCCCACTCTGAAAACCAAGAAATCAATCTTGACATGTTCCTTACTTTCCACATATAATTACTCACAAAATCCTGTATATTCCACCTTCTAATTATCTTTCAAAAGCACTCAATTTTCTCCTTCCCCACTGCCACTCTCTCAGCAACCATTATCTCTCAACACTGATGACCAAAAGCGCCTCCTAAATGGGTCTTCGAGACTCAAGTGTTGTCCAACTCCAATCCTTGAACATCTGCCAGCAACAAAGAGCTGTCTGAGATGCATATGCATGTATACTTCTCCAGACTCAAAACAGTTCAATGCCTTCCCACTGCCTTTAGGAAGATACATATGGCTCATAGGTCCTTCGTGATGTATCCTTGCTTCCTTTCCCTGCTTCGTTTCTTGCCCCTCCTTCAGCTTTGCGCCCTATGGTCCAGCCACGTTGAACTTCTGTTAGTCTATCAAATGCCCCACTCTGTTTCTCCCCTGGGTCAGTCCCCTGCACAGACTTTCCTCTGGCCAGAACATGTCCCATGTCCCATTCCACCCCAACTGCCCAAAGTCCCCCTTCTGATCTTCGTTCAGATCACTCCTTCTGGGCAGCTCTCCCTGATCCCGCTGGCTCCATTCAGGGGCCTGGCTCCATGCTCCTATAGCACTTGGCACTTCACCCACAATGGCAATTATCTCAATTATACTGTAATGATTCATCCATACTAAATTCTGCTTATCTCATCCATCGTGCCCCTGACATGGGAAGGGCTTGGTAAGTGCTCAAAAATATTATGAAGGGCTTTCCAGGCCACATTAAGGAGCCTGAACTTCATCCTCTATATAAAGGGGACCCATTAGCAGTTTTTAAAAGAAAAAGCGAAATGACCTGGCAGTGCGGCATTTATCTGACACATATAACTAGCTCAGACAGAGGAATCAAGTTATTTTCCCCGATAACTTCAAAAGTGCACAGGAAATCTAACTTCTTGCCAGCGAAGAAGTTCGTGGTATCTGGACCCAAGAAGACTTTAATTACATGTTATAACTTAAGGACCATGACAGTCTAGCCCCTCTTGAGTGCTCACCTCCCAGCTCTTGGTGGTTGGCTCACTGAAGAAGTTGTCGATCATATTCAGTTCTTCCTTTTCCACCACCACAAAGCCTTGCTCTTTGGCATCTTTCCCATAGACGTCAGGAGACCACTGAACAAAGAACGTGTACAAGTGATCCACCCTGAAAAACACGTTCGTCATAGGAGTTAAACACCAAATCCACTTTCCTGGCAGGCACAGGTAAGGACTTGAGCGCTCACAACCATCTTTTCCCTGCTTGGCAAATCCATCTTACTAATTTCCCACTGTGAAGACGGTCTCTACCAGTGCAGTCCAAATCTGGAAAATAAGTCAAAAAGTGAAAGCAGAAGTCCACAGACACCGAGAACCTGTCTTTCAGTCTGAGGGAAAGATCAAGAGATGGGACATAAAATTGAAAAACACAATTAAGTATTTACACCAAATATATACTCCTCATTGGGTCTTCATTTATTGAGCACTTGTATTCAATGGGAAAAAAAAAGATTGATCTGGTCCTTTAGTTGGACAGGATAAACAATACTTCAATGGGGTTTTATGTAGTTGAAGCACTGTTACAATTTCAACAGAACACCTTTAATAACTACAAAGTAAATAATACTGGTTGTTGTTCTAATATTAGGAAGAGACCTAATCTTATTGATATGGGAATGTGGTTTGCTTCCTATTTCTCTGTTCTCTCATACATATTTAACATCTAAAGGTACTGTAGCATCTCTCCAGACTTAATCAATAGAGAGATGGCTGATTTCCAAGATTATTGCTCATTTTAAAAAGTTATAATTAGGTAAAAAATATTATAACAATGTTGCTACAGAGCTTGAATGTTTGTACCCACCCCCCAAAGTTCGTATGTTGAAACCTCACCAAAAATGTGATGGTATTTCAACGAAGGACCTTTGGGAAGTGCTTAGGTCATGAACCCTCATTATTGGGATTAGTGCCCATATAAAAGAATCCCTTTTCACCATGTGACACAGTAAAAGGACAGTCATCTCTGAACAAGGAAGTGGGGCTTTGCCAGACAAATCTGACAGCACCTTGATCTTAGACTTCCCAGCCTTTAGAACTGTGAGGAATACGTCTCTGTTGTTTATAAGCAAGCCACTCAGTCTATGGTATTCTGGTATAGCAGCCCAAATGGATGAAGACAAATATTAACAGAACTAAAACAAAAAAGAAATGTCCCCCACAATTCTGAAATCCCAATGGATCAAAAGGTTTTTAGGTTTCTATATTCCTATCTGTTCTTGTCCATATGTATACAATTTTCATTGTCATGAGGGCCAAGAGATAATCGTTTGTGATATGTACCATTAAATTATGCACCTCTGCCATGTTGCTAGTCTTTGTACTGATTCTTAATGGCTAATTTCATGAAAGTAATAGTCATGAATAGCCTGGATTCCTGTGTCCTCAGGATATTTAGCTTGTTCCCATTTCTTCAATTGTACAAATGTTACAGTGAACATCCTCAGGGTCTATGCCTTTCACCATCTTTTGAATTATTTCCTTGAGATTAGTTCCCAGAAAAGGGATTACTGGGCCAGAGGGCAGGATTTTATAGCTTGTGGTTCATCCTGCCAGGTTGCTTTTGAAAGGCCAACTCGTTTACTCTGACACCAGCCCTGCAGTTTGCATTAGAGCTTCTTAACACTCTTGCTTACTCTTTTTTAAAAAAAGAGTTTAATATATATTTAAGTTTTACCTGACTCACGTTACATTTCTTTGAGTGTGTGCTGAACAATTTTCGCATGTTTTCTTCCTGCTGCAGCTTTTCTTTCATGAATGGGCTCCTTGTGACTTTGTAGTCAGTGTTTTCCTTGTCAGTTTGTGGGAACTTTTTTTTTTTTTTTTTTTTTTAAAGATTTTATTTATTTATTTGAGAGAGAGAGAATGAGAGACAGAGAGCATGAGAGGGAGGAGGGTCAGAGGGAGAAGCAGACTCCCTGCCGAGCAGGGAGCCCGATGCGGGACTCGATCCCAGGATTCCAGGATCATGACCTGAGCCGAAGGCAGTCGCTTAACCAACTGAGCCACCCAGGCGCCCAGTTTGTGGGAACTTTTACAGAATGTAAACATGAACCACTATGAAGTGTATTTCAAAGCCCTCGTTTCCCTTTTATATTAATCATATCTTTCATAATATAGGATTATCAATTTTCATATACTTGAGAAGTGTTATTTCCTTGGAGATTACTCCTACTCCTTCAAAACGTGGAGAGCTGGATCCAAGATAAGGTGTGTATCAGTGTGTAAGATATGTTACCATTTCTATTTAAAAAAAAATCAGATATAGGGGCGCCTGGTGGCTCAGTCGTTAAGCGTCTGCCTTCGGCTCAGGTCATGATCCCAGGGTCCTGGGATCGAGCCCCGCATCGGGCTCCCTGCTCAGCGGGAAGCCTGCTTTTCCCTCTCCCGCTCCCCCTGCTTGTGTTCCCTCTCTCGCTGTGTCTCTCTCTGTCAAATAAAATCTTAAAAAAAAAAAGAAAAATCAGATATAGATATAACTGTGCATGGGTGTGATGGTTAATTTTATATGACAACAACTTAGCCATTTTTTGGTCAAACACTAGTCTAGATGTTGCTCTGAAGGTGTTTTTTTTAGATGTGATTAACATTTAAATCAACAAACTTTCAGTAAAGCAGATTACCCTCCATAATGTGGATGGGCCTTGTGCAATCAGTTGAAGACCTTAAGAGAAAAAGACTGACGTCTTCCTTAAAGCAAGAAGGAATTCTGTCTCTAGATAGCCTTCAGACCTGAGATTACATTATCAAAATCTCCCTGGGTCTCTAGCCTGCCAGCCTCCCCAGCAGATTGCAGACTGGCCAACTCCCACAACCATGTAAGCCAAATTCCTTAAAGCAAATCTGTCTATGTATATTTACATACACGTATCCTTTTGGTTCTGTTTCTCTGGAGATCCTTGACTAGTACAATGGACTCTTCTGAAAGGTTATATAAGAAACCGATCAAAATGGTTACCTCTGGGGAATGGAATGGGATGGAAGAATGACATGTTTTACATCATTTATATCTTTAAGTTATTTTAATTTTTGGAGTAGGCAGGACACTTTTATGATTCAAACATTAAAATTATATGTTAAAAAGTAAATAATGAGAAGTTTCCTCTCACTCACATCCCTGTCCACCAAATCCTGTGCCCATCCTTTTCCCTTATAGGTGACCACTTTATTCATTTCCTGTATATTTTTGTAGTGTTATATAAATAAATATAAATATATATTCTTTTTGTCTTCCATTTCTACAAAAGACAGTACTATTCTCTGTCTTGCTTTCTTCATTTAACAATATATCCTAGGTATCTTTCCACATCAATATGTAAATGGTTTCATCATCCTTTCTTTTGCAGCTACCAGTACTTTACTCCGTGGCTATACCAGAGCTTATGTAATCATCCTCTATAGACGGACACTTGGGTTGTTTCCAAGATTGTGCTGTTACGAACACTGCTGTGACGAATAACTTCGTATGTGAGTCACTTCACATGTGCACAGGTACAGTTGTAGGATATATTCCCAGAAGGGGGGCTGTGCTGTTAGAGGAGTATTTCCCTTATAACTTTGCTATATAAAAACCATTTGCCCTTTTTAGGAATGATATCATTGTTTGTCTTCCTATCCTAACAATGATATCACTGTTGCCTTCCTTGAATCTTTGAAGTATTTTTACCATGTAGCATAAAATTTCTCATTAAAAATTAACTTAGAAAAAATTAATCACCACTCCAGAGAGGTTTGATGAGTATACAATTCTAACTCTTTCAGTTTTCTAACACTTAAGATTTAGTCCATCTTAACTGTACTTTGTAATAGAGAACCAAACATGCTTCACTCTAACTCTTGGAAAAGAAGACATTTACTATGCGCATATCCACATTGAATAAAATGACTTCCTAATTATTTGCTAGCAAGCTTACCTGTGAGAAAGAGAAAAGCAGTCCCTGACACCTGGAGCTAGCCTGGCACTCATAGCTAGGCCCTCGTATTCTCCTGTTGAACCTAAACAACTTCACAAAACTTCAGCATCAGACAAGACTGCTCTATGACTATGATGAATGGTGACAAAAACAAGACCACTTTGAGGTCTATGTCATATCTGAATGCAAACAAAAACATGAACATTGTCCAGCCACAAAAATGACCAAACATCCTTCCAATTTGGCTAGTATGAATGACTATGCTTCTTTACTTATTATAGCATTAACCTCTCTACTCTTCCTCTCTAGTCTAGTTCCTCTCGGATAAGACTTATACCCAATCATAGCATGACCTCTGCTTCCTGATAGCATCTAATCTAGAACAAATTCCCACTTCCTTAAGTCCTTCCCTGTATCACCTAACACAAATCTAAATCCTATACCTCCTTTTTAGCACCCTCATTCTGAGATGGCCCGTGGTCCCATGGTATGCGTTCTCCCTTACAGCAATGAGTCAACTCAACTCATTCAACTTTAGGTGTGTTTCCGGAGGTCTCTAGCCAGAGGGCATTGTCTCCTTCAACAACATTCCCTGTGCACCCACTATGTGCCAGTGACCCTGCCCTCATGGAGATTACCTTCAGGAATATGACAGCTGATGGGGATACTGGGTATCATTTAATTCAGCTAACTCTCCTTAGATATAAGGGAATGGGGCTCTGAAGTCTACTATCAGCCTCACAGCCAGGACCAGATCTTCTGAGGTGACAACCAGGGTTCTTTCAACCACCTACAAAGCCCTCCCCTTATTCCACCTTGATTTCTAAATCGTTCCCCAGTTCACTTCCTGGTTATGACACTAGACACATTTTTATCACTTTTTGGACTTACTTTCCATGAAGGACTGCTCATGTATTCTCTAACAGTTTACCCTCATAGGGAAAGTCACTGTGTAAGCATGAACATTGAAGAAGCATCCCAAGAAATGCTAAAAGCTCATGCTGACACATAACCCTGTGCAAGACTATTAGGGAATGAGGAATGTGGTACAGATTTTACATTAGGGGCGCCTGGGTGGCTCAGCTGGTTAAGCATCTGCCTTTGGCTCAGGTCATGATCCCAGGGTCTTGGGATTGAGCCCAGTGTTGGGCTCCCTGCTCAGCAGGGAGTCTGCTTCTCCCTTTCCCTGATGCTCCTCCTCACCCCGCTCGTATCCTAATAAGTAAATAAAATCTTAAAAAAAAATAATTTTCATTCCTCCTTGGACATTAGAAGAAAATATAAATTGTGCAAACTGCAAGTCAATAAAGATTTTAAGGAGAGACCCTAACCTAGCAATTGCCAGTTACTTCTCTTTTCGGTGATGAAGACATTAAGTTGCTTGAGAAGACCATTTAAGCAGTCCTTTTTATTATGTGGATGTAAGATAAGTAGGATTTATTATTCTGGAGGGAGATATAATTAGACATGCCTTACTTGATGAAGACAACTTGCGCGTACAACCCATTGGGAGGGTGGATGGGTTAGAAGGTGGGAGAGAGGGAAGATCTGTATAAGGTCCAAAGGATTTCCTAGGAAGGAGGAATCCTGTGCCTAATACCCTCTCTTTTGAAGAGATTTTCAAGATTATTAGAGCACCTTTGATTAATTAAGGTGGTCTTAACAGAGATAAACCCATAGGAGAGGACAATACCCCTATCCTCACCCTACCCTTCTTGAAAAGAAACTCTTCAAGGCAGTGGAGGGAATGGTCTAGATTGATGACCTGGGATCCATACGAATGCCATGATTATTTTAGCAGGTCCATTTGGACAGAGTGTGCTGTTGGTAAAACTTAGACCAAACTATCTGCCACTCTGGGCATACCATGGGAGGGAATGGCTACATACTTCATATGTGTATGTATGAGTTTCTCAGGAGCTGTAACAAGTTGGGGCGGAGGGCAACAAGGTCAGTTTTAGCATAAAGCATTCTTGCTTGCCAGTGCCATTCTCTCTAGAAGAAATATCTCAGCCTGGGGCAGGAATCTGGGGTGACTTGGTAAGAGCGCCTCTTCTCCCCAACCTCTTCCCTTGGAACTGCTGGGTTTCCAGGGGGTGGTGAATTGAGCCTCTGGATTTGTTTGTTGCCAGAGCGAGTGTCCGATTCTGCAGCAGCCACGTGTCAAGAGCAGCCAGAGCTGGCCCTTTAACCTGGGTAAGCCCTGGGCGTCTTGGACCAGCCATAGAAAGAAGTACCGAGAAAGGAGGAAAGAGGTATTTTCAAAATATCACAGAAAAGAGGGTCAGAGTCGTAAACATTTTTAATATTAAACACAGAAGCGACCTTATGTTTTAAGCAATGCTGATGAACTATATCAGTGACCTTAAAAAGAAAAGATGTGCTTCCCCATTTTGAGGACCTTCAATGGTACAGTAACTCTAAGAGGCAAGTATTACTATGCCCAGCTTGAGGCGCAGCAAATTGAATGATGTGCCCAAACACCCCATCTCCGGAAATATTCCAGCCCATCTAAGCTGACTGCCTCTTCTTTTATGAATGCTGAACTCCAAGGAGGACGGTGTATTTTTGTACCTGTCCCCAGTCAGAGGTCTCAGAGTATAGGGCAACTACTTCCTTGGCTTTGGGTTTCATTAACGAAGATATTACTTAGATGCCCTAGGTGGCCCTTAAGGCACATGCTGCCCACCTGCTCTTCCTCCTCCTCCACCTTCCATCAGTAGGCTCACAGCACTGCCAAGACTGTGCTCCATGCTTGGGCGACATCACAGGGCAGCCGCCTCACCTCAGCCATGCCTCTGGGAATGGTTCTCCATCGGCTGCAACACGCAAGACAGAAGCCCTGAATGGCCTCCCTCCTGTCTCAGGTGGTAAGCTCTACCTCTGCCGCCAACAAAGTCCCCCCAACCTTGGGAAGCCTCAGGTAAGTTGAGATGAGAAACCTCAAAAGTACGTTCCACAAACAGGGCATCCTGATGGGAAATGTTCATGTCTCTTCTCTCAGATATTCAGAGCACGAGCACACCCCGATTATTTCCCTCAACAATAGCCTCCCACATAAAATCTCCTTCTTTCACGTAGACCGAGTCCTCATACTATCCTCTGACGGCAAACCAAAAGGAATGAAGAATTAACATGGCCTGTTTCACAAGAGAAAATTAAAGTTCATTTGGAACCAATCTGATTACTTAACTCTTAGGCCTCTGGAGACCGAATGGAAGGAATTGACGTCCCCCTTTCCAGCTCCACTTCTGCACAATTCTCCAGCCTTTGTTTATTTTAACTATTTAACTGGGGGGAGCAAGGAAGAGGATATGACTTCATCTTTTTTCCTTCTAGATTAGAGTGACTGTAATTTAAGTTTATTTAACCTAATTCTTGGAATGGTTCTTTTTGGCTAACTGGGTTTTCCTGGTCATTAGTTCCCAGAAGTCAACCCTGCCCTCTGGAAACAGGCCTCAAAGTCCCCTCCTTGTCCTTCTGCCTCCCCTTCACCCATCCCTTCCGCCTTTCTGTACCACCTCTACTCTCACCTTGACCCCCACTCCCCCTCTTTCCCCAGCCATTAGCCCCTCCTGGATTCACACACTTCAGGCCAATCTTTCCATCTCAACCTCACTGTCGCCCCCTAGAGGTGCACCTTTGATCCTCCTACTACACCTGCCCTTCCGAACACCTCACAGAAATAATCATCTTGCGGACTCCTCCTCCCTTGGGATGATGGATGTTGCTGGGTTTTCTTATTTGTGCTTAAGGATCACTACAAATCAAAGGCACCTAACATCAGCTAAGAAAACCCTCCCTCATGGGGCTCCCTACTCACCTCTAACTCACTTCCTTTACTACTCCTAGCAGTGGCTATTCCAGACCTCTGCTTTTGCAAGCTCTCTCTCCTACCCGCCTTCCTCTCTGAACATTCTCCATTGTACCATCCTAATAATGCACTCCTCTTCACTGTCCCTCTTAGCATCCTTCTCTTTGGAAGAAGGAACTTTTCTTTTACCCATTTTAACCCTCTTGTCTGTATTTTCGACAGTCCTAATGCTTGGTGAAATTTCCTCCATTATTTCCACCCCACCTCTCCATGCCTTTATTCCCTTCATCTTAATCCACGAACCCACTTGCATTTCCCCATCCTTAAACATAAAAGCCTCTGGATTTTGTTTCTCCCTAAAGCTCCCTTCCCATACCTCATCTTCCCTTCAGAACATACTGTTAACATTTGGGTTAGCGTATCTTCCAACTTCTTTTCATTCCTGAATTCTTCCATTCTGATTGTATTAACCTTTTAGTATATGCCCTTTGTTAAACCTGCCTCAGACACTATCTGGATGGAGGCAGAGTTTTTAACTTTGTTCCCTCCCCTCCTTACTTCAGTGAAACTGATTTTCTTACAAGTGACCTATTGTCAAACTCGACGGAATCTCAGGCATCATTTGTCTTGACTTCTGAAAGCCTGTTGATGGTTTTTTGAAACCCACTCAGTAACTCACCCTGTTTCTGATGAGTCACTGGGTTTCTCTGGCCTCAGCTGTCTCAGGATACCGCCGACCCAGCCAACCCAGCTGCCAGTCATTACTGCCACACTGGCGGCTGTCCTGAGCAGTGGGTGTGGTAAACACGTGAGCAGGGAATGAGGTCAAGCGCTGGGTCCTAGGAAAGCTAGTAGTAAGGAGGAAACAGTAGAAGTGGTCCTGGAAGGAAGCCAAGAAGAGACAACAGGAAGGCAGAAGTGATCTTACAAAATGCAAATCTGATCACTTTCACCCAGCTGTGTAAAATCCTTCCAATGTCTCCCTGGAGGTTTTAGGGTAAATTCAAACTCCTTGGGGGTGCCTGAGAGCTTGGTTTTGTGCCCGTCTCCAAAATGTGCTCTTTGTTCCAGCAATATGCTCTTGTACCTTGGCTCCAACATCCATTCTCATGCCTCTTTTCTTTATTATTATTATTATTATTTATTTTATTTATTTATTTTTTCTTTTTTAAGAAGGGTGACAACAAGGGTAAGCCTGGAGGAGAATCATCTCAGGCTGGGGTCAGGGAAGCCAGGGCTCATAGTTACTTACTCTGCCTGTTGAGGGAGGGGAAAGAGGCAGTTACAGGAGGAAGGGAGGAGATGGCATTCTCCCGCAGGGAACATGTGCAAAAAGACATGGCACGCAAGAGCAGGGCAATGCTAGGAGGAGGGCAGAGTGGACACGGTCGAGAGAAAGAAGGGCAATGCAGTTGGGTCACCGGCGCCCTCTGCCAGAGGGTTCTGTGATGAGGACAGGGCCACTGAGATGCAGGGGACCCAGGCCCTGCCCTAGAGCGCTCAGGTAGAAGGAAGCAAACAAAAAATCCAGACACAGTTCCAACAACACAGCGACAGAAGCCAGTGGGCATCTGAGCTGGGAGGTGTGCAGAGTGGGAATTCCTGAGGGGTGCAATGAAAGAGCAAGACTAAGTCTTTGCCTCACAGGATGGCAGGAAAGGAGAAAGAGCGAGCCAGAGGGGCTGTGTCACCGGGTGGGTCACAGAGAGTCCTGAGCACAAGATAAACTGCTTGGACCTTATCCTGCCGCTACTGTTTCCCAAAGTGTAGCAGGGACGGCGCTAGTGACGTCAAAGGGAACACAGAGGACCATATTTTAATAGCTACGTATTTACTTAAGATTGGCTAAGTAAATAAAAATGGATCGAAGTCCTCTAAAGACAACTACTAAGTAAACAGCGGTACAGACGGCACGCAGATATGGGGACACTGGGGAGGAAGTGGGTGAACGAGTGAAGCACCACCGTGAGCACTGTGGACACACCAGCCAGGGCTTTTGCAGGAAGCGGCCTGGCCAGGTCTCTGGTTTAGAAAGATCGCTGTGGAGCCAAGTACAGAAGGGCAGGGAAAGATAGGACTAGAAACAAAGGCTGTACCAGAATAAAGGCTACGCCAGTGATCCAGCCAAGAGCTGATCAAGGCCACAGCCCCACACGTGGCAGCGGACACGGGGAACAGCTCGCCATACATACTCCTCCAGGTACCAAACTAGGGCCAACCCATCCCGCAACAGTCGATACCAACACCTGGCGCTCGGGCTTTGTTTAGGGTTTCTAATTACCAACGTGGGCTTAATCAGATTTCTTCATAAACTTCAAAGGTCTTTATTGTCAACACAAGGCTCCTTTAGGGATCCACCCCAAAGGAGACATCATATTCAAGTTACAAATCCCTGTTTAGCAGATAAAGTTGTCCTCTATGGAAGAGAAATCCGAAGAAGGTCAATGATACCAGTTTGTGAAGGGCATCAGCCTTACCTCAGGGGCAACAAAGCGTTAAGAAAAGGAACAGCAATAGGAGCAGCACAGATAACTTTCATTAAGTGCATGGTCAAGTTCATTTTTTCCTCATAATAACCCCAGGAGGTACCCACTATAGGTATCATTTCTGTTTAATGGAAGAAGAGCAACGCTTACACAGATTACCTTGACCAACACCACACAGTAGGTTAGGGGTGGACCCGGGATCAACCTCAGGTCAGTTCATGGTCTCAATGAATATGCTTCACCCTTTTCTTTATGATTAGCCCCACGGACAAAACCGTAGGGTTGAGGAGCATCTGGGTGTCTCAGTCGGTTAAGCGTCAGACTCCTGATTTTGGCTCAGATCATGATCTCAGGGTCGTGAGACTGAGCCTGCATCGGACTCCATGCTCAGCAGGGAGTCTGCTTGTGTGTCTCTCTCTCTCTCTCACTCCGTCTGCCCTCCCCACCTCTAAAATAAATAAATCAATCTTAAAAAAAACCTGTAGGGTTGAGGGATATAAAACCTGATGAAAAATCTGAGTTGATGCTTGGAGTAAAACATTACTATTCATACTTTAAGTATATGGGCTTTAGGCACAATTACAATCTATTTTCTCAAAATTAGCTACGGTGGGATTTTGTTTACTGTTACCTTTTTTCTTTCTTCTTCTTTTCTTTTTTTAACATAGTTGTGAGGTCAAGTGAAAAAGCACACATGTCTAAGGTAAAGACCTGAACTGGTCCCATTTGTTACTAGCTGGGGGCTTTGGGAAAGTTCCTTAATCTCTCTGAGCTTCTAAAATGAAGAAGGTAAGAAAACCTAGCTCCTCATATAGGTGTCTGGAGCATTAAATGTTTAAGGAAGTTCTATCTACCTTCAGATAGACCTTTTACAAAGTCTCTTCCATTTGATTATCTAAAATCTTGCTACCATATACACCAACAAACTGGACCAAAATGACCCCGAAGCAGTTAGGCATTCTTGTCTTATCAAGGGTCACTTCACTGTTAGGAAAAGAAATTGGGGCTACACACAGCAAGATATAACCCCCAACCATCCACGATTTAAAAATTATAAGCAGGAACCATCAAACAATTTAACAGCTATTATATTAGAAGCATACTTTAGAGTACATTATGGCACAGAGAATGGGAAATAATAAGACAAGGAAAGAGATGAAGAGAATAAGAATGTGACCCAGGGAGTAAGGAAATATATGTATATGCAGTCCCCCCATTCGTTGTATTGTTGATTATAAATTAAAGATATTCCAGTGCACTTCAATCTAAAACATCCCCAGGCTCCATTCTGAATACAGCCACAGAAGCCCAACAAGGCAAAGCACTCTGGACCCCAGAGGTTGTTACTAGAAAACTACCACCTCTTAAAACCCACCTCAGTGGCCTGACCCAAGGTCCTTATATGAATAAGGTCATTTTCTTTGCCCTGTAAGGTCCCTTTCAGATTCAATATTCTACAACTTTAAATGAAACCAACAGTTAGTAATGCCCTGCTGTAATGCCCATTGTTAAAAGGTCTTAGTGTGTTTATAAAAAGAAAATTTATTTATAAAATACCAACTAAGTATGCTTCTTTGTCCTGGTTCATCAAAAATAATAGGACAGTTCTTTTGAGAATCATTGATCAGAACAATAACTACAGTTATAAAAAGGATCACTTACAAATAAGTAAAAACTAGACGTTTCTATTAATATCAATGCTGGAGCATTGAATAGGCTGGCAGCCCATACACAGCCTTGGACTCAGCATCTGTACTTTGTTAATTAAACAGTGGCTAATACTTAAAAATTGGGGAGATTTGACACACATAATCCATATTTCAACTTCTTTTGAAAAAGATGGGAAGATCAAGCAACACCAGGCTCACGTCCCCCCATAGCAGCATTCAGCTATGAGACACGGAGGCACACAGGTACTCGGCAGCTGTTCCCTAGGGCAGGTAATTAACACTGGCCCCCCAAGCTTCCCTCCCTCCATTCCTCCATCTGGCTCCTGCAGGCATGTAGGCTTGCAATAATTACTGTTTCTGCATACTTACTCCCAAACAGTGTGCGCAGCACCCATTGGCATTAACTATTCTGCAGTGGGAACAGGCCACGAGCTACGCTCCGAAGTGCTGTTTTCACTCCTCCAGCAGAAAGCACAGCCACCACAGTGAAGAGCTCCTATGAAGGGGGTTATTTTTTCATGAACTTGGATCTGGCTACAGAGTCACTGATTAACTCAAGATATTTGCCAAAGCTGGTTACTGAAATTACTGAAGGGTGGCTGCCTAATAGTGCTTCTGGAAGGTGATGATGAATTTCTAGAACTTTAAGTTAATGAGACAAAAGGTAAGGTGACCAGAAAAAGAATGAGAGGAAGCAGTATCACTTCAAAACATTTTAAAGCATTATTTTAAAGCACTAAAAAAAATATTGATATCAGTGACTAATAATCCTATGACTTATATTTGTTCAGCAGTTTTCCAGAACTTAAACTTGTGTTAAATACAAAGAAAGATCATTCCTTTAGGGATTATTTTGGAGACCTTTTTTTTTTTTCTTTCATAGTAACACTTTTACCTGAAATCATCACAATAAGAATATAGTATGATATGTGTTATACTTGAAAATCACTGGGCTTGTATTCTGAAATATATCTAGTTTGGCTACGTAGGGCCTAAACTGTTCTAGAAAGTACAGTACTTTAAAGTTGAAGACTATTTTAAACACTATGGTCTTACTGGCACTGACAGTTATTAAAGATTTCAATTTAGCCCTGACCCTGCTAAAAGCAAGATGACTTTTGATCAGAAAATGCAGCACTAACTATGGTTAAAGATTTCATGCTAGAAAACTAGGTTAGTTTTTGATTCCTTTAATTTGTCCTTTTTTCTCCAAGGAAAATGCTCTTGAGAGCACTTTGCTTAGTCTCCATGGTGGTCTTTATGATTTGGACATTTTTCCATTGTAAATCTAGTTTAATAAGAGAATCAGTTTTCTTTTTTATAATTTTTACTTGTTACTGCAAAAGTAATGGCTGCAAACTAAACGCATGCTCAACATATAATGGCAAAGAAAGATACATTTAAGTAAAAGCAGTTTACTTTTGAAAACGAGAAGAAGATACACAGATAGTTAAAAGATCCTGACCAGGATCTGCCATCAACCAGTCACTCCTAACAATACAAGATAATAGCTTACATACCCACAATTATCAGATATAGACAGATCCACACATACTATCATTACATTAATTGATACATAGAAAAAAGGCCAAAAGTCTACAAAACTAAAAATAAATTGTAGTTAGCTTGGTGTAACAAATTTGAGCTTTCTTTTCCTTTTTGCTTTTCTGTATTTTTCTAAATATTATATAAAGTCTGTGCATTATTTTAGTTATAAGGAATAAGGTATTTAAATATTTTTATCTATGAGACTATAGGCTAATTTATTCATGCCTCCATCCAATTAACATTTAGGAGTATATTACGTATTAGGTCCTATGCTGTTTTTAGGACACAATATAAGACACAGCGTCAAAAGCCCCAAGTAGTCCACATCTGTAGAACAGTGTAGGAAGGACTATGACAGAGGTGGGGGTACCTTACATCTAAACCAGACAGGGAACATTTCTTAGAGGAGACATTTGAATTAATAAATGTATGTAGGTGAGGTGGGTAATGGGGCTGGGCATGGGGAGGGAAGGCTGGTCATCCCAAGGAAGCCAGTCAATTAGTCACTTATTATTATTATTGAAGCCAGTCAATAAGTCTGATTCACCTTTCCTACCACTGAAACATGGCCAGGTGTCCACAGAAGGGTCAGAATGGGAGCTAGAGATCCTAGTGATAGTAAGTGGATAGAATAAGCTGGATGTGGTAACGGACCAATGTGGGAAGATGCCTGAAAAGCAAGATTCTGTCCACATTCTGGCTTTGGGGACTGGTGGTATCAGTTACCGTGGTGGAGAAAACAGGAGGCAGGAGTTGTGGGGACACTGTCAGGGACAAAAGAAGAACTAAGAACCCCAGTGTAGGGTATGATCTGCCTTGAGTTTGTTTGATCCATGGATGATCCAAATATTGAGACCTATCGGTATATACGTGTTTGGGGCTCAGTAGAAAGTTCTACACTGAAGATAGCTGGACACGATTGGCATATAAGAAAGAATTAATTAGGTGCAGGCAATTGTATATATAGTGAGAAACAGAAAGGGTCATTTAAGGGGTAACATTTAATGAGGAAACAAGAAGGAAAGACTGGGAAGGAATGATAGAAGGATAGAGGGTGTCAAAGAAATGGATGATGGTCAATGGTATCAAATGCTACAGAATGTTAGGGTAAAATAAGAACACAATAATCTCCCTTTGTTTATCATAAAATGGAGGACACCTCCCAGATTCTAGAATTCCATTCCAAATCCGAAGCTGCAGGATGTTCAGGGAAGGACCTGGGTACTCTCTATGTTTAAAGGCTCCTAGATGGTTTCATTACAAAGCTAAGTTTGGCACCCACCCATCTAAGCCATGGATTCTTTGTTAACTCTATATGCTTTCATCTCTATGAGACAGAACATACTCCTTCTCAGGCTTTAGTCCTCAATATTTCTGAATTTAGAAACTAAGATTGCTCCTGTCAGAGGAAAAGATGCCAGACTTCAATTCCTCCCCTGCCCCCTCAGTGCCTCTGTGTCTGTGGGTTGTTCACCCATGAAGTGTAGGTTGAGAAAAGACGGTTACTGCCAGTCTGGGGAAGAGATCATTGTGGAGGCACTATTTTGGGAAACAAAGGATCCGCACAGCTAGAGAAGAGAGGGGAACCACCCGAGTTCAGGAATACAGTATTTTTAAAAGGTGCCAAGCTAGAAAGGTCCTAGGCCTCGCAGGCAAAACCCATAAAATGACCAATCTTAGTAAAGTCACAGATTCAGGCAAATGAAGAAAAAGTGAGGAAGGTAGGCGAGTACATAAAGAGTTTTAACAAATGAACATGGGGTTTAGACTTTAAATCTGAAGGCTTAGGATATTTTTTGTGGCAATGTGACACAATCAAAAGACCTTTTGAGAAGATTATTTTGGCTATAAGGTAACAAAATAGATTTTAAGGGGAGGAACTAGAGAATAGGGAGCCACAGTTTAGGTTCAAGCACTGTGTTCACGGAAGACTCATGTAAAATAAAGTAACTGGATCTTGTGAGACGAGCTTCAGAGCAAGGAATATTGTAGTGTTCTGTTTGTTTGGGACCAGATAACCACCGTAGCACATAAAAGTTCATTCTAATAATAAGCCAATGCTAGAACCAGCCTGCAACTAAGTTAACCTACCTAATATTAAAGAAAGGACACTTTAGTCAAGCTCTTTATTTCTATACAATGTTCTCATTAGACCACCTCAGTTCAATTAATGAGCACCCACGAAGTATCATCCATAAAATATCAGTCACTTCCTCTCCTCATAATTAGTGAAACACATCTAGTCAGATGGAGAGCACTTCGGCAAGGCCCAAGGATATGAATTCTTTTGGGGATGCTGCAAATTTTCATTCCCTCGCTCGTCAAGAAAAAACCTTGAATGTTTGCAGTATCTCCCATCCCTGTTTCAGTGATTTGTCAGCCTAAATAAAGGGTATAATTAAGGCAGTTTCAGCTGCCTGCTCTAGTATCTATTTAGGAGAATGGGATTTGAAATCAAATGGATTTGATATTTGCCAGTTTGAGCAAGGTGTTGAAAACCAGTACGTCCCACTTTCCTCGTTTGTAAAATGAGGAATAACACTACATGCCTCACAAAACTCTCATGACTTTTAAGTGAGCTAACCATCCAGAGTACCATGCCAGGAAAGGGTTAAGGGGGGCATGGACTGAGCACTCTGCCTGCCCTCTTAGCCCTCTCTCACTTAGAGCTGGGGAAACTGAATGTTGAGCTCGTAATTTCTTTGATATTCCCCCCTTAAGAGTGGCAATCCTGCTTTGGATGATGAAGGTATCAATGGAGCATCATTTAAAAGTATGTGTTCAACCAGAATAATCTGATGCACTTTATAAAGTTGTGATTCAGGCACCAGAATTCTATCAGGCTCCAAAGAAGCTTAGACTCATGGTTTAAAAATGAATACAACTTCAGACAGATGGCACATCATGAAAAGCTCAGTACGGGTGGCTTTCAAGCTTCACTCTAAATATTCCAAAGCTAAGAGTGAACACTTTTGAAAATGAGAAGAAGATACACAGATAGTTAAAAGATCCCGACCAGGATCTGCCATCAACCAGTCACTCCTAACAATACAATATAATAGCTTTGATGACCAAAAGATTACATATATGGTCTTTGTATGTGTGGCTGCTACTTCTAGAAATGTGAAAAGGGGAAATAAATCCCAAATTCTATGTACTATAGTAAAGACTTTAAGACTGACAGAAATCAGACTAATGTAGTATATATATATATATATATATATATATATATATATATATA
>NW_022589712.1:37168744-37239329 GCF_004348235.1 Phoca vitulina
ATATATATATATATATATATATATATATATATATATATATAAAGTCTTTAAATACAAATGAATATCCAAGTAATCTCATAGAATTAAAATATAATAGAGATAAAATAAATCAACTGTATTCTATTATCCCAGTATCAGGAAAAATAGAAAACAGAAAATTAAACTAAGAAATTCCTATAAAAACCTATTAAGAGAATAGCAACTATGAGCATAAATCTATTCTAGATAGAGATAAGCACTGACTATGGACCATATTTAACTACAAAACACCTATTACTTGTCCATGGGATGGGTTTCCATTGACTATCTTTGAGGGAAATGCTGACCTAAAGAAAAGGCACCGTTCCTAAAAATGGGGTCTTGAACACTTGTTTCTATGCTTTGGGCTAGGCAACCATGAAGAACTCTACAAAAAGAATCTATAACTCAGGAAGTACTACTACTGCCCAAAGATTGGATGTGAGAAACATGCACAAAACACGGATAGCACCTTCTAAAAGGACAGATACCTGTGCTCATGGGTATGTTACTCATTATAATTTTGAAAGTATTAAACAACGCAACTTTCATAAAATGCTTGGGAACATCAGTTATTCTTGACATTACAGAAGAAAATATCATGCTTTCTAAAACAGAATCAACTTAACTTGTACTTGAGTTTATTCTAAATGTGGACAGGCACAAAATATAACCATCATATATAAATCAAAGTGCTTGCTGATCTTAATAAGAAGCTGGTTAGAGAACATGGTATTTTAGAATAATTATTAAATATATATTTGTATATCAAGGTATAAATAAATTTTTATTATTAAAGGAGTCACCTAGAATAAAAAGCCTCAGGCCACTACTGAACTTACTTTATATAAATAAATGTCACATACCAAGCAATCAACTTTAAAACAAAATGATTTTATTTATCTATTTATGTTTAAAGATTTTATCCATCCATTTGAGAGAGAGAGAGAGAGAATAAGAGAAAGATCGAGCATAATCAGGGGTGGGAGGGGCAGAGGGAGAGGGAGAAGCAGACTCCCCCATTAAGCAGGGAGCCCAACTCCTGCTGAGCAGGGAGCCCAAAACAAAAACGATTTTAAAGGGGCACCTGGGTGGCTCAGTTATAAGCATTTGCCTCCGGCTCGGGTCATGATCCAAGGTCCCGGGACTGAGCCCTACAATGGGCTCCCTGCTCAGCGGGGAGCCTGCTTCTCCTTCTGCCTCTGCAGCAACCCCTGCTTATGCTCTCTCTCTGTCAAATAAATAAAATCTTTAAAGCAAAACAAAACAAAAATGATTTTAAAGCTGCATTTGCTTCCCTACCAAACTGATAAAGAGTCATAGGACTTAGATTTCCCATCATGTGGAGAAAAGGGTCCTTCTCATGCTGGTGGTATATAAATTGTTACACACTTTCATGTGCCTTAAACATATCCTCTGACTTGGTAAGACTACCTAAAGGATTTTATAAAGATGTTTAATGTAACACTGCTTTTAATGGCAAAAAATTTGGAACCATCTAATATCCAAAAGCAGGAGCATCATTAAATCATTCAGGGAATGTATTAGGGGTGCTAACTATGTTGTTCGTATACATATAATAACATACTATTTCATGTAGAAAATGTATATAACATTAAGTGCAGGAAAAAGCAGACTGCAAAATAGATTCTGCTTCCCCCCAACTTACCTGTGTTCAAGTGTTGCTACAATTATCTTAGCATAATTATTTTCAAGTTTAAAAAAATTTTAAAACATCCACAGGTTCTCCCTTTCCTTTCTCTTATTACCTTACTTATTACACGAATCACACTAACCAGTTAATTCAGTTTGGATTTAACATTTATGCATGACTTGGCAAATTCTACACAATTCCTGCCATTTACTTCCATCTTATTTTAAAAGTTGGATAATATGAAATAAATTATTATAAAACATTTCACGAATTGAGATCACGAGGAATTGGGGATAAAAATGAACAGAAATTATTGGTTCTTCCAAAAAAAAAAAAGAAATAATCTCTTAGTATTAAGAAAAAAAGACAATTGCATTTTTCACATAGAACAGTACCCAAATCTATGAAATACAATCATATAAAGTCTCTAAAAAGTACTAGGAACCGTTTCAAGAGCTTTTCATAAGCTTCTAAAGGTAGACTCCCAATCTTATTTATCTAGAACTAGCCCAACACCTGCCAGGTCCAATGCACTCAGTAAGTGTCCAAACATGATCTAATTACTTAATGCTCCACAGTGGCCCATTTTCCAAATTAAGAAACTATGTTTCAAATGCATAAAGTATCTCATTCTAAGGCACACTATTCCTAGGAATTCTCATCCATCACTGCCTGATTCTGTGACTCATTATTCCACGGGCCAGAGCAAGCAGCCCAAGACTCCACATGTCTTCCAGAGGAGGGCATGAGACGGTTGACTTCTTACCCTTGAGACAGCTGGGCTAGCACAGGCTTGTGCAAAGTAAAGGGGCAAAAATACATGCTTGTCAATATCATAGACCTTCTCGTTTGTTGTATTCTATCAATTTAGGATTTTCTTCCAGATAAATTATTTCTTTAGGAGCAACGGCCTTGTTTTTATAGACCTAAAACTATAGTTTAATAACTAAATTAAAAAATTTTAATGAAATTCTCTGCAAAAAATTAGGGTTGAATAAAGGAAACAAAGTATATGCAGATCAGTAAGTTACTGTGAACACCACTGAGTATAACAAAAGTTTTAAGTAGTCAAAGCCCTAAATTATTTGGCTATTATGGTTCATAATCACTTTCAGAATGGTGTATAGGCCCGGTCTAATGGTCTCATACTTGACCAGTGGTTCTCGGTGTAAGGTTATTTTGTCCCTCAGACAACTTCCTCCCCCAGGCGATGTCTGGAGACTCTCTTGGTTGTCCCAACTGGGGAGGTACGACTGGCTTCTCATAGGTAGAGGCCACAGATGCTGCTAAACATCCTATAATGCAAAGGACTAATTAAAGAATTAAACAGCTCAAAATGTCAATAGTGCCAAGGCTGAGAAATCCTGTACTAGACAATTAATATAAGGTGAAACGATCTACTGTCGTCAAGTTTAAATGAGCACCAAGAGTGAGAGGAGGAAAAGCCTGGATGCCCCAGGTTCTGGACAAGGCAAATCTCCCAAGCAGACTACTGTTCTCCTCAGGAAGAAAAGTGTGTGATTCTGCAAGCTGCAAGGGAGACAGGGAGGGTTTAAAGTTGACAGGCACCTCATCCTCAGTGAATGTGCACAAGTCTCAAGTAGTGGTGTATGGGTGTGTAGGAGGAAACCACCAGCTTTGCTGGATCCACAGTGGTCACATCTTCTGACAATTTCGACCAAGTTAAACAAAACCATTATTAGGTAGTTAGGGAGTTTTGTATCTAAAATTGAAATAACAAGGATTGCAGGGGGAAAAACCCCAACAAAGAAGATAAATAGCAACCATATGATTCCTTCCCCTGCCTCCCGCCCTCCCCACTTTCTCACGTGGTAGACTGTTCATTCGGTGATGGCACCGTGGAAACCACAGAGCACGTCATAAGTGAAGAAGGAAATATTTTGGTAGAGTTAATTTCTTAGTAATAATAACAAAAGGGGAAAAAACAAACATGTTTTAAAAATATCAGGAACAACAGAGAGGAATAGTGAAACGCATCTGTGAAGCTACGTCAACATCAGAATATGAATCTCCTGTGACAAGGAGCTTTGATGCACCGGAGGAATCAAAGAGACCTCCAGTGAGAATAACGTGCCACATTTGGAAGGTCTAGGAGAGGACATTTTAACCTTGAAAGGGAGCCACTGCTAGGGGGACCCTCTGCTCCTGAAACTCCAACGGATGCAGGGATCCAGTAAATAGAAAAGCAAGTAGAAATGCTCCATTTGATGTAGCAAGGGAATCCAGAAATGATCATTCCTCAATCCACAAATGAGGAAAGCATTGCATGCCACGTCTTAGCTCCTTAAGGACTTGGTTGAGCCTGAAGTTCGAAAGATTTTCATAAATTGCAAATAAAAACAACCTTCTCTTATTTCTCACTCTGCACTTGAGAGTTCTAGGTGGGAATTAACTATAGAACTGCTCCATCTTTCCCAGTCTTAAACTAAAATGTGGCTTCCTGTACGGTAGGTAGAAAGGGAAACAGAGAACAATTAAAACAAAAATTTCCTAACATCTCTACAAAGAAATCCATCAATAACATAGTGAGATATAATACTTCCCAGAAAATGCCTGGCTAATGCATTAGTTTAAGAAGGAAAACTAGGGCGCCTGGGTGGCTCAGTTGGTTAAGAAAGAAAACTAAGTACATAAAATACAATATAATGGAATTCAAAAAGTGACCTACTCTAAAAAAGGCCACAAGGGGAGCCTGGGTGGCTCAGTCAGTGGAGCGTGGGACTTTTGATTTCAGCTCAGGTCATGATCTCAGGGTCCTGAGATCGAGCCCCACGCTGCTTGAGATTCTCTACCTTTCCCTCTGCCCCTAACCCACCCCTCTCAAAAAAAATTAAAAAATTAAAGGCCCACAAAAACCACCCGTATAAGAGATCAAAGAGAAGTATTTCAACATTACAGATTTCTTTTGGGTTAAAAAATGACAGAAATATAATAACTACATGTGTGGGATTGCTATACTTACTCTAGAAGAGTCCTTGGTGTGTACAGTTTCATTAAAGATAATAAAATAGGAGAAAGCCCACAATTTCCTTATATTCTAAACAATACATTTGCCCAAAGAAAAAGTGATACATATAACAGGTAATTTTTCTGGTAGACCCTGTAAGTCCACATCACCAGCAACGTGGCTGAAAAGTTTCAGTACTTTGTTTTCCTCTATAAAATCAGGAGTGGGCCTAAATCTCTAAGGAATTGCTGAGTGTAAAATTTGATTTTAGCATGCTGATTTTAACAGGGCTTCAGAAATTTACATTGTTTCTGTTGAAACATTTTTAAATAATAAAAGACATTCATTTTCTTTTTTATCTCCCCAATATCCTGAAAGTTTCCATGAAACACCGTGGGAGTTGCAGGCATAGGTAGAAAAGTATAATATGTAAACACAAAAATTATGTTGAATGTTCATGTTAACATGGGTTTGTATCTAAGACAGGGAACAGATATTGGCAAATTCATTAATTAAAATCCTATTAACTGTTTTTCCTGTTAAACTATAATTTATTAAAACAGGGCAACTCCCTCAATAAGAAGTATTCTGGATACTAATCAACCAGAAGGTGTGCTCTTGCTTTGAACTTAATTTTGCTTTATTAACAGTTCATGCTTAAGGAAGTTTGCTGAGTATATTCGTTCTTGGCAGGTGTATTAGCCAAGAGGTCTGCCCAGATGATAATGTTAATGACTAGGTAGAAAGAGGAAGAATGTGTGAGTTTTACAATTTTGAAAACTAACTGCAAGACCTTTGTAAAGACATTTTTATTCTACCACACATACAAAAGGAAAACACTTTAATTTTTTCTAAAAATAGTATCTCCTAATTATTTTCTATTATAAAGATGTCCTTAATGATGTACTGCTAAAAAATTTCTATGCCATTATCCCTGCTATCCTAGACTCATATAACCAATAACACTTCTTCTTCGGCAATTTAAAAATACAAATCTCTCTAGAGAGTACAGTCCCTCAAACCCACCCAGGTGTTTTTCATGTCACACTTTTCATGCTGCTGAGTCACAGACACTCCCTCCTTAAGGCCAAAACAAACTTTAGTTCCCTAGAATAATAAGCACTTTAAGAATTACACCCATGCCTCTCTCCTGTCCTTAGAGAGGTTTAGATCTGCTCCATGGCATTCTTCTATTCTTAACAGAATTGCACTTCCAATTACCAGCACTTGAGAATATCTAAATCTTCTTTCGTTTAAAATTCAACTGTGTAGAACGTTATAAAAGGGTTTCAGCACAGATGACCTCAAATTTGCTAAATTGAAACCACTCATTAGCAGAAAATGACTCAAAAAAATATCCTTCTAGAAATTCTAAAATATACAATTAAGAGAAATGTCTTATTCAAGAATAAGATTAAAGATCTAAAAAAATCAAGGTGCAATTAGAATCTAATGGACCAACATTTCCCATTTTAGCCCACACTTACCTCTCCCGAGGAACAGCAAACCAGTACTCTGGCTGCTTTCTTCGTTTGCCATACTGCTGGACCATGGCTGCACTGTGAGTGGCAAAGGATTTTCTCATCGGCTTTCCTACTTTAATGCACAGAAACATGGGTGGAGTCTTGCTTTTCTCCTCTTTTGAAGGAAGTATATCTGAATCACACATGAAAAAAACCTTCCTCAATATTGACAATACTGGTGAAAAACCTTTAACTTATAAAGAATAGTTCCCAATCCCCTTAGTGACAGAAAATCAAAACATATGACAAAAACACCATCAAATTAGAAGTAATCACATTTTCCAGACCTTCTTTAGCACAAAAGGGAAAAGCTCTGCATGTTTCAGTTTGTTCTACATCACGTAAAACCAACACAATGTGGCACTTCACAAGAATACATCTCAGTGAATGATACTGAGGACCCACTTACACCATGAGGCAATTTGGCTTAGAACTGAAATAGCTTCAAAGACATTTCAAACCCCTTTAGATTTAGAAATTCAAGGTGAGAAAAGGAAAGTTCCTTGAAATTAAAAAACAAACTATTTTTGAACTAGAAATCTATGTCACAGTTCAAGTTCCAAAATAGATACTATATAATGCTAAGGTTTTTTTCCCCAATTAATGTTATCAGCAAAGATAAGCTCTACTGAGAGAACACTGTTCTCAAACAATTGTTCTAATTTCACTTGTACTGACAAGTTTCAGAAAGCCAACTGTACGACAGGATATAAAGATACTAAAGAAAAGTGGCTTACCTTCAATGGGTACCTGAATTCTCTTTAATAGCCACAACTGAATTTCGGACTTATTATCCATTTGTGCCCCTTGGCAGCTGTTGTCCAGGGTAGATTCTGAAGAGGTGTCTAAAGACCCTTTATTCACATTTTCTTCTGTAGAAGAGGCCAGTTGCAATGGGAGGGACACTCTCTCTTTCACCCAGGTTTTATCTGGCTCCTTACTGCCCTCAGTTGGGGGACCGCCTACCTGGGGAAGAGAACTGCTAAGGGTGATATCTATTCCCACTGGCTCAGTACTTTTGCCATCACTTAATTCTGCCTTCGGCAAGTTTTCAGTTAACTGTGACCCTTCTTTGTTCTTATTCAGGTAATATTCAATGAGTTTAACTTTATCTAGATCTTCATGTATGTTCAGTGTGTTTTCCACCTGGCTTTCTGGGGAACCAGACTGCTTGTCCACCTCTGGCATTATATCTTGCTTCTCACGGGTTTCTAAATCTAGGGCCCCCTTCAGTTCAGCGTCATTATCTGTTCCTGAAAAGTTCAGGGCTGACTGCACCTGCATTTCTGTAGTGGAACCGATGATGTGGGACTTAGCCTTCCTTAGCTCTTCTGGGTCAAGAGAAAGGCACTCCTTTGAGGTGTCTTTTTTGTCCATTCCACTATCAGTTTGAGAAGAAAGTTCTTCCAAGTCAACAAAGTCATCATCTTCCCCTAAAAGGGAATTTTCTTTGGCTATAGATTCAAATGCAGCACGAGTGTCAGAAGGTTCCTTGCTGACCGTAGTCACTGTGGCAGATCCACTGGTTGCCTCTGTAGAAGACTCGAGTGTCTTTACCTTTCCTGACAGAGAGCCATCTGAGGGCTTCATGTGCATGTATTCTGTTGACTTCTCCAAAGGTCTTATGGATTTGGAATCTGAAGTGATGGTTCTCTCCCCATTCTGCTGCCGTTTTTCCTTGTTGAGAGATTTGAACTTACTGAAGGGGTTGATGTCTTTTTCTGAAGCCAGGTCTTCCCATTCTCCAGGCCTGTACAGAGGACAAAGATCCTGAGGTAGGTCACTGTCGGGGGAAAAATGGTGGGTGCACATGGAATGTTAAAAACAAAACCAAAAACAAAATGGAGGAAAGGCAAAAATTAAAACAAAACCCAACCGAAAACTAAACATAAATATACCACAACTTAAATTTATGTTGAAATGATTTCAGGATCAGGAAATGAAATCAGAAATTGACTTCAAAATGGAACATAAATAAGCCACAAGAAGGGGTACAACAAAGTACCATGAGAGCTGCATATCCTACTAGAAGGACATGAATGATTTTTGAAGTCATTTATGAACATGGAGCTATCACCCACCAGATTTTCAATGATGAAACAATGTTTCTGATATTTATGAAGGAAAGGACAAAGAAAAGGAAATGTTTTACTACTATGACCTAAATTCTTTAAATATTCAAAGCTGTTCCTTTTTATAAAATAGTATATAAACCAATTATGTTAAATCTGAATGGCTCATTGACTGAGTAGCTACTCATTTAACTTTTGTACAAATTACTAGCCCTGAACCCTAATTTTGAGCTTCAGCACTTTGGACCTAATGTTTCCAATAACAGATATCCTGCTACTCCTGAGGGAGCTGCAAGAATCTTCCACTATTATTGTGAATATATAGCACCTGCTCCATTTTACACTTTAAAATTTATAGAAAAGTAAATCAAGTAAGCTCTTACAATACTTAGGTTAAAATTCTTAATTTCTTGACTCATGACAATATCATTTTACTTTATGGCAATGGGCACTGGTTTATGAGCAGAAACATACTGTCCCTTAACAACAAATGCTTTTCTACCCAGATCTGAATTATACAAAAATATTGATTAGACATGTTCTCCAAAGTTTAAAATAAATGGCCAAGAAACATAATTTTTAAGCCATGCCTGGCAAGATTTTGAGTAACCTGTATTTTCACTTACCTTAGTATTGATACTGGGTTGAGACACAGATATATAAAGACCCTTTATAAAAATAACATTTTTAGATTTCAGAAATAACTTTGTTTTCTAAAAAGGCTAGATCATGTTCAGGTAACACTTTATTATTCTGGCTTTGAAATTACTAGGGCAAGAAAGCCACAAAGTACCAGGAAGTTCTCAAGTTATAAGACTATCTCCCCAAACTTATTTTATAAATCACATGCATGGAACATCCATGCTTTTTCCAATAGTAGCTTACATAATTGCTAGGCTCTGACAGATGCTTGAAAAAACTTCTTTAATTCATAATTCATTTCAATTCAATACACACGTGTTGAGCCCCTCCCTGCCATATGCTAAATGATGATTTTGACAGGGTCTCTGTTCTGCAGGAACCTGCATGCACAAAAATGTCCTACCCAACTCTAGCATCCCCCAAGACATGAAAGAGTCAAATAAACTAGTGTCACGTGTCCTAATTTCCAGTTTAGGACCCCACATTTAACTTGGCATCTTAAAGGTTATAAGAAGTCTTACAACAAAGAAACTCGGCTCTTCACATACTTGGTTAATAAGCAAAACTTTCTTCCATGAACATCCAAGACCCCTTCTCATCTCTTCCTTCTCTGCCTAGTTGACTCCCACAAACAGATGTGACTGCACTCTGCTCAGCCTCCTATACGACCCTGTTTAACCCTCCCTTCTTGTTCATCTACCTAGTCCAAGGGGGGGAGTAATTTAACTGTTTTTTGGGCTGCAGTTGCCAAGCACTGCTGGGGCAAAGTACACAGTGGAGCCAACTGGCACAACCGTTAATGTTTTCTAGACTCAGCCAGGCACCTAACACTGATCAGTAATCCCTCCAGTTGTTCCCTTCCTATTCTCCGTCTGGGGAAGCTGGACTTATGAAATGTCCCACACACGAAATACGAAGCGTGAAGGTGAGAACCGGCAGATCTTACACACACACACACACACACACACACACACACACACATGCACACACACACACGCTCTTAAAAAAAACGATGTGCACATTGCAGTTAGATCATTTGTACTCGTTTTACAACTTTTAGTAATAATGAAATTTTAAGCTTTTAAACAACTGATGGAATTCTGAAGTCAATACTAATTTTATATCACACCGATCCCACTCACACACTCTATTTTGCCCACTGGGGCCAAACTGTTCACTAGACTGCAAAGTCTTCACACACTTGCATCCAAGGCAGGAATCTGCACCATTCCGAAATAAACTGAACACAGCAGGAGCCAATTCTTAACTCTTCTCTCTCCCTCCAGCTACAGCTTTAACCCCGTACCCCAGATCGTTAAACACAATCTCACAATGAGGGAAATCTTTCTGTAAAGATGTACCTTCCTTTACTATTATTAAAAAGAATATTTACCATCCTGAGCTGAAGATGTGCCAGTTATTCCTCCATGAGAAGCCATCATCGCTCACCACAGCACACACCCTCTCCAATGTCTATCACCCAGCTACCCCATCCCTCCCACCCCCCAATCATCGGGCAAGAAATGCCCTATTTGCCTGGCCATCCACTTCTCAACTGAACTGTATCTCTCCTCATTCTCATTTTCTTTCCTCTTGTCACAGAGAACCTAATGTTCGTCCCTTATTTCCAGAACTGATGCCTCACGTCCTCTTCTCTGCCTCCACCTGAGACTCCAAGGCAGCTGGCCGCTCCCTCCCAGGGGTCCTCATGGGATGCTGTGCGCACTTCTGCGCATACAATGCACTTAGTTCTCACTTCTCTCCATCTGTCTCTTGCACCCAGGAGACTGCAGGCTCCTCAAGGGCAAAGGCCATGAGCCACTCGTCTGCATACCCTTGCCACCCAAGAGGCATGCACTAAGATGAAGTAGAAGCCTCAACTGTACGGACAACAAGATTCCCCAGAACGATGAACAGAGTTTCAGAAATGAATGAAAGGTTCACATAATAACAGCTTATACTTGGTAGGTATCAGGCTATTTTCTAAGAGTCTTGGTGTATCAATACGTTTAGTTCTTAAAACAGCCCTATAAGCTGAAGAATACTATTCATTCCATTTAACAGATGAGAAAACTGAGGCACGGGACTGAGTAACTCGGGCAGATCACGGAACCATGAGTGGCAGAGCCAGGGACACCCAGACAGTGTGGCTCCAGACTTAGTCATCATGCAGAACTGCCTGGCCTGCCACACTGCCTCCTACACCTCTCACTTGGATACTTCTGGCAGGATTTAGAAATTCTACTTCAGTGCCCGTGCCGGGAGCTGGGTAAGGCCCGAGTGCGTCAGACGCCAAGGACCGTGAGAGTCCAGGGAAACCTGCTGTTATAAACCCCTAAGGACTTTGTGTCTGGGTTAGTTCTCTAATTATCTTCCCTTCTTTTTCTAAGTCCCAGGGGCTAGCTTCCCTTTGCACAATTAGGACCCATTGCTTTCCCTCTACCTTCCTATCACTGAGGGTTTCTAAAGATTTTTACTTCTAGTGGACATAGAGAAATAGAAACACTGACAAAGTGACAGCAAGAATCCAATCATCCCTCCAAATGAATCGATTCCCTGAGCTTTCTTAACCCTCCTTCTCTTTTTTCATGGGGAGCTTCCTTCTCTCTCTTGCCAAAAACACCCTCAGTTTTAGAAGGCAAAAATAATCAAGCCTAAGGTAATATTCATCGACATTTCAGAGACAAACAGGCCAGTATTCCTCCCTCTTCACACCACGGCAGGCGGTCTGATACAGAGGGAGTGGCCCCCACGCTGTCCACGCCGAGCTCTCTCCATGCAGGACTAAGGGAAAACATGAGTCAGGAAGACTGCCTATCCTAGAATTTGAATGAGAAGAACACACCTCTGTGTAACAACTAAATGGAGAGAAAAACACTATTCTCTTATTGGCAACCTCACATTCTTTCAGAGAAACTTCATTTCTTCTTTCATTAATTAAGAACACGCAATGCTTTTCAGAAAAATAAGTCAAAGAAATACCATTTCTATGTGCTGGCATTTTTGCTTTTCTCCTTTCGTTTTTGTATGTTCAACCTTCCCCTTTATCTCCATTTCCTCTCATTTCTCTGTTTTTTAAAAAATTTACTGCACAAATCTTCCACCTTCAAATTCACCTCTACACAATCTCTCACTCCTGCCAATGCCCTCACTTTTTAATTGTATTTGATTCTCCAAACACCCGAGGTTTTTTTGTTTGTTTGTTTGGTAGACAAAGAAATCTCTCTTACGATGGCAAGGCATCTTTGATCTTCATGTGGGAAATGTCATTGTAGAGAGCAATGGAAACCACCTCTTCCATGGGGCAAATGAGGCCATACTCCTCACAACCATTTTCAATGACCAGGGGATCAGACTTGTGAGGGTCAAACATGATGTTGTTGGGAGTAACAATCATGACGCCTCCGACCACCCCCTGTGGGAGAAAGGGACAGGACAGAATCACTACAGACAGAAACGCAACCACCACAAGCTGCTTTAATGAACTCATGTTGCCCTTCTGTTGACTCCGGGGAAGCATGGTCTCCTCCGTGACGACTGCGTCCCCTGTCAGAGGGCTAGGACAACCGGCTGCAGAAATGCGATGTTGGCTACTGTGTGGGGAGGCAGTCAGCCGAGCCTAGTTCTGGCAGTCGCTGCCATGGCACAATTGTGGTGGGACCTTGGGTTGCAAGTCTACGTCTCACACGCCCTGGTTCCCTGTAAATGGGAGGGGCTGTCCCAAGTGCTTTCCCACTTGAGAACTGGGTGCCTTACAACTCACTCAGCACACGTTCACCACGTGTCCAACAAGTGCATGGTACCAGGCTAAGGAAGCATCTGTCTCACAGCCACGGTGCCAAATGAGAGCCCTAACATTTTTCTCTGAAATGTTTAGAAAGGCCACATTCAGCAAAATTTCACACAAACAGGAATATGAAATTTCTGCAGCCAGAAATAAATACAACTAAACTGTGGAAGCTAATAGTAAAAAAGCAGTAATTTGGTGGGCCCGTCTGTCTGAAGCTTGGCCAGTTTACGATTTTATAGGTTTTATCTCAGAGACAGCAGGCCACAGAGGACTCCCTGTAGGTAGACCATTTATCTTGGTACTCCTAATGAGTAACGGATCATCTTTGTGAAAAATTTTGCATTGCAAGCACTACTTATTCTTGGTTGCAAAAGTTATAAATGCATATTAATAATGTATTTTCCTACCATTTGGAACCTGGCATGAAGTCTCCACTATGAACAACAGGAATTCACTTTATGTCAACATAACCCTTTCTTCAGAGGCTCACTAAAAGCTGGATTTGCTTTGTAAACCACACCAACAATCATAAAACTAACCATACAACATAACAGACATTGTTTTTAATATCAGCATCTCCAGCAGCAAATGGGTTGAGAATTTCACATTTTCCAAGTTAGGTGCTAAGATCTTTACAGCGACCATCCCTTTTAATTACCACCCTCCTACAGATTAAATTTTATTATTGTTCCTATTTTATTTTTTTATTTTTTTAATTTATTTTTTTAAAGATTTTATTTATTTATTTGACAGAGAGCAAGAGACAGCGAGAGAGGGAACACAAGCAGGGGGAGTGGGAGAGGGAGAAGCAGGCTTCCTGCAGAGCAGGGAGCCCGATGAGGAGCTTGATCCCAGGACGCTGGGATCACGACCTGAGCCGAAGGCAGACCTTAACGGACTGAGCCACCCAGGTGCCCCTATTGTTCCTATTTTATAGATGAGGAAAATGGAAGTTTAGGCAACTCCAATACCGTGCCCATGGTCTCAGAGCTAGTGGATAGCAGAACTGGATTTTAAATTCACTGAGTCTAATTTCGGCCCTTGCTGTCAAGCATGTACTATATTGGCTCCCTAGCAATGTACAAACCAAGAACTGAAAGAGAAAATGATAAATCCAAGGTCACAAAGAATCATATAATAAGTACAATGCCAGGCATCCAACAGGGGAAAACAAATGGACACTTATGAAATCTTATGATGAAACTTTGGGAAAGATATTTTAATGTCCCCTGTCTTGAGTAATTTGGAACCGACTTTAGTTTTCCATGGAGTCCACGAAAAGGAAGCAAATTACACGGCCATATACCTTTCCATCGGTGAAGTATCGGCAATTCATTTTTAGAAATTTTACCACGCCTGGCTCATCTTCTTCAGAAGTGGATGATAAGACTCTTTCAATGGGTTTTAAGGCCTTTCTTGCTAAATCAGCATCCTTTAAGAAAGCAAAAATTCCCAAAATCAAATAGAAGCACTGTTTAAACAGATTTATATAAATCAAGGCACACAAGTTCCCTGTAAGGAACTTGTTTTTATTTAACTTGAACATGAAAAAGAGGCAAATATCCTTTGTCCTTCAAAAATTATCACAAATACAGTAAGTATCCAAATAGCATTAAGGTTTAAACAACAACAACACGTGCATATGTATGAAACCATAAAAATGGCTCATCAAATGTTTTTAGAAAATAACCTAAATGAAGGAATTCATATTTGACTCATGGTTCAAGTTCTCTAGAAAAAGGAGTAAAAGCCGTACAAATAAACGATCAGTCTCACTGAGAGTTTAACTTCATACTTTTACATAAACGAGGTGTGCATTTTTGCCTCTGAGACCTTAAATGTGAACAGGTTTCTTTTTGATAGGATGCTTTCTCTCAACTAATGACAAATCCTTATCCCCACCCCTTTGGGGGAATTTCAGATGAAAACCTGTGAAAAACAACACGTAAAATTCTACAACTCAAAAAATACATTTGATAAATATGAATGTCAGCTCATGAGTGACATACATACAGGTAGTTTATCATATTCTGCATCTGATGATGACGGAGAGACAGTAGCACCAGGACTGGATGATGATAATCTTAAGGTACTGGAAGGAAAGTTGGCATCTGGCACAAAAAGGACCTGCAAATGGGAAAGAAAAGCTGAGGATCAAGAATCGGGCAGGCATACACTAGGCAGTGTTTAGAACAGTTGCTCTCTGCACAGTATCATGCTAAGTACATGGCTAAGGCCTACTTGGCCTTTGCAAAACGCCTAAGTACCTTGGGGCCTTCTAGACTAATCCATGAAACAATACTCTATAATAGAAATGTGTGCAGTGCAAAAGGTATGGGACATACGTACAGACACTGCAGGAGCTCACAGAAGAGAACAACGTGGGTGAGCACCCTGGGCAGGTCATACACAGCAAGTGGGTCCAAGTGAAACTTTGAGCAGTATGGGAGATTTAAATAGGGAGGAAAGAAGCTTCCAGGGAAGTGTACTAATGGTACAAGGGAAGAGACAAGAGAGTAGCCTGGCATGCTTCTAAACATAACACCTGCGTCAGGAAGAAATGAAACAAATCCATGCTTGCTAACTCTAAGCCGGCCCTGAGCGCTAACATAGTAAAATCATTGTATGATAAGTGGTACACGGTAATATCAATAACCTCAATACTTTCTCTTCTATCACTGTCAGCTTATCGAAAAACAAGTATTAAAATCTCCCAAATTGACAAAATAGCCTCCTTCTGCAAAATGTACTGGTTCCTGAAATGTTATTATGATCCTGTCATTCAACACACTTAAAATGAGACATGTGACATTCTGGCACGTATCATACACAGTCTTAAAATGATGACTTCTGCTGTTATAAAACATAATTAGCACTAATCATGTAACAACTGTTCAATAGTGTTTGTTATTCACTCTTTCCCATCTTGTCTCTGTTTTAACTTTAGTTATTCAAATCTCTCTTCAATCTAGAAAAAATGTGAGGCAACAACAAAAGACACCTTATGATAAAGGTAGGAAAACCAATATCAAGGAGAAATAAGATGAGGACTAATTACTACTGAAACTATGTGCTCCAAAATTACCAAACACTCACTGAGGTGTGAGCCATAAAACCGGTTCTGAGTTTCCAAAAACCAACGCAAAGGGATGGACATCATTAGTGAGAATTTAAAAACAAACCAGTTTCTCATAAGTATTTTCTCCGTAAGTCTCATAAAGAGTATCCCAGGCTGAACTACTTTCTTTGATGACACAGTGACTGTTAATACAATAACCAGTTTTGGAGGACCATTCTTTATAACATCTTCAATGTGGATCAGTGGCAAATGCCAACGTGTGGAGTTCCATAAGAGCAATTTACAGAGGCCTAAAATTATATGGTCTTGGTAGACAGCTCTCTTACCTACCTTACAGAGAGGAATGAATAGATGACATTTCTTCCAAGCAATTCTCCACGAATATTTTTTTGTATCTGAGCTCTTGACAAGTGTTAGGCAACGTGGGTTAAGACTCTATTGTCTGGCCTGTTCCAAATGTCAAACCAAGGGGTAATTCTTGTGCTTACACAGTTCATTGCAGTGTAAAGAGAGGTGACCGATGGATGCTGGGAAGCTCAGTAAAAACACCAGCTCCCTCAACATGGATGTGAGCCTGGAACACGGGCAGGGGTAAATTTACCTACTGACTTCAGAAAATAATGCTGGGTGTGCTCCAACATACAGGTAAATGGTGGTTATGAGATCTTCACGTTCTTTACCATAAAACAAACCTGTCATCATTTTAGCCTAGGAATTTTTCTAAGCATGCGTAGCCAAGGTACCCGGTGAATATAAAAACAACTTAAACCATGTCTCTGCAAGGTAACTTCTGAGTGTGCTCAGACAAACTACTTGCAAAAGTACATTCTTTGTACATGTCCTGAAATTTGATGTAAGTATCCAAACTAATAGCCAAACTCAGGACCTTCTGAAAAAATTTTTATGCCTCAGTTATTCAAAGTTTGTCTGCTATTGGTTTTGGTCTTTTAAGCAACAAAAAGTCTATAGTAAGATTTTAGTTAAGTTACAACTTCCTCTGAAAATCACCTCTTACATGTGGTCACTCACCCAGCCAGACCAGTTTCCTTTCCTACCTCATGGTGACCATCAAATCAGTCTCTAGAAGGGTGAGTCTCAAATTTTTTGGAATCAGAGCAGATAAACCCAGCTTTGAGTTATCAGATCTACGGAGATGAAAGGAATACCTACCCCTCCAGGCACTAAGACAAAAAGTTATCTACAGTTTTTGAAAGCCCCTCAATTTCACTCTTCTTGATTTCTTATCTTTGTCAGTAAAATCCTGATTACAGCTGGGTCCTAGGACAGCCAACAGCACATAACTGTTTAGTTCTATGAGGGGCTAGACAGCATTGCAGAGGCTATCGTAGAAAAGACACCAGAGATATTGTGGCCCACCCCCTAATTTCAGGGCTTAGAAAACTGAGGTCCAAAAAAGGAAGGGACTTGCCCATGTCAAACAGCTACCACAAGGCCAGTCGGAAACAAAGCTTTAGGGCTCCCATTTTGGGTATTTTTGCCATTACAATCGGCATATTAAAACAGTCCTTTTGGGGTGGCTGGGTGACTCAGTCATTAAGCGTCTGCCTTCAGCTCAAGGTCCCAGAGCCCTGGGATCAAGCCCCGCATCGGGCTCCCTGTTCAGCACGGAGCCTGCTTCTCCCTCTCCCACTCCCCCTGCTTGTGTTCCCTCTCTCGCTGTGTCTCTCTCTGTCAAATAAATAAAATCTTTAAAAAAAATAAAAATAAATAAAAAATAAAACAGTCCTTTTACCTCCAGTTGGCTATTGGACCTTAACCTAGTACCGATATTTTGTTTATGGACATAGTTAAAAAAATAAGAAATCACTCTAAATTACGTTCCTACACTCTAGTGACTATAGTCTTTAGCCTTGAATTAGTAAATATACACCTAGGTTCTCTGCCATGGATCAGGGACATATTATGTTGCAATACTCCAGATTATAAGAAACCCCAGTTGATTTTCCTGGAGATAAATTTTTATTAATTTTTGAAGAGTTTTAATGCATATTTCCCCTCAGCTACCCAGTACTGGCAGTACGCTAATTTCTCTCTTTTTTTTTCTGTTTTATTTATTTATTTGACAGAGACACAGTGAGAGAGGGAACACAAGCAGGGGGAGAGGGAGAAGGAGAAGCAGGCTTCCTGCAGAGCAGGGAACCCAATGCGGGGCTCGATCCCAGGACGTTGGGATCATGACCTAAGCCGAAGGCAGACGCTTAACGACTGAGCCACCCAGGCGCCCCACTAATTTCTCCTTTTGACAAGAACATAAATACTAAAAGCACCATAATACAAACTGGCCAACTTAGGGCCTGTTGGCTTCATATGGGGCCCTTGAATGAAATGCAAAGAACAATATCAGCATTTCCTCAGTAAAGTTGTACTTAAAAGTAGCAGTATCTATTCTGAAAGAATCCTATGTCACTGTCATGTACAGGGACAGAAAGATGCTCAAGTAAGTCAGCAATGAAACCAGCATGTGCTCATGGCAAGCAGACAGTTCTATGGACAGGAGGGGAAACTTGGCCTCAGTCAGGACCTGCCAAAGACTGGGTCATATATATTTATTGGCTAAATGTAGTTTTAAAGTAGAAATACAAGAATATATTATTAAATATGTGGAAGGTACTAAAAGAATTTGCTGGTTTAACTGACAGTGGCAAAATTACACAATTAGTCAATTTCATTCAGTTTAATAAATAAAGTATTAAAAACCTGGGGAAAAAATCATGTGGCTTTTTCTTGATAGTCCTACTGAATTTCTCTGCTTTTGGCTGACTGATCATTTTTTTCAGGTATCAAATCAAGACAAAAACGACAGGATTCTGCCTTATTTAGTTATTTTAAGTAGGCTCCATGCTCAGTGTGGAGCCCATCTCGGGGCTTGAACTCACGACCCCTGAGATCAAGACCTGAGCTGAGATCAAGAGTTGGACGCTTAACTGACTGAGCTACCCTGGCGCCCCAAAATTCTGCCTAATTTAAAATCAAATGATGGCCATTTTGTATCCCAGGAGCAGAATAAACTGAAACTTGCACTTCTAAATAAAACATTCTAAGAATGTTCGAGTTACATTCTACAGAAGAAAAGGTCAAATTTAACTTCTCTTGATGCTACGAGGAACACCCACAACATAAACTAATGATAGTTAAGTAGTTAAGTAAACTGTGTTAATCATTTGCAAAGTACTCATCTCTGAACAGTTCCTCAGTTCCAGAATGCTTTTAGAATTCTTGATCTAAGGGAAAGATTGAACCAATGCACATTATCACCAATGTTAATCCTGTGAAATTAACACTGAAGCATTAAAAATGGCATTAAAGATAAACGCAGAATTTCTAAAAAGTAATATCCAACAAGAAAAGAATTACCTGGCCTGGAACAATAGTATGTGTGAAAAGTTTATTCAGTTCCACTAATTTATTGGGAGTGATGTTAAACTTCAGGGCTATGGAGTTTAGGGTGTCCTGGCTTCCAGCCTAGAATAATCAGACAAACAAGATTCAAAACATAAAGCAAAAACAAAAAACAAAAAAACCTTTCCAACATTCATCTATTTGTGATATGAGTGAATGAAAAGTAGTTCTATCCAGACATATTCTGAAAAAGAAAGTGGATACATTCTCAAGCCTTAATAAAACCATGGAAGAGCAAAGTCTTAAATCAGTTCATATCTGGGCTCCCTTATCTTCAAATTTCAGTGTCCACTAATTAGATTTCTAAATCTGCTTTGGCACAACTAAGCTGCATGGAGTAGAAGTCCATGAGATACAATACAAAACTGTAAGTAGAAAAGAAATAAAACACATACACCGTACCCACCCATAAGAGAAGTCAGGGCTACTTTCTCTATTCTCAATGTTGTCTCTTGCTAGTCTCTTCACTGCTCTAAAGGCTCCTGGATGGTGACCTGTTAATGGCTGATTTCCCCAGTGTCAGCACAGTGCCCAACACACAGAAGGTACTCAAACATTTGACAAATGAATACAATGGAAGGCAAAGAAATCGGTAAGAAATTCAGATTAGCTACCCATCACTGTTCAGTCATTAAAATGACAACTTCTCATGGTCAGCCAAATTAATGTTGTCTAAATCTGTGAAACCTATGATACATGCCCCAGGAGGAGGTCTCTCTCCTTCTCTAACAGAGGGGAAAGGGGACCAAAGAGGGCAATGAGATGATGGGAAACTTCCCAAAAAAGTCTGCTGCCTCTGGGCAGGTCGACATCCCAAACTCCCTGTCTAGGGTCACTGGATGGGACCTGTTAGTGGGAGGCCACTCTGGTGTGTGTCACTAAGAAGTTCCCACCTACAGCCCTGGGTCAAGACCTGTGGCTGTCCTGAAACACAGAACTGGCTTCCCCAGGTAAGTCCTGAATGAGGCGGTGACGGGACGTCGTGGACCAGTGAAGATGCAGAAGCAGAATGAAACTCACCACTGGTCTGAGCATCAAAAACCCCCCAACTAGATGAACGGTCTCAGACTAATCAAATTCATAGTTACAGGTGACACCAAAATGACCTCAAAGCATTTCTGGAACAAGGTAGTATTTTTAAAAGGCATTGAAAAATTAACAACCATATGCCCCTACTTCTACCCTGGGCAAAACCAGCCTTACTAAAAGTAAAAAAAAAAAAAAATAGAAATGTTTTAGAGCATGTATTGTTCTTTTAATATTAGACATTTACATAATATATTCACATCTAGGAGGTTTCAGGGTTTAGGAGTCAGTACAAGACACACTGAGAATGGAGATTAGAGCCAGACTGTTGGATCTGAATTGTGGATTTGCGACTCACTAGCTGTGTGACCTTGGGTCATTTGCTTAACTTCTCTATGTTTCAGGGTCTTCCTTCATCAAACAGATAATTATAATTCCTGCTTCAAAGCACTTACTTCATGGCAAGTGATCAAAAAATTTGCTTCCTATTTTTAAGAAAAAACTTGTAGAATATACTGTTTAGAGAGTTTAGGGAAGGAGAAAAACATTAACAATCTGGAGTTATTACATAAGGATAAGACATAAATATAGAATCCAGCCACAGACCCTGGGACAGATACTGGAATCATTAAATGTTTAAAACTAAACAGATGCCAAAAAACAAAAAACAAAAAAACCCCAAAAAACTAAACAGATGCTTGAACATCCACAGTTCTGGAGCAAAACAAGTAATCCAGTAAGTGCTAGCATGGTTCTCTAAACACAAAGGTATGAATCACCTTTTATTTCCAACGACAAGTACAAAAAATAACTTGCCAAGTAAAACTAATCTCCATAACCTATCAATCAAACAGGCAGGCACAGCTGCATTACTAATTTGATCACCTGTTTCTAGGAGTTAACATGGGGCTTGCTATTTACTCTCACTGCATCATTTAGTATATACTTTGTGAAGCATCTCCTAGCCAATACCACTTCTCATTTTTTTTGGAGGGGCTTGTGAGTAATACTGCTGGATACATACATGGCTTTAGAGTTAATATTGTTTTTAATGATAAATAATCCAACACTTCTTGAGTACCTACTAGGAGGTAAGGCACTGTGCGAGGTGTTATGGGGTTCAAAAGCATATTGTAGACTGTGGTAAAGTGAAATAAAAAATTACCCCAAATCCCTTCTGGAAAGGACTAGTCCTTTAACCCCCAGAAAGATGCCTGGAGATGTTCACAGAACACTGAGCACGAAATGCCTGTGCCAGGCTCTCCTGTGTGATTCTAGAAGGCTTGGAGATCATTTACCATTCCAAAAGAAATGCCAGGGAAGGATCAGGTCTTGCTGTTTGCCTTATATAGAGGCTGGCACAGCATATGAACAATGAGTAGAAAATATATACACAGGAGAAAATCCCAACCAGGCAATGAAAACAGCACTTATTTTCTTATTAGAAGTCAGAGAACACGCCTCAACAATGCTACTTCAAAGTGAATTAAAACAAATCTAGAACTGAGTGTTCACTTTGTAGCAGAGCTAGGATAAATGGACACAGCTCCTGGCCTCCAGGAGTTCATGCTGCAGGAGAGAGATGAGCACACGGCACATACTGTGAAGGTGCAGTATGGACACACGCACAGCATTATTCATCTACTGATTCAACAATATGGCAGCCTGTACCCGGCGAGCCCCAGAAATACAATGGTGACCAAAAAGGGGTCTTTCTCCATGGGTCCATGAATTAAGGCACAAGACAGACATTAAAATAACAATCACATTAGTGAATCAATAAACTGAGATAAATTATGTAAAGGAACATGAATCTATGAGAGAGTAAAATGAAGGGATCTGGCTGGCTGGTCACAGGGGATAAGAATGAACATGGAGAGTCATGGGAAGAAGATGTCAAGGACAAAGTTCTGGCTTGCAGAAATGTGTGGCCAATGGAGCCATTGCTTTTTGGAAAAAATACCAAGCCTGGAAGTCTAAATGGATATGATGAGTAGGCAAGTGAGTCTGGTTATGGAACTCAGAAGGCATGGGTGGGATGAGACCTAAAGCTGGCCATCGCTGGCATATTAAAGGTAATTCAAGTCACCGTTTTACATGAGATCGCCCAGAGAGAAAACACAGAAGAGAAATGACCTAGAACAGGTCTTAAGAAGCTTCATTAATTAATGGGCACACAAGAGGAATGCAGCTAAGGGGCAGCATGTGTCATGGGGAAACATCAGGTAAATCCAGTGGGATTAACAAATGTTCATACCTCCTGTTTATACTTACAGTGTATTCCATAGTACCATGGGGCTTCTGAACCACCATCTTCTTCTCTTTTTTATCATGTGTTTTGTTTTGATTATCATCTGAAGAATAAAATGTATATAAATGAATAATTTCATTTTCATTTCAAGGCAAAATAGAGGATAGGGTAATCTACAGGACATTAAAACCCACTTTCAGGATGCTTGGCTGGCTCAATCAGTAGAGCATGAGACTCTTGATCTCAGGGTTGTGAGTTCAATCCCCACATTGTGTATAGAGATTACTTAAAATTATCTTTAAAAAAAAAAAAAATACAACACTTTCAAACTGACTTAAAAAAAAAAAAGACACAACTAGAAAAATGGACTAAAGGCACAAATAGACCATACTCTTAAAAAAGTACTGTTCATCAATGAACACTTGAATAAATGATTTATGTTAACTATAATCGAATAGTACAAATAACAATGAGGTAATGTTTTATAGTTATTAAAGTAATGGTTTAAATGATAATATATAATGATGGAGGTAGAGTAAAACTAGTATAGTTATGATATACATGATGCCTAATGTGAATCAATACCACCCTTTTATTTTTTGTTTTTTTCATTGAAGTGTAATTAAAATAACGTAGTGAATCAACAATTCTGTACATTACTCAGTGTTCACCAATGTTATTACACTATTATTGATTATATTCCCTATGTTGTACTTTTCATCCCTGTGACTTATTTATCTTATAACTGGAAGTCTGTACCTCTTCATCTCCTTCACCTATTTTACCCATCCTCCCTACCCCCTCCCCTCTGGCAACCACCAATTTGTTCTCTGTATTTAAGAGTCCATTTTATTTATTCGTTTTTTCAGATTCCACATATAAGTAGAATCATATGGTATTTTTTTTTCTCTGATTTATTTCACTTAGCATAATCATCTCTAGGTCTATCCATGTTGTCACAAATGGCAAGATTTCATTACTTTTTATGGCTGAATAATATTACACACATACACTCACTCTCTGTGTGTGTGTGTGTGTGTGTATATATATATATATATATATATATATATATATATATATATATGACAGCCACATCTTCTTTATCCATTCATCTATCAGTGGACACTTGGGTTGCTTCCATATCTTGGCTATTGTAAATAGTGCTACAATATATCTTTTTGATTTAGTGTTTTCATTTTCTTTGAGTAAATACTCAGTAGTGGAATTACTGTATCATCTGGTATTTCTATTTTTAATTTTTTGAGGAAGCTCCATACTGTTTTCCACAGTGGTTGCACCAATTTACATTCCTACCAACAGGGCACAAGCCCTTTTAGAAAGTGATTTGTCAATATGCAACAATAGCCATAAAAATGTTCATTCTTTGATTCAGTAATCTTTCCCTTAGGGATTTTTATCCTAAGGAAAAATTCAAAAGAAGAAAACTGCCATATATCATAACATATGGTTCATGCAATCTTATTTATAATGCTGAAAATCTGGGAAGACTGAAATGCCCAACAACATATTGTAAGTTCGGCCATAGACTTTGTTGTTTTTATAGGTCAAAACGGGTCAACCTAAGGTTTAGCAGCTGCATTATGATTCAAATTAATTCTCATGGTTAAATACATCCTAATATAATCTGCCCAGATATTGAAAACCAGAGAGACATACTGCAATGGATAAAAATTTAAGTGACAAAAAATATAAAATTGAATTAACTATATGAAAAGATGCTCTAACTTGTATGTGATCAGAAAAATGCAAATTAAGACAAGGCATCATTTTCCAGCTATTAGCAAGGCAAAAATCAGAAAGTTGGGTAATTTTAGCGTTGGCAGAGATGTGAACTGCTAGGAGGAACGTAAGCTGGTATAGCCACTGCAGCAAATTCAATATATACAGTCCATATGACTCAGCAATCTAACAGACCTACATCCTCTCGCAAGAGGTACATACTTTATATATATCATCGAGTCACCTGCTGGAGGATGTACCTAACAGCATCATTGGTGACAGCAGGAAGCTGGAGGGTAAGCAAAATGTAGTAGATACGCTCTGGGATTCTAGCCAGTAATTAGAAATAACTAGCCAGAAGTACACACTGCAGCATGTTTACATCAAGAGAAAAAGAATGGGATGTACAGAACAATACTGTGAGGTATATTTAAAATAGATGCACACAAAGCAACTGCACATTTTTCAAGGTCACATCCAAATAAAAGTCTACACACCGAACAGAGTAGAATGCATGCGGTAGAGAGAGAAATGGGAGTGGGGAATGAGGATACAAAGAAATTAATGAATAAATAACAGGGAGCCCAGCTCCGACCAGTGATGATACGCCATGAACTAAGAAGATTAGCTCAGCGCTCTACATCTGACGTCCTACAACCTCCCACACCCCACGCTCGATCAACAAGATCACTGCATCCACATGACAGATAGGAGTGTACTGAGAACCGGAAGGTAACACAGAAACATAAAGAGTTAATTCATGTGGTATTGATCTGCCTTTTAAATACTTCCTTTATATTAATATTAAAACCAAGAAAAAAGGAATAGATGCTGTCATTAGAGTCCCTTTCCAGTCATTTTTATGTTCAATTGGATCCATTCACAGAACCAAAGAGCCTCTGGAAATTCCTCCAGACTATAAAAAAAGTGACCTCCCTACCCTCAGGTGGCCACATCTAAATTACTTCAGGAAGAGGAGACAGTGTTTTTTAGATCTCCAGATCTCTAGATTCTGCAGATAGGGAGAATTTACACAGCCTGATGAAAAACCCAATCTTAGTACTTTACAACGCTTATGATCTGGTATTCCATCCTTTTTTTTTAAATTTTATTTTATTATGTTATGTTTTATTATGTTAATCATACATCATTAGTTTTTGATGTAGTGATCCACGATTCATTGTTTGCATATAACACCCAGTGCTCCATGCAGTACGTGCCCTCTTTAATACCCATCACCAGGCAGCTCTACTCTCTGGCCCACCCTCCGGCCCTTCTCTTGTCACTACAAACAGGTGTCACTGTAGGTGCTCTTGCTTTCGGAACAGGCTCTTCCCATCCTTTTGTAAGCACTTCCAATTTCTAGAGCCTATCCTCTTCCCATCTGTGGCAGCTTCGGGTCCATGCCTGTCCATAAACTGTGCATAATTATTTCTGGTCCCAGTGGATCACACTGTCATAAGCCACCAAACCATGAGTTTCCATACTGCTCAGCTGCAAAAGAAAAACAGGTGCTGGCTGACGCTCTCAGGATAAAGTTAACTTGTACACCTGAATTAGTACAAAAATTACTTTTCCTTTGTCTCAGGTGGGTAGGCCAGAAAAAAGTCAAACATAGTAACATTATAAATAAAGGGAGAAAGAAAAGCCTTCCCTCCAGAATCTAAGATTTTGAAATTCTTGAGGTAAGGACATGATATCCACCCATCTTTGGATGTCTTGTGCCTTAATATGATACCCGGTACGTATGATCGAATGAACTTCCCAATCTAGGTCAATGAGCCTGACAAGGTTGATTAGGGGCAACATCGTCACTGACAGAACATCACACCAGGAATATCATATGAACTTATCAAAGCCACAAGCCATTTTTACAACTGACTCAGTACAGACAGCAAAACACCGGCTAATTCTAAGGACCTAATTCAATTGTCTTCACAACAGCACAAGGTTAGGACGCCTGGGTGGCTCAGTCAGTTAAGCGTCTGCCTTCGGCTCAGGTCATGATCCCAGGGTCTTCGGAACCAGTCCCGCATCCGGCTCCCTGCTCAGTGGGGAGTCTGCTTCTCCCTCTGCCCCTCACCCTGCTCATGCTCTCTCTCTCTCTCTCAAATAAATAAATCTTTTTCTTTTTATAATAGCACAAGGTAAAGCTTCATACTGCTTCGTATTTTTTTTTTTTTTTTTTTGCATCGTTTTAAAGATGGCCAGCAAGGTATCTCCGTAAGTGAAGTCCTGCATACCTTACCTGGACAGGCTCTGCAGCATGTAGTCCATGAAGCACGGGAGAGGTTTCTGGCCCTGGAGAGAGCCGAGAAGAAACAGGAGCTGCCTTGGGCAAGTACTCCTCTGCCGTGCTGCAGGATGGGGCTCCACCTCCAGTGTTTCAGGGGAGGGCCCATCACCATCTCCCAGGATGGAAGGATCTCCCAGTGATACTGACACCTTTACTTTCTGCTTCAGCCTCCTCAGACCCTTATATTTACACAAGGTTGGACCCTCCCCCTGCTTAGGAGAACCTGGAGCAAATGAAGGAACAGTATATCCTGCCGGAAGGGAAACTTGGCCAGATGGTCCTCAGAAGCCATTCAGAGCAAAGCAACTGAACGTCCTAACTGCCCCGCCTCAGGAAAAAAAAGCCTTATAGGCAGTTTCTTGCAGCCTAATAAGGAAGTAACTGTGACAAAACTGATAAGACCCCTAGAGGAGAGAAACGAAGGCCCCTTAGCCCAGCCCCTCTCATTTCTCCTAAGTCCCGGATGTGGGGGTACCCGTGTTGACCTTGACCCAGGTGGACCTGATGCCTTGCCCCCAAGTCGTGCCTCCTCTCTTTCCACCCCAGGGGAGGGCTGGGAGTGTCTGCGACACAAGGCTCTTGGCCCGTGCATCTGAGGAGATCCTAGTCACGTTTCTTGAAAGATGACTCCTCTCTCTCTGTGCACTGGGGCTAGATGAAGCTGACGTCCAGGGCCTACAGGGGCACGAAGGCTGGATGTGAAGGAATCCTTTGCAGCGGTGGTCTGCGAAGTCTTGGATGAGGTTACAACTGCCACAGGAATACATTCTAAGAGGCTCTGAGGTTTGAGGACAGACCCTAAGGAAAGCTTAGATGTGGGGAGTGAGGAGAAGGGTGGTTCCTGGGAGTGGGGAGTAAAAGGCTTGGAAAAGTGAGTGCACGTGGAGAAAAGTTAAAGTTAAAGGAAGACACCGTACTGCCAGTGTAAAATCCACACACAGGAGGAGATACGAACGCCGACAAATGGATCCCTGGGAGGCCACACAGTTCCTGACGTGAAAACTGGAAGCATCTCAACACAGACGGTGTTAACCTGCTCAGTAAGGTGGGGATAAGGCCTTTCGCTCAAGTGAAACGGGGGGCGAAGACAGGATTGGGAGCTTAAGGGATTGTGAAATTTGAATGAATTACTAAGGTTTCAAAACGACGTGAATATTGAAAGAAGCAGTACGGTTTCACCAAGGGGTGGGCTCTAATCACCACGGTGACAGACCAGGTGTGGAGTAAATAAATACCGCGCTGCCCCAGCCACCTGGGGGGTGCAGGGCACACGAGCAGGGCAGCGAAGCGAGAGCAGTGGCAGGTGAGGGGCCCTGAGATGCTGCAGCGAGGAGAGTGGCCCGATGTATTCCTGTCCTATTGCTACTGTTACCAATTATCACAAATGTAGTTGCCTCCACATGAAAAATAAACACAAACTTAGTATCTTACAGATCTGTAGGTTCCAAGTCTGACATGGGTCTCAGTGGGCTAAAATCAGTGTCTGGCGGTCCCAGGGAAAGACTAATTTCCTTGCCTCCTCCAACTCCTACAAGGAGGCTGCTTTCATTGGCTCAAGGTCCCTTTCTCCACCTGCAAAAGCCAGCAACACCCAACTGAGCCCCCCCACGTGCCATTTCTCTAGCTCTCCCCCCCCCTTCTGCCTCCCTCTTCCACTTTTAAGGGCCCTGCGGTTTATACTGGGCACACCTGGGTAATCCAGGATGCTCTCCTTAAGGTCAGCTGATGAAGCAACCTCAATTCCATCTATAACTTTAATTCAGCCTTTGCTGTGTAACCGAACAGGTTTTGGAAATGAGGACACAGACCTGCCTACCACAAGTGGCGACGAGGTTTTAGGAAAAGAGGCTCAGATTCAAAGAGGGAACTTGGGGGGATTCAAGCAGTAATCTGAGCTGTAAGTGTGCTGGGGCATGGGTAGGGGATGTTAAGGAATGCAGCACTGGCTAGATGTTCTGGTTCTGAGGAAAAAAACGCAAGAATAAGGCAATACCCATGTTGTTCAAACCTAAGCTTCGGGCTCCTGTCACAGACTACTGGAGATGGGGTGAAGTCAGGACAATGGACATTGTTCACTACTGCCCTTGAAAAGAGACAAAAGACAACTGTGAATTCCCTGGATCTTGATTCCATAATCTCTGTATAGATATAGGAAAGACAGAAAAGACAGTATATAGCCTTTTTTTTCTGTTATCAATTGTCTGAGTAAGCACAAACAGAATGTGAAAGTCTCAGGGCCAGTTCTGTCCTGGCCTTACACTTAACTGGTGTGTGGGTGTACTCTCCTCTTACTCTTCTCGAACAATCCATTCTCTCCCTTCCTTCTGTCTCTGTCGTAAGACCATCTGAATGGGGGTACACGAGCTGACAGCATAGGACCCTCAACAACTTGTCTAAAGAAGGAGGACAGTTTTCCATGGCATCCAAATGAGATGGATTTGTAGAGGCAAAAATTGTCTATGTCTCTCCAGATCTTTCTATGAAAGGGGCACCCTGATTTATAAACAGAAGAATCCACTTCCAATGACAGGCATATCCCTATACTGGGAATTGATACATTTGACTGTGACAGTTTGATGATATTAACCATAAAAATCAAGTCATGTGCCATCTCCCTTATGTCACCAAACATTTTTCTGATTACAATTTGGTTTGGGGGTCAGAATGAACTGAGTTCAACTAGCCAGCCTGATACGTTCTCACAACTGTGCAACATTAACCAAGTTATTTGAAATCTTTGAGCCTCCACTTCCTTATCTGTAAAAGGAAGAACTACGTCATAATGTTGTTCAAAAGATTAAATGAGATGACAAGCACAGCATTTATCTCAGAGCCTGGCACACAGTAAGTGCTTAACAAATGCTAGTATTAATAATAACGCAGTCAACGTAAGTTAATAGCAATTTGAATAGAGTAGGGTATTAAAAGAATTATAAACCTTAAGCAAAAAGATTTCATTCCCAAAACACAGGAGTGATAGGACATTAATATGATAGATGATTATAACTTGTTTAAAAGAGAAAAACCAGATCCGATCACTTTGATACATCCCAAGGAAGCCTTCAATGAAATTAAACAGCCATTATATTAAAAAAAAAAATTAAAAAAATAACACCAGTTAGAAAACTAAAAATAGAGGAGTAAACTTCCTTAACATGAAGAACTTTTAGTTACTCTTTGATATTCATTAAAAAAATATGCTCCTGAAAAATCAACAGAACCCTAAAAGTTGTATATTAAAAAAGCAATTTCCCTGTGAGAATGGAAGCACTGAATGACCTCCTAAGATCACTTCCTGGTCTGTCCGGGCTTGTTCCTTACGAAACACAGCCTGAACTAAGGCACCTGTGAGGCCCCTCCCCCACCCCAACTTTCTAGAAGAAAGACTCCAGGGTATGCGGTGGACGGAATACCCTCAGGCACTGCAGGAGCTCCACCCTATCCTTCTCGTCCTGTTGTTCTGTGGGAGGCACATGACTAAGAGCAGTTCCAGCAAAGCGTTTAAGACTTCTGGGCAGAACAACTCCCAATCCGCTAAACTGTAACAAAGCGGCCAACCCAGGATGATACAAGACTACACCACAAGAATTTAAGGTAATAAAAATAAACCTTTGTCATGGAGATGAAAGCAGCAACACTACAAACACAGCAGAGGCCGGCAGTCTGGAACTCCCGAGGCTGAAGAGAGACTCTCTGCCATTCTTTGGAGGCCACCTTTCACAGCACTGAGAAAACGCCTGCACCTGCATGGAATGTGTCCTCGCTTGTTCACCAACCGTCTCCTTAGAAATAAAGCCCGAAACTCTCCAAAAGCATACCTGGGGCAAGGCAACTGAGATGAGCGCTTATAGCAGAAACTGAAAGCAAATATTAAAACACCAATATAAATACAAGAATTCCTACTACCATGGTTTATACTCAACCGTGTTTCGGAATCCCTCGTCAAAGGAAAAGATAAAAGAGTTTTACATACTGAAAAGCAATGACATTTTGTTTATTAGCAGATGAAGTGTCTACTTAAAGAACCAACATCATAAAAATATCCAGAATATCATGAAATTGTTCAGTAAGGTGGCCAGATATAATAGTCTTTTATATTTGTGATAGAAGTGTGTTTTGAAAAGTCCCAGGCCGTAATAGTACGAAACTAGAAAATGTCTAGGAATAAATATAATGAGATAATTGCAATATATATATGTGTGTGTATATATATATGTGTGTGTATATATATATATGTAAATTTTAAAAGGTTTACTGTAATTTTAAATGGAAGCTTGAATAACGGGAGGTATATATAACGTTCCTAAATTGGAAATCTCATTCTTGTAAATATTTCACTTTCTCTTCAAATTAATGTTTAAATTAAACACAATTCAAATAAAAAAAATTTTTTTTGGAGAAGGGAAACATGCCAAATTGATCATCATATTTCTCTGGAAGCATAAATACATCATAAGACTATCCAAAATTATTTTTAAAAGAAAAATGATAGTAGGAACCCTGTATTGATGTTAAAACAAATGATTATAAAGCCAAAGCAATTAAAATTAAGACAGTAGGAACCCTGTATTATGTTAAATGATTACAAAGCCATAGCAATTAAAAAAATGTGGTGAATTATCAAAAATCAGAACTATATTGAAGGAATTTAATGTAACACAAAAATGCCTTTATAAACCAGTAAGAAAAGACTGGCTTTTCCCATAAATGTCATGTAACTTCATGTTAGAGAGGAGGCTTTGGCATCAGACAGACTGAATGACAGTACTGGTCTGCCCTGGCTCACTGTGTGAGTAAGTAACTTAATCAAAGACAGTTTCCCAGCATGTAAAATGGGGATACAGGGGTGCCTGGCTGGTTCAGTCAATAGAGCATGTGACTCTTGATCTCAGGGTCCTGAGTTCAAGCCCCACATTGGGCGTGGAGCCTACTTAAAAAACACACACACACACACAAATTAAAAATAAATAAATGGGGATACCAATTGGACTCCCACAGAGTTACTGTAAGGCTTACATAAGGCAATTCGATTAAGGTAAAGCACTCCACAATGTGTGAAACAAAGGACTCAGGAAACCTTAAGGATTACTATTAAATGAGGTTGGGTGAACACCAGTTAAGATTTGGAGAAAAATCTAGATCACTCTTAAATCAATGCAGATAGATTAAAGATTTAATAGTTAAAAATATAAAGTTAGAAATGTCCTTGAAGAAAAATACAGGATTTGTATTTGCTTAAAGAATATGTTCTCTATCGGTGATACAGACTTCTGAAATTATTGGCCTCATTCTGTCAAGAGTGCAATGAAAATATTAAATATTATTATTTAGCATCGTAAGGGTAACTTTTGGAACACCTGAATCATAAACTGTTACAATAAAATTTTTTAAAAGGTGTGTCATGAGCAACCTTCATGGAGAGGGCAGGGATGTGAGGAAGAACGGACTATACTAAATATGAACTCCATGTTTTCTCCTCTGTTGACACAAAGGGTAATGCCATGCAGATGTTCTCCTTCCTTCAAGCATGCCACAGGCAATATAGTCCTTGACTAACGTGAGTCACAGTCACCTGATTTAAAATCTAGAATGCAAGAAGAAGGGTAGGGGAGTTGTTTATGGTGGAATTCTTTACCTCAGAGCCTAGTATCCTCAGCAGGGAGCAGGCCCTCAAGTATTTGTGGAACGAGTTAACTAACCTCTCACTAGGTATCTAAGCAAACAGAGTACTTCAGTTGTCCAGTCAGCTTCTGACATACCAGCCATAAAACTGGTGAGTGTGTTGACTGTAATTATATATATGACTAGGTTAAGCAGTTAAGCCCAGAGAGAAATTTCAACCTTATCATCATTCACACTCTAGCTCAGGGGAAATGGAAACTCCATGTATAATCAACTTTTTCTCCTTACTAAGAAACCACAATGTCCCTGGGGCTATGGAGAAAACACTAAAATTTTATTTAACTTTTGCCTTCTTTCTCTCTCAGAGTTGACTCGGGGGAAGCAGAACAATGTACAATGGCTTCCTTAGGGTTTTTGTGCTAGAGAGCTGGGCTCAAATCCCTGCTTTACACCAATCCACAGTGGCACCTCTGGTAAGTTACTCAGCTTCTAGGTTTTTTTTTTTTTTTCATTTGTAAAATAGGCTCCTACCACCTGCATTAGATCATGACTACTAGTAAATTAAATAATGAAATAAAGCATCTAACCTACAGGAGACACTCATCCAAAACAGGCTCTTTCTGCTCTTCCTGGTACCTGCCGCTGTTCTGTCCTACCATCCAAAAACTCAAGGTAGCTTTTTTTTATATGTATATAAATGGATCAAAAACTTAGCTGGGTAAATTTAAAATTTAGAAGAAAATAAGAAATGTAAAGATCAATTCTGTACAAATCCAAACTATAAATGGTCATGACAAAATACCGTTGAACACGGGAAGAAAATACAAAATCACCCATGTTACCCCTATTCAGAAGGAACCAATGTTTGCATTCTGGTGACTATCAGGCCAGCAGTTCTCCATCTCCCTTTTTGTCTGTATATAGGGGAGTTATTTAAACAGAAATGGAATCATAATCTATACACACTGCCAACCTGCTTTCCTACCATAACAATATTTTGTGAAAATTTCCCACAGTGTTTTTCTACATCACTTAAAAATAGCACATAGTCTTCCATTTTATGTCATTTATTTTTATTTTCCCACTATTTAAAACAACGCAATGAAGAAGATGTGGTATATTTACATAATGGAATATTATTCAGCCATAAAACAGAATGAAATCTTGCTATTTGCAATGACATGGAGAGAGCTAGAGAGTATAATGCTAAGTGAAATAAGTCAGACTGAGAAAGACAAATACCATGATTTCACTCATATGTGGAATTTAAGAAACAAATGAGCAAAAGGGGAAAAAACAGAGGGTAGCAGGTTGGGGGGATGAGTTAAATACGGGATGGGGATGAAGGAATGCACTTGTGATGAGCACCAGATAATGTATGGAACTGTTCAATTACTATATTGTACACCTGAAACTAATATAACACTGTACGTTAACTGGAATTAAAATAAAAACTTAAAGTATAAATAAATAATGTAATAAAATAAATAATAAATAAAACAATGAAATGATAGTCACTGTATTTGAATCTTCTAATACGCTCATGACTGGTTCCTTAGGGTGAATTTCTACAAACAGAATTGTTGGGTCAAAGGGTATGGAAAAGGTAAGTCTCTTGATAACAATGGTTACTGCCTTCTAGAAAGGTTTGACCACGTTACCGTCCCACCATCAATGTATTGGAGCATTTTTCCTTTGCCCTTTCCCCAGTTCACTTCTAATTTGATTTTTCAATCAAATTGCTCAAGCTGAAAAATCACTGACCATATTTAGTCTGATCTGTTGTCCTTTTTTCAGCCCAAATCACATTGAGATTTCTCCTAATACAAATATGATATGACAGATTAATCAGGGAACAATATTTGGACTAAACAGATCAATTTTAATAGGACTAGACTCAGATCTAGCTCTAGTACAAAAGGTTTTTTAAAACATAGCTGTTTGGTTCAGTGACCGTACTTTTTGCTTCAACAATGACAAGAATGGATTACAATATACTGCATTAATGGGAGTGCTGACACTGGAAGAGGAAAAGGAAGGAATGTCTCTTGATCACTCTCAGGTTACCAGGGGCTGGAGGATAGGTAGATGTTGGCCAAAGAGTGCAAACTTCCAGTTCTAAGATGAGTAAGGTTTGAGGACCTAACGTACAGCATGGTGATCACAGTTAATAATACTGTATTATACATTTGAAAGTTGCTAAAAAAATGGATCTTAAAAATTCTCACCACAAAAAAGAAATGGTAATTATGTGACCCGATGGAGGTGTTAGCTAAAGCTATGGTGATAATCATTTTGCAATATATACATGTATCAAGTCAACATGCTGTATAACTTAAACTTATACAATGGTATATCAATGTCAATAAAGCTGAAAAAAGATAACACCTTTTTGTACTCAATGCTTTTTACATTTTTAAAATTTTTATATTCATGCTTTTAACCATATTTGCAATGGTTATGTATTTTTAATTTTATGTTTAATTAGTTGCAATGCTCATCACCAATTCTTTCATAAAATAACTTTTCATTTTTGAGGATTAGATTTTGATGTGTGTCTCAGAAAAAAATGTCTCTCCCACTCAGTAACTTTGTTAGGAACAGTATAACATAAATGGTATTTTTCCTGTGACTGAGTATGTGTGAGAATATCCTGTTGTCTTCAAGCTTGAGAAACAACTTTTACTTCACAACTCTGAAGATTTCATTCCTTTGGTGTTCACTGCTGTGAAGTTTGTGCCTCACTCTCTTCTTTGTTCCTTTGTACCTAAAAAATTTTTTTTTAAAGATTTTATTTATTTATTTGACAGAGAGAGAGAGAGCAGCAGAGGGAGAGGGAGCAGACTCCCCACTGAGCAGGGAGCCCAAGGCAGGACTCGATCCCAGGACCCCGGAATCATGACCTGAGCTGAAGGCAGACGCTTAACCGACTGAGCCACCCAGATGCCCCGTACCTAACATTTTTAAAAAAGACTGTTTTTACCATTTATCCATGACCTGTAAACATCTGCCATAGTTTTTCTACATGCTGAGTCTTACCCCCTCATTCTGCCTAAATATGGTGAGTTCTTTTGATTTCCAAAGTCTGGTATGAAAGTCTTATGCTATGTTTGATTACTACATTTTTCCCCATTGTTTTGACTCTTCACCAAGAACACCTTTGATTCTTAGACTCTTCACTCACGCCTCCCATTATCTGTCATCTTCTCTCTTACCATTTGCATTCCTTCCTCAACAATCCTGTGCATTCTGGAGGTACCTATCAGGTTTGTTTTGTGCACCACCTAGGTTTTCACAGTATGACTTCACTTAAACATTAATCAGACTTCCTTGACAGCCCCAAGAAGCACAGGTCTAATTATTTCCATCCTAATAATTTCAATTTATTTTATACCCAAGTCCCTCAAATCTCTATATTCTGCCTGATTTAAAAAACACGAATTCAGGGTGACTCAGTCGGTTGAACATCCGACTCTTGATTTCGGCTCAGGTCATGATCTCAGGGTCATGGGATTGAGCCCCACGTTGGGTTCTGAGCTCAGTGCGGAGTCTGCTTAAGATTCTCTTTCTCCTCTCCCTCTGCCCCTCCCCCCACTGGCATGTTCTCTCTCAAATAAATAAATCTTTAAAAAAACATTAATTTGGTTCTTGATATCCTCTCTCCATATTAAAGTCCATTTTAATTCTGTATTCTGTGATTCTTTGAGCTCTAAAGTACCAGAACGATCATTACCTGTGAGTACAAGGCAATGCTATTATGTTGTGGTTTGACCTACTTTTATGCTTGGGAATTCATTTATCATAACATAACTTCGGCTTTCTGAACTTCTTATGTGAAACAAAGAGAAATGACAGATAAGAAATCTTCACACGTGTGGTTAAAACAACTCTGAAAAAATAATCTGTGTAAGGAAAAGTGTCAGGGTTGCATTGTGGAAAATAATTCATCAATTGGTAACTTTCATGTTGTAGCAAAACCTAAAAATATTTAAAAAGGACAAGTAGACAATCTCACTTATTATTTTATTCTTACCAAGTTTCTTTTGAATTTAGGAGGAAAAACTATGATTTGAAATGATTAATAGAGACATTACAGATTTATTATTGAAAGCTAAATTCATTCTTTACACTGCAGAGGTTCTCTAAATAAATCTTTGACTTCGTGATAATCACAAAACTGGCTATACTCTTACTTAAGTGTTTTCTGTTTGGTAAAATAACCTCCCAGTTCTCTTAAAATATCTACTTCACTAGCAAGGTTTTTTAGTATTAATCTTTTATGCTAAAACACTACAAAATCCTAATAATATATTTTATTCCAATTTAGGCTTGCCTCCCTTATTTGTAAAATTTCTCTATCCTTTTTCAAATCTTACAGCTGCATACCTGTGTTTCAGTTAAAGAAATTTCCTACTGAGACATTACCCAATTTGTAAAATTCCCCTTCCCATCTCTACTTCCACAGAAGGAAGGATGTACGTTATTCTAAATTAAGGAATAATTCATTCCTTTAATACAAAAGAATTTTTGATAAATATATTTTGATATTGTAACATGGATGAGACAAAAGAAACATGTACACATTCCAACATAACTGTGTCAAACTTAATTATAACTTAATAGCTAATTTTGAAAAATATATTAAGATACACTATTATCAAATAATTCCTTAAGAATTCACATAAATAAATGTAAGTTTAGAAAGACTCCTAGGTATCAGTAAATACAAGTGCAAGCACAGAAGAGTTGCCTTCACATATTCTAGAAGCTTTTGGGGGTTTCTGGGATGTTTACTGTGTGCCAGGTGCTACACTAGGTGTTGGATCTAGATTTACCTGATACCATCTGCCTCCCTGTAATTACTTCACTTCCATTTTCCTGCTCCCCTCTCAGAAACAAAACATTTTTAGAATCTGCACCATTTTGCTAGAATGGGGCAACTGCAGTGACTCGATCTTTCCATAACTAATCTTTTATAGATAACTAACTGTTGTGTTTTCTAAGTGTCAGGAGATAGCAATGAATTGTTACCCGAGGCTTACATGAGGCACAGATAAATCTAATTCAACAAGTAAAAACATCATTTTGTTCCTTAGATTAGGTAGATGTTAGTGATGTGCAAATAGATACCTATAGAAAGTTACTATGTTCCTCCTTTATTGATCATAGAACTTTACATTTGTTTAATGATCTTTTTGCAAAGCCCTGGGGTTTACTGTTACTCATTTTTCTGTATTTTTCGATTAACATTAAAAATAACTGTAAAATGTATAATATGTAAAAAAAAAAAAAAAAAGTGAAGAAAACAAAACTCCCTTGCAATTTCTGTACTCTGAGAAAACGATTATCAACATATTGTTATAGGTTCTTCCAGTCTGTTTTTCTACTTTCATTATCATGTGTCCTCCATTAACTTCTTGTTTTGACTCTCTTCATTCCCTGTTTTTTCTCTGACATGTGTGGATTTATGTCACACCTTTAAGCAGCAATTTCTAGGCCTCTCACCTGAAATCGAGGCCCCTTTGGACAAATCCACTTGGCACCTCAAAAACATCTCCAAACACAAACTGACATTGAACTCTTTTTTCCTTCTTGAGTTTTCCAGTTTGTCAATTCTTGACTCTGTTCTTTTTGTCCCTCACACACTAGAATGGTCACCAAATACTGCTGATTCTATGAGCAAAATCTCTCCGTAGGGTGCCCTCTCCCCTCTGCCCCAGTCTCCAACCAGCTCCACCTGATTTCAAGCTGACTTCTACCCAACGTCACACAATTAATGCAGTTCCCTGAACAGCTCTCCATAGACGCCAGCCAAGTCCAAATCCTTAGTGTGGCTGAAAAGAACCTCCCATTTTAGTGTCTCTTCTCCTCAGACTAGAGCCACGAAATAGAAATGGGATTACTCTTGAGTTGAGGCCTACTACTCCACCTAGTGGTACAGAACACCACCCTGGGATGGAACTCTAGGAATATGCCAGGTCAGCCCTATCAGACCAAGCAGGCCTGCCCACGTGGGTGTTTGTCAGCTAGAGAGGGAAGTGAAAAGGACAAAGAACTCTGGAATTCAATGGCCATCTAGTGGTTTTACCTAAGCACTGAATTCTCCTAAGGGAAGGCCCCGAACCTCCAAACCAATGATCATTGCCATTCTTTTTTTTTAAATTTAATTTTATTATGTTATGTTAATCACCATACATTACATCATTAGTTTTTGATGTAGTGCTCCATGATTCATTGTTTGCGTGTAACACCCAGTGCTCCATGCAATACGTGCCTTCACCAGGCTAACCCATCCCCCCACCCCCCTCCCCTCTAGAACCCTCAGTTTGTTTCTCAGAGTCCATAGTCTCTCATGGTTCTTCTCACCCTCCGATTCCCCCCCTTTATTTTTCCCTTCCTGCTATCTTCGAAATAAGTCAACCAGAGAAAGACACGTATCATATGATCATCGCCATTCTTGAGAGCAGATGAAAAACTATGATGCCATCTAGACTGATCTCGAGACCAGTCTAGAAAATCACAGACTAATTCTGACCCAACTACTGTACTGCCACCTGTATCCTTCCAGAATTTTCATGAAACTCAAGCAAATTGAAACAGTATTCATTCATCTATGTATTAGTTCATACCCTCGATGCACATTTAAGGAACACCTGTAACTCAGATACTACACCAAGCTAATAATACAGGGTCCATGTGAAGACAGCCTATAAATAGGAAAGCAGATAAATAAATCCATAATGACAATGCAGAAGGAGAGTCTAAGCTGGCCACGGACCGGGAGGGCTTCCTGTGAGAAATGATGGCTGACCCGATTCTGTGGTCAAGTGAGAGTTGGTTAGGTAAAGAGCAGAATGAAAGGTATTCTTTCAGATTCAAAGCATTACACGTGCAACAGAGTGCAGCACGTTAAAAGCTATCCTAACACATCATCTACAGTTAGTATAGCGTCCTGACTAAAAGAAACCTCAGCCAACAGGGCTCTACCAGCCTCTTTCAGGGAAACCCTACAGAGCAAAATATCTCCACTTTATTTTATTTTTTTAAAGATTTTATTTATTTATTTGTCAGAGAGAGACAGCAAGAGAGGGAACACAAGCAGGGGGAGTGGGAGAGGGAGAAGCAGGCTTCCCGCCGAGCAGGGAGCCCGATGCGGGGCCCGATCCCAGGACCCCGGGATCAGGACCTGAGCCGAAGGCAGACACTTAACGACTGAGCCACCCAGGGGCCCCAAAATATCTCCACTTTAAAATACTTCTTAAGCAACAGCATTTATAATAAAGGTAAAAAAAAGATAATATTTTAAGCCGCACAACTATTCAAAACCACACATTTTCAAATCTCCAAGGTGCACAAATCATATGTAAAAGAAAATGAGAAATGCGATTCTCCTTAATCCTCTTCCTCTTTTTGGAAAGAAGGAGTAATACTCAACACTTTAAATTTTAAGGCAAGTCTATTAATCACACAGAAGTTTCTTTCAATAGGTGACAGTTACAGCTTTTTATAAAACACTAAGTGGTTTGAGATTAAAAGCATCCATTGAGCTGTGTAAGACATGATGTAATCACATTATCACCCATGTATGATATAATTGCAATGTGGACTCTCCGCAGCAGGTACCTCATCTACCTTCTGCTGGAGCAATGCCAGCAGAAGCAGCCCATTTTATCTTTGATGAGCACTGCTAGAAAGTTCTATTAAACATGGAGACAAGACCTGTCTTCCAGTACCTCTGGCATTAACCACGACCAAATGTGGGGCCCCTGGAAGAATCTGCTGCAAGAGCACATTTCACATACTGTCCTGCAGTCCGTTCTCAGAGACGCCGTCTTGTCCCTTAGCCTAGCGATCTTAGTATCGTGTACCCTGTGTGCCACATCAAGGTTTGACTCCCGCTTCCCTTTCTTTGCACGCTCTTCTGACATACCCCAGCCCTGCATGTGACAGGGGCAGTAGGTGTGAAATGGATGATCCCAGTAAAGCAGGGTTATCACCTCCCTCATGCTAGCTATGCCACTTCTGTTAATGCAGTTTCAGATGCAATGAATACTCTGAGAAACTACAGAATATTGCAGCCTTCTTTTAAAATTCCCCTTAACTAAGGGTGCCTGGCTGGCTCAATTGGTGGAGCATGTGACTCCTGATCTTGGGGTTGAGAGTCTGAGCCCCACACTGGGTGTAGAGATACCTTAAAAAAAAAAAAAAATCCCTTAACTAAAACTCTCAAGTTGTGTTTGTTTGTTTTTTTTTAACTGATGGATGCTAGGCCATTTCTCCACAATTTTCTATTGCCCAGCTGATGCCAAACAGTTCAGGCATTTCCAGCAACATATTTATGGATATGTCTACATACATTAAAAAAAATATTTCTCATAGAGGGAAGGTGACCATCCACTGGATAGATATTTATTAGCACACACTAGGTGCTAGATCCTGGAAACACAAAGTTAAATGAGACACACCAAATTATGTCCCTTTACACAAGACTTGGTCTTTACACAAGACTATGTATATAAAACAAGGGTGGGTGGTACATCATAGTGCTCACTAAACTGCTACTGTTATTATTATAATGATGATGAGCAGTTATAAATTAAGTCTTTTAAAAATTACTAGTTGTTTTTGTTTTGTTTTTTTTTTTGTTGTTGTTGTTGTTTTTTAGAGAGGGAGAGAGAGAGAGAAGGGGGGCAGGGGGAGAGTGAGAGAGAATATTAAGCCGTCTCCACACTCAGCACAGAGCCCAACACAGACCTCGATCTCACAACCCTGAGATCACGACCTGAGCAAAAATCAAGAGTCGGACACTTGACTGACTGAGGCGCCCCTATTTTAAATGAAAATACTGTAGTATTGCCACCGATACTCACCAGTACTATAATATCTCTTTAGTTCTGTACGCCTGATCTCCTTTAACTGATTATTTTTTCTCTTTTTTTTCTCATCAGTAATATATTCCTCTTCTACAGCAATGTTGCATTTGTCTTGTTCTAAAATGACTGTTTTAGCATCCTCTTTTCCAGTATGGGTCCTTGTAGCAATAGCTGAGGCTGTCTCTGCATTTTGTTTGGCTTGTTTTTTCTTTTTCAATCTAGGAATGGGAAAAAAAGGGAAAACATTGGAGAAATGATTTTCTAGGAGGAATTATATTAGTTTCATGCTGTTGGGCTTTCAGAAACTAATTAACTGATAGAGAAAACACTTTCTTTATATTGCTGTTAATCACATTTTCCTGTTATTTTTTTTCTTTCCTAATCACTTAAAAATTCTTACATGGAGACCTGTAGCATTTCCTCAACTTTATATCCTCAATACTTACATCTCAGAAAATTATTAGGAAATCCTCCAGGCCTGGGGAAAAACTAGATTCTTCTACAGGCTATTAAATGTTGAGCATTTTCTTAATCAAAATATATGGCTGCCATGTTTGCAGTGTTACATTAAAAAAGAGAGAGAGAGTGAATTTCGGTTTTCAGTGGGCAAACACATTTGTAAAACTAAATCCTTTATAATTGATTCACACACTGAGTATAAAAGTTTGGCGAACTGGTTCAGGTCTGAGCAATTCTTTTCCTTTATACATATGACAGTAGTACTGAAGAAAGAGCTACATTCCCTGAGACAGAAAATGCCATAATGACAATATATAAAGTTATCATTCTGATCACTAATAGCTGATACACAGTTAACATATCTGATGTTTTTAATTCCTTACTCCTAAGTCAGAGAGATGAAGTTTACTATACTTGGTGAAATCCAATAACTCAAAATATTTTCCAACTGATGTATCACTCTAATTGATGTGTCACTCCATACTTACCAGCCCTTCTGAAGAATGCCTTTACCTTACCAGAAGGTAGAGAACAAGGGTTCTGGCCTCTAGTATATGTGGCAGTCTGCTCCTATGTAAATATTTTTAATTAGGACTCTTTTTGCTCGTTCCCTTTCTGTTTACACATGGCCAGCTATCTCTTATACATGTATGTCTAGTTCCTTTGCTCTCTTGAGCATCTATACAATTTGATGTTGGGCAAGAATAAGGAAATGTTTTGGGAGGAAAATGAGATACCTAGCGGGTAGCAAAGGGACCAAGGTTAGATTTTCTGCTTCTTTGTTTTGTGACATTGAACAAATCCATTTAACAATTTGGAGAGGTCCCTCGTTAAGTAAGAGACCCTCATTGTCTTTTATTAGGATCAATTGAGATAATCTATGCCAACATATAACACAAACAAACAGAAACAGAAATAGTAAAATATCCCCTCATAAATCATATAATGACATGAGAACTAAGGATACATGACCCATTCAGCTTTGGAAATAAGGTGTCATATTCTAACAAAATATTTCAACTAGGCTGTAATTCATTGAACACTTAGCAGCCATGTTCTTAGATTTCATTGGCTAATAAATGAGCATATGGCCTAGGAGAAAGGGCAGCTGGACAAAAATCATAGATGAATACCCTCCCCATCGCTTAGTTTCGCTATCTTTTTATGTTTACCTATTAAAAACCACACCAAACCAAACCAAACTGGAAACTCATAAAAAGGACTTCAACAGACACTTCATTTTCTAACCTCAGATTTTAAACTGTTTAATTTTTTTTATTATTTCTGGTAAGAGTGGGTGGCTCTTTGCAATGTTGAGTCAGATAATGTTCCTAATAAAACAATTTCTCTCTTGATCAAGATTACTATGTGAGGCTGAAATTAGTATGCATAACGCCGTAATGACCTAGATATCGTACAGAAACCAGCACTTCGCTTGGGGGGGTCTAGGCACAGAGCTGATACCTGTGTCCAAAGCTGGCTATGGATGGACTGGTGTTCTGACACAGTGGCTTATCAAAACCACGCTTGAGATGAACCTTATTGCCCACTTCCAAAAATCATTCCTTCCAGGAGGAGAGAAAAGAGGAGTCAAAAATTAATTCTATGCAGCCTGAAATATGCTGCTTCTTGCTCTTTTGGATTTTTCCACTTTAAGTTGATTTAAATGTCCTCATTTTGCGGTCCCCATGATCATTAAACTCACTCAGATCTAGGGCACATGTTTTGATGAGCAGCACTGTCTGGGGACATCTCATTAGAGACTGGTTTTCACACGTGGAAATAACAAAACGGGGTATATCATTTTATTCATTTGCCTCTGTTCTGCACAGACCATTACTGTCAACACTTACAGCCCAAAGTAGCTGTTTTTCTCCAAAAAAACAAAAAAAAAAACCCTAGAAAATAACAATACCAAACTTGTTTAACAGAAAACAGAATCCAATTTAATACTTCACTAATTTTACAATCAGCTACATCTTTTATTTTGACTAGAGCACTCATGAGAATTTGTTTCTCTGGAGTTTATCAACACGACTATAACATTCTGAGCTCATAACTGGAAATCAGATGTGAGTTCGGGAAGCCCACTGTAAAAATCCTTCCTTCAAAGCAGGGAATACATTTTTAACGCCTTGTCTAAGAGGGACTAACTGCCATCTGACGTACGTGGTATAGTTAATGCTCTTCAAATGTTCCTGTTTAAGCCTTCTCTGCTGTTCTGCAAGTCAGTATCTACCATGGTAAGACATTCTCACAAAAGGGTTTTGTCATCACTAAATTAAGGTAAACTGAAAACAAAAGGTTACACAAGAAAAGAAACCAAGCTTTTTCTAATGACCCCAAATGTAGATTTATACTGTGCACCAAAAAAATACTTAGCAAATCATGTTCAGCAGATGAATGACTGTAAACAATGAGACATATTTATATTTGATAGCTGTGAATACAAGTCCTAAAACCCACCTTTATTTTGTTATGCTGCATTTATCTTTCTTTAAGAGATCATAATTACATAAAACAAGTTTTATTATTCAATCTCCCCTCACTACTGTAACCAAGCCCTATCAGTTCTGTTTCCTAAATCCTTCCCTCTCAAATTCACCTTCTCTTCTTGATCTCTGCTCCCATTGAATCATTTCAGGTTTTCATCATCTCTCTGGACTACTGTTCACAAGATAATTATTCTTTGTTTTATTATAAAATTTGTACTTATATTCAAAAATATTAAAATGCAGAAAGGTAAAAAGCACAGAACTTATATCAAATGAAATGCTAACGCTCAGAAGCAGTCACTGTTTGCGAGAGAACAGGAAAGCCAGAAGTTAGGGAAATCACAGACCTTCCCCAGGCACAGAAGAATGAAGCAGGGTGGCTTGGGTCATGATTCTGAGCTGCTTATTTTCCCATCCCTACCATAAAGGAGTGTTAAAGGACTTATTCTGGAATCTCTTGGCTTTTTTAAATTAAAATTTTAAAATTAAAAATAGCACCCAACCCAGCGTTAGTAGACTGAAGAAATAAACAAGGTGTTACTGCTAAAGAAAGCATTTTTAGTTGCTGAATGAAAACTGTTTTCCTCTGAAGCTTTTTCCTTTCCTAAAGGAAATAAGTTCAGGATACTGGCAACAATCAGAGCCAGGGCCTTGAGCAAGTTCCTTGCTTTGTCTCTGCAGGGGTCTCTTCTGCCGCTTCTGACATCCAGGGCAATGAAACACAGAGAGGAGTCTAAAGATGAGAGGAGGCTTTCGAGGAGGCTTTCGTGAGCACTAGAGTGAAAGCCTCTTGAAGGCAGGGATTTGTCTAGTAAGTTTTGTTAAAATGCCATACTCCCGGGGCTTCTCCAAGGTACACAGGAGGTACTCAGGAAGCTTTTCCCAAATGCATGAACAAATGAATGAGCGAATAAACTGGTCTCTGTCTGGTTGAGATCTGTTCTCCCAGCTAGGGCTCTCCTACGAACATGCCATTTCACCATCTTCTTAATTAGCAGCATGTGTCAAAAACTCTCACATCTCCTTAATTAGATACTTGATTGAAAAAGAAAATATATTAGCCACATATAATTTAAAATGCATTAAACTACAGACTTCTTTAATTAATATTAAATTAGTAGTTCTATATGATTCTTTCCCTAATTCATGTTTCATAATAAAACAAAGAATAATTATCTTATGAACAATAGTCCAGAGAGATGATGAAAACCTGAGGTCCATGAGTTTCTGTATCTAGTAAGTGCCGAAGACATAAATATCTAGCACAGCACTGTCCAATATGGTAACCACTAGCCAGCCACTTGTGGTTATTAAAATTAATTAAAATTAAATAAAAGTTTAAAATTCAGTTCTTCAATTGCAAGAGCCACATTTCAAGAGCTTAACAGACTTATGTGCTAGTGGGCACCATAGTGGGTGACAAACACATAGAACACTTCTTTCATCACAGAAAGTGTTGGACAGTATGTAGAGCTATTGATTCAACAGTTAGCCCTATGAGCAAGAGACTAGAAGGAAGGGTGAAGATAGAAATCATTGAATATTTAAACTTATTTAGTATATGCATAGAGTATGTCTACAAGGGGACACATAAAAAAATGGTAAAGTGAGTTTCTGGCACATGTTAGTGGCTAAGGGGAAAGACAGAATAAGAAAAATTACTTTTCATTGTGTTCTCTTTTGTGCCTTTTGAATTTTACACCACATATAAATATAAGCTAGTCAGAAAAACATTTTTTTTAAAGTATTTAGTCTTTGAAGTCTCTTCCTACCTAAGAATAATTTAACACATATTGCCAAATTTTAAAAATCGAGTTTTGCTCTTTAACAAAGACTAACGTGTGGGCCGCCTGGGTGGCTCAGTCAGTTAAGCGTCTGCTTCTGCTCAGGTCATAATCCCAGGGTCCTGGGATGGAGCCCCAGCTCGGGCTCCCTGCCTGGTGTGGAGCCTGCTTCTCTCTCTCCCCACTGCTTGTGCTCTCTCTTGCTATCTCCCTCTCTCAAATAAATAAAATCTTAAAAAAAAAAAAATTATGAAATTTTGAAAGAGGTTTCTTCTAACAGAAACTATTATTTTTTCTATTTTTTTTATTATGTTAATCACCATACATTACATCATTAGTTTTTGATGTAGTGTTCCATGATTCATTGTTTGCATATAACACCCAGTGCTCCACGCAGAACGTGCCCTCTTTAATACCCATCACCAGGCTAACCCATCCTCCCACCCCCCTCCCCTCTAGAACCCTCAGTTTGTTTCTCAGAGTCCATAGTCTCCCATGGTTCGTCTCCCCCTCCGATTTCCCCCCCTTCATTCTTCCCCTCCTGCTATCTTCTTAACAGAAACTATTACTGAGTTGACTAACGAACCAGACACCACGATATGTACTTTACAAATATTATCGCACCCTCACAGAAGCCCAAAATGGTAGGCAATCTTACCTCCCTATTACAGATAAGAAAAGAAAGACTGAGAAAAATTAGGGCCTTTTCCCAAGATCACAGCGTTGAGAGAGCAAAAGGCAAGCTGAGGGCAAACCATAAGCTAACACCCCCCAACTCTCTTCCCCCCAGGTGGGATACATGTGACATTCCTCAGGCTCTCCTAGCTGCTCTAGAACAAAGGAAAGGGAAAAACAAATGGTTATCTGATAGAGATCAGAGTCATGCAGGACAGGAGTCTCCATCAGTTTGCAACTGTCTTAATGATCTACGAGGAAAAAAGCAATCTCCAGAAATCAACAGACTCAAGTTCCTGGAACCCTAACATCACCCTCCCCCTCCACAGGATAGAATATAATCTTATATAGTCAGTCATTCCTCACAACCCCAGTGCAGCTCCTTCTGCCCAGCTCCTTCTGTCCCCGTGCTTTAATAAAACCACCTTTTTGCACCAAAGACATCTCAAGAATTCTTTCTTGGCCCTGGGCTCCTGATTCCAACATTTCCACATCATTTGGCATCTGAGCGTGGAGCTCAGTCTTCTCATCTGGACTCTGAGCCTCGGTGCAAACTTAGCGAATACTTTCTCTTCTCTTCCTTTACTTTCATTTCAGGGGCTTTTCAAGGAGTATGGTCTTATTGGAACACTTTCATGCTGATTGCTCAGGCTGCAATCCTCCAGCCCGTGACTACTCTACAGGGAGGAGAATGCCTGCCTTTCGGCTGGAAGTTAGTACCCTAGCCGGAACGGTAATAAGACCCAGAAACTTGATGCCCTTTTTTCCTGTCCTTATACAAAGTTATCTGTCTTGGGCACGGGACAGCCACCTAAGTCACCAGGACAGCTACCAGTCTTAAGACTTCCGTGTAAGGTTTCCTCCTCATTGGTCTAATGTGATCTCCTCCACATCTCTAGTCTAGCCACGAGACCCCCACCTGGAGCCAGCCAAAACCAGTACCCGACTGAATTAAAACCCAACTGGGGACCATTTTCTAGGGAAGTCAGCTGTAAGGAATTACCTGTGATGGAATGTCACTTAGACCATCATGGATTTCTAGCTTTACTGTTTTCTGTCAATGTCCCCTACTAACTGCTTAAATTACAAAATTGGGTAATTTCCCCTTGTAAAAGTTTTCTAGTGTTTTCCAAGGGTTAAAAACAGCAGGTTCTTCAAGGCAAAGCAAAATAAGGCACAGACTTCAAGGCAAGGCAAAATAAGGCAAGGCCTTCGTGGCATAGTCTTTAAGACAAGGCACAATATCTCAGTCCACTCACATTCTAGACTGCAATGGGGAAGCGTTGGGGGGGCGGCGCTAACATCCTCCAGGGCCTTTAATGGCAGGGCAGTGATCATAGTGATTTCCTTCAAGGGACATCTTGGGTTGCTTTGACACCAGGAACCTCTGACATATTCTGCGTGGGATGCCACCCAGGAGTCGGGGGGGAGGGGGGAGTGGTTCGTGATAATGGACCTTCTCTACTTTTCTAGGAGCATGGGATCTTCTTTCTTCTTCAGTTCCCAAGGACTCTCCCTTGGAATGCCTTTTAACCCACTGGAGACAATTCGGATTGCAAAATTTAATAAGGACTGATCTCCTGTAGCACTGCATGACCTCAGTATGATCGATCAGTTCGATCTCTTCTGCTGGAAACAGGGCAAATGGACTGACGTACCTTAGGTCCAGGCCTTCAACTATCACCTTGACCAATTCTGTGTGGCTGGGATGACAAAATCACTCCTTAAAAGCCAGAGTGTATCCCACTCCTTGGGGTTAACCATGGGCTTGTGGAGAGACTGGATGACCCCACTTTCCTTATGATTGGATTGGATGATGCACTTGGGGATGCTCTTATCTCCTGAGACAAGTCTTCTCCCACTTGCCGTGATTCCTTGTAATTAGGATATTGTTAAGGCTACACCTCAAATAAAGAGAGTTTCTTGAGGGTTTTATTCCTTAATCATATTTGTCCCAGGGACTACCTCTATTAACGTAAAACTGCAAATAGAGGCTTTGGCCAAGCATACAACAGTGCTCCTGGTAGAAGCCGCCTCAAAGCTCCCTGTGGGAAAGTCCCTGGCTGTGTAATGACACCCCATCGGGTCCAGAGTTGTCTGAGAGACCAAAGGCCACCAATGGATGATGGGAGGCGACTTATTAAATACCAGGCTATCCTTACAGATACACCTGAAATTATACTTAAAACCTGTCAAACTTTAAACCCAGCTACCCTATGCCTGGGCCTGACCGTCATACTTCTGTGTTAAAACATAACTGCTCAGAGATTATTGACCTTGTTTATTCTAGCCGATCAGACTTAAAAGATCCCCCTATTGAAATGCAGACAACAGTTGGTTTACTTATGGCACTAGTTTCATGGAAAAGGGGACAAGAAAAGCTAGGCATGCTACAGTCAGTCTAACTCAAGTCTGTTGAGGCCAAAGCCCTCCCAGCAAATACCTGCGTCCAAAAGGCAGAGTTAATAGTGTTCACCCGTGCTTTACAGCGGGCAAAGGGCTTCAAAATTAATATCTACGCTGACTCTGAATATGGCTTCCTAGTCCTACATGCCCACGGAGCAATCTGGAAGGAAAGGGATTATCAAGCCATAACTCCCCATTCAAATATGGGCCTGAAATTACGGCTCTTCTTGAGGCTGTACACCTACCTGCGGAGGTAGCTGTGATGCACCTCGAAGGATGTCAAAGGTGTATGACCCTAGAATCTAAAGGAAACATCTGGCAGACTGTGCAGCCAAGCAGGCAGCGCAAAATAAATAAATATTAACCCCAATAAAGGCTTAACTCCAGTCTCTTTAGACCAAAAAATTCACTTAGCCCAGGAATGAGGATACTCAAAAATGCACAGGACTGGCTTGTTAATAATAAGGGGAAAAAATCTTTATACTCAAAAATAACCAATGGAGGGTAATACAGGGTTCGTACCAGCTACTCATTTGGGTATAAAGGCCACTGAAATGTCAAATACTTTGCTAAGAGAAACTGTCCCTAGATTTGGACTCCCTTGGTCCCTACAAAGTGACAACAGACCGTCTTTTATTGTGCAAATAGCTCAGCAAATAGCTCGGGCCTTAAAAATCAATTACTATTTACATTCGGCCTGGCATCCACCATCCTCTGGAAAGGTGGCCCTCCAAAACCAAAGGGCTCTGATATCCTGACTGCAGTTCCAGAAGGCCTATAATTAGACGGCTAGCTCCTAACAGGACCCGGTGGCTAGGCAGCTCTAACTTGTGGCCATGCTTCCCTCAGCTGGATAGGCCGCTGGACTCTGGGTTTTGCCTGGATGCACGGACACATTATTAAAGCCATTACCAACATAGCCAACCTTCCAAATTTAAAACAGCGGTGGGCATGTTCTGTGTTTTATTCATACAACCACCTAGCATCCAACTTTGTTCCCTCTTCAGGACTGGAGGATGTCATTTGGCACATGGACGCTCTTAATAAATATACTGTCAAAGCCCTAAATGACACTCAAAATAGCGTTTCTCTACAAAACACTGAAAGAACTCAAATGCATAAAACAGTTCTACAAAACAGAATGGCATTAGCTGTTTTAACAGCAAAACAAGGTGGGACATGTGCCATCATTAAAATGTAATGCTATGTATATAGTCCAGATTATCACAGACATGTCACAGGGCTGTTGAAAAATATGAATACCCAAATTGAGGCTCTATAAAATCCTTCTCTCTCTTTCAGCGATTAAGTTCCTGGGTTTGGGGGAGGACCACGGTCAACTATTAAGGGTCTCTCTGTTGGAGTTCTCATTCTTATAGCCATATTAATCCTAATATGTTGCCTTTTTCAATGTCTCTCTGCTTGGTGCTGAGACTCCATCTACAATGACTTCACATCGACAGATGATCCCTACCACCCAAAGAGATGCTCGTTACTGTCTAAGTTGGATTCAGTTGCCTCCACTTTTGTAACTCTGCTATCTGCTCCCTGACTGACCAATACTGACCCATAGGTAGGGACATCTTTACGCCCCTACTCGGCAGGAAGAAGCTACAGAAGGTGAGACCTTCTGCCTTCAACAACCTTAAAGATTTAAGGGTCAAGATTGTTCGGGGGGGGGCGATGATGAGGGAGCAAAAAGCAAGCTGAAGGCAAAGCACAAGCTAACACCCCGTACCCCTCCCCCCAGGTGGGATACATGTGACATTCCTCAGGCTCTCCTAGCTGCTCTAGAACAAAGGAAAGGGAATAACAAATGGTTAACTGATAGCGATCACAGTCATGCGGGACAGGAGTCTCCATCAGTTTGCAACTGTCTTAATGGTTTATAAGAAAAAAAGCAATCTCCAGAAATCTACAGACTCGAGTCTCTGGAGTCTGTACCATCACCCTCCCCTCTATAGGACAGACTATCTCATATAATCAGTGACTCCTCACAACCCCAGTGCAGCTCCTTCTGCCCATGGCTGCGGTCCCCGTGCTTTAATAAAACCACCTTTTTGCACCAAAGACGTCTCAAGGATTCCTTCTGGCCCTTGGCACCGAACCCCAACATTTCCACATCAACAGGGCACAGTTAAGTGGTGGAACAGGAATTCACAAAGCTACGTGTGAGCCACAAGCCTCAGGGCCTCCCAGGTCCGCTCCTACAAGTGTTCTGCGGCCTATATTAGCTTATCTTTGATTTTAAAATCACTGGACTTTGGAAATTCTATGAACTATTTGGGGGAGATATGCCTGGCAATCTGGTGGGCTTCGATGGAGAACATGCTTGCAGGAAGGAAAGATTTCAACTCTAGGTGTGGCTCTCTGTGTAATCAGCTGGGATCCGCTTTGAAAATACAAGGCCGAACCCTCTGGTACTTCTAAGGTAAAACAAAAGCAAGAGGCTGATGACAGGATTTTCAAGCCTCGGTCTGGCTCCTACAGTTTACACTTAGCTGGATTAGGAAATGTGCTGAAGCGGTTTTGAGGTTAAAAAAAATCTTTTAAATCCAAACCAAACCTTCCCCAGACTCTGCACTTCCCTGTGCTCCCTCCCATCTGAGTACATTTTCCTTTCACTGCAGTTTCCATCCCTGGGAAAGTCCAGAGGCCAACTTAGAACCATTGATACATGAACCATTTACATACAAAGGATATTAAAAAAAAACAACAAAAAAAGGCAAAAAAGCACTGCTCTATAATCTGAAGCTAATAGCTCCATGAAGAAAAGTAGAAAATGTCAAAATGGGTCAACCATGAGAACAATATCTTCTTTTTGCTTATTTTTTGTTTTTTGTTTTTTATTTTTTGTTTTTTTTTATCTTAAGGATACCCCTTGGTGTCCCATTTCATTCAGTTACAGGTGAAGAGGGAATGACATTTGGTCTGTGGAACTCCAGAGAACATATTAATGAAGGAGAGGAAGTCATAGAGTAAAAAGGTTAGTTCAATATAACTTCCTAGGAGCGCCTGGGTGGCTCAGTTGTTAAGCGTCTGCCTTCGGCTCAGGTCATGATCCCAGGGTTCTGGGATCGAGTCCTGCATCGGGCTCCCTGCTCAGCGGGGAGCCTGCTTCTCCCACTCCCGCTCCCCCTGCTCATGCTCTCTCTCTCTCAAATAAATAAAATCTTTAAAAATATATATATAACTTCCTAACTGAGCAATCCAATAATGGAACTGGCTGCTCCATAAGTAGCGTCCCCATCACTGAAGTATGCAAGCAGGTCAGGTCCAAGTTCTGACCTCCAACACTGTATGGGACTGCCCTGCATCTTTTTTTTTTTTTTCCGAGATATAATGAACATAAACATTATATTAATTTCAGGTGAACAACATAATGATTGTATATTAGTATATATTGTGAGATGATCGCCACAAGTCTAGTTAACATCTGTCACCACACAATGACAAAATTTTTTCTTGTGATGGGAACTTTTAGGATCTCTTAATAACTTTTAAATATGCGATATAATAACATTAACTACAGTCACCATGCCATACATTACATCCCCAGGATTTATTTATTTTATGACTAGAAGTCTGTACCTTTTGACTACTTTCACCCATTTTGCCCACCCCCCAAAATACAGGTGACCCTTGAATAACTCAGGGGTTAGGGACACCAACCCCCACACAGCCAAAAATCCATGTATAACTTTTGACTCCCCCAAAACCTAACTACTAAGCCTACTGTTGACTGGAAGCCTTTCTGATAAAATCTACAGTCAATTAACATATTTTGTATGTTATATTAAGTATCATATACTGTATCCCTGCAACAAGGTAAGCTAGAGAAAAGCAAATATTATTATTATTTTTTTTTTTTATTAAAGATTTTATTTATTTATTTGACAGAGAGATAGCGAGAGCAGGAACACAAGCAGGGGGAGTGGGAGAGGGAGAAGCAGGCTTCCCGCGGAGCAGGGAGCCCGATGCGGGACTCGATCCCAGGACCCTGGGATCATGACCTGAGCCGAAGGCAGACGCTTAACGACTGAGCCACCCAGGCGCCCCGAGAAAAGCAAATATTATTAAGAAAATCATAAGGAAGAGAAAATACATTTAGAGTACTGTGCTGTATTTATTGAAAAAAATTCCGGGTATAAGCGGACCCGCCATTCAAACTCGTGTTGTTCAAGGGTTAACTGTAGTCTTCTTTAATACAAATATTTTTCCTCAAAATTGCCTCTGTAGGGAAATAAGCGTACTCACATAAAAGATATAGAAGTAATAGTCTTTCACGAAAAAAATTATAGAACAGTATTGTAGTATGACCCTATTTTTGTGAAACAGAACAAAAAACAAAGCAAAACCCTCTCGAACCAGCAACTATTCCATTTCAATATATACATACGTGCATTTAGATATGTAGGTATGAGAAAATGGTTGGTCAACAGAGGAGAATGAAGTGGGGCAACTTTTACTTTGCATTTATATAATTTAGTGTTTTTGAATTTTTGATACAACAATCCTTTATTGCTTAATTATCAGGCCAATAAATCTGTAAAAATGAAGTATCTGCAGCTATGGCAACATTTGGCCAAATCTCTGTCAGAGGTTTATTCTTTCTCCTGAGTCCAGCTATCACGGGAAATCCTGCGTAGCAGCCCCACTCCCTCCGTTATCACGCAGAGCTGGGCTGTGGCCCTCAGGGGACTGTCTCTGGCTGTTCACTGCAACCTTGTCATTGCACTGTTCTTCAGAGTCTACGCTGTTTTTTCCTGGTTTGCCCGAACTGACTCTTGCCATTTCCAGACTCAGGGAAATGGATGGTCACCACGAAATGGGCCAGAAACATCTGCATTTGAAGCCTCATTTGTTCCTTCTTAGGTGTGCATCCTTGGGTGAGTTACTAAATCTAAGCCTCAGGTTCCTTGTCCTTCAAAGGGAAAGAATGGCGTCAGATGGCTTTTTTGTGATGATTACACTAACTAGCACACAGAAAGCTTACAATACTATAAACGCAACCTGTGCCTGGTCCACAGCAAGGGCTCAATAACCAGAAGTTACTCGTTTGTTGTGCTGAAGCTATTGCCATCACTTGGGGATTTCTCAGGATCCAAGAGAATGAGTTAACATCTAAAGCACTGTAACACATCAAAGAAGGTATTTGATAAATTCTAGATGTTATGGGCTCACGATTTTTCTCGCTATACATAAATATTAATTTTATTTAACTCTGCTATGAATTTAGTCACTGGTACAAGATATTTATTATTTTTAGAAGAATATCACTTCTAATATTTCATTTCGTGTTTTCACAAAAGGAAGGTCAGTTTTCAGTTTCCACTGCAAATTCCCAACTGTGACATGTGCCAAATAATATCCAACTTCATGCCAGAGGGGGAAGACAGTTAAAAAACAAACAAACAAAAACACTCACTTAATGAAAACTCCCTCTCAGAATTATGATCAAATAAAACCAAAAAGCTTAGGAGTAAGCACTGGAAAAGTCTATAGATGTACCTGATTCTAGTACCAACCTTTGAGATGTACATTCTTTTCCTCACTTTGTCTAATTTTGACAAAGAGATTCCGCCCCCCCCCCCGAAAATTATTCAGTCAAAATGGAAATACTCCGGTTCAGAAACAGTTAGAAAAAGAGATCCTTCGGCTTTGAGTTCAATAACTAGCAATATATCCACACAGGTGAACACATGTACACATAATGGAATTTTCCTTGGCCTCAAAAAATAAAAGCATTCTGTAAAGATCGCTAAATGGAATGCCAATCAAGGACAAAACACCAAACTTCCCCTTTTTAGGATTTCTATGAAAACAGTGATGGGATCAGTAGATCGTAGGGGACTCTGCTCATCAAAGTGCAGGTGCCAGGAAAGGATGCAAATTGTCACACTTTCAGATGAGACCGGGCGTGGGTTCCTAAGGGACATTCAGAGAGCCTTGTATGCCCCTCCTCAGTACCGGGCTGACAAGGGCACTGCCACAAAACGAATGTTTACTGTGTGGAACGTTTGCCTTGTGTTTATGAAACAAGACAGGCTTTTGTTGCATATATAGATTGCCCATGTGAGAGTCTGGTTCCTTTTTCTAAAAAGTCAGGATGCTGAGTCACAGCCTGAAAAAGTTACAGGGAAATCAGTGGCACTGACAATGGTGATATAGAACTCAGCTATAAACTGAGGAAGGGAAGCAGAAAAGGGAACTTGCTCCAGGTGATAAGAGAAGCACGTTGTGCCAAGAGTAATCAGCAAAGTCCTGTAACTATGGTATTTACATTTTAGGAGTTTTACTGCTTATCAATCAAGAATAAGCTGATAAACACAGCAACACAGAACTTAACCAAACCCTGCAAATTGTATGTGGTTTATTTAACTTCATACAGTTAAACTAAGAGGCTCTATTAGTCCCCTATGTCTGCTGTAACAAATTACCACAAACTCCGGGCTTAAAATAACACACAATTATTCTCGGACAGCTCTGGAGGTCAGAAGTCCAAACTCAGCTGCAGGGCTGCATTCCTTGTGGCCCCTTCAGCTCCGAAGCCAGCGGCACGGTCTCTGGCTTCAGTGTCTCAACTGCCTTCTTCTCTGCAGTCAAATCTCCCTCTGCCTCCTAATCTTACGGGGACACTGAGATCGCATTTTGAAGCCCACCCAGATAATCCAGGATAATCCCCCCATTTCAAAATCCTTAACTTACTCATATCTTCAAGGTCTCTTTTGCTATATAAGGTAACACTCACAAATTCCGGCATTAGGACCCGGCTATCTTTGGTGGTAATTACTCAGTCTACCACACTAGCTAAATTAGCATGTGTGATATAAATAATTGTAAAAGCAACATTACAGCCCATGTCCAAATCATTACTAGGTCTAAGAAAAGTTCACTGCTTGCAGTGAGTGGTAGTAAACATGTTATTTCTAAAGCAAAACCCAAAAGTTTACTTAAAACGATCCTGAAATCTCAAGGTGCAGTGGAAATATTACAGACATGAGCTTTCATTTTATGTTGGTTGACCTCAGAACAGCCTCTTGGAGATGGGGATATTGGAAGGAAAATTTTAACAGGCTGGATTTCCAAAGGGTTAAATCTTGTCTTCATATCTGATCACTTCAATCATCACTGAAATCAGTCTTTCACTGTTTATAATCACCTACAAAGCTGAAGAAGTCTTCCAAATATTTTTTTCTTTTATTGGAGCTCCTTATATGCCCAGAAATCATTTTTATGACAATCTTTAAAAAATATTTTTTACTCAAAACCAATCATATGCTTGGACTCCCCAGTGACAGCACTGGGATGTATTTCAATGACATATATATTTCAGCAGAGCAGCTATATTGCAAAGACACAATTCTTCGGGAAAAACAGAAAAATTTTTATTTCTTGAAGCTACTTCAGCAAAACAAGCAACTAACTAAAGCAGAGCTACTTGAAATTTTCCCAGCAGAAATACAGTGATAGCAGGGATTTTGTTCTCTGAGTTTAACCTTATTCCTTGCTAACTGCTTAAACTGTAGAAACATGGAGGAAAATAAAAGCTAAAAAATACAGTCCAGAAGTAATCGGTTTAGTATATAAATTAATGCTCTCCTAAAAGCCTCATGAGTGAAACAACATCTGTGATCAGCAAAAATGTCCTGCTGAGGAAAACAATTATGAGTGGCATAAAATTAGAATATGCTCTAACTCAACTTCTCTTCCTCCTTCCAACTTTTAAAATATATTCTAATAATATTTAACTGCCTTTGAATAATTTTAGACACACACATATGCTTCCTCTCTTATGATAATGTTATTTCAATGCTATAAATGAGAAGTGGCCTGCCTCATAACTCTTCCTGTCATTTTAGGTACTTTCAGAAAGAATAATGTATTATCAAGTATAAAATCTGAAAAATTATTTTGGCAGATGCTTTCAATTTAGTTGGTTTACATCCAATATGTCCATTCAATTTCTTAGAGGTATTTTTTCTACTTGATATATACTGTCCGTATCCTTGGGAAACGACATTGCTCAAAAATAGGATTCACGGGATGAAGACTAGTAATATCTACTTCGAAATTCTTCCCTTCTAAAATTGCTGTCAAACTCTGAGGTTATTCATTTGTATGTAAAGGCACACCAAAAACAGATTTTTAAAGAAAAATCTTGGCCTTGCTTTCATATTTCTGATGGCCAGTCTCTGGGGTGATGACCTTCCAACCACATGGCAGTCTTGGTTGGGCTTTTCAAAAAAGCCTCAAGGATGGTCATCTCTCAAGTGTACTAGTTTGCTCTTAACCAATCGAAAAGAACCCCTGTGTTATAATAAAAAATAAATGCTTGGTCTTTGTCCCTCCATAGTCTGGTGTAGAGCTCCTAAAACACTTGGAATCTCCTGAGTGGTAAGAATATCTTTTGTGTGTCGATAAATGACTCCTGTTGTTTGTGTGGGGGGCTAAGACAGCCTCAGGATAGGGACTGGTCACCAGAACTGCCAAGCCTTGATTAGAAGATTGGAAATTTTGGCCCCACCTCCAGACTCCTGGGGAGGGGAGAGGGGCTGGAGATTGAGTTCAATCACCAATGCCAATGATTTAATCAATCATGCCTCTACAATGACACTTGCATATAAACCTTTAACTGACACGGTTTAGAGAGCTTCTGGTTCAGTGAACACACTGAGGTGCTAGGAGGGTGGCATGCCCAGACAGAGCACGGAAGCTCTGCACCCTCCTACTCCCATACTTTGCCCTATGCATCATCTTCCATTGGGCTGTTCCTGAAAAATATGCTGTATAATAAACTGGTAAATGTAAGCAAAGTGTTTTCCTGAGTCCTGTGAGTTGTTTTAGAATTGTCAAACCTGAGGAGGGATCACAGGAACTCCCAAATGTACAGCCGAGCTGGACAGAAGTGTGGGTTGACTGGGGATTCAGGACTTATGAATGGCATCCGAAGTGAGGACAGTCTTGAATGACTGAGCTCTTACACCTGTAAAGTCTGACACTGACTCAGGGCAGTTCGGGTCAGAAGTGAACTGAATAGTTGTACACCTAGTTGATGCTGAGAATCAGAGAACGCCAGACTCTAGACTTTGCCAGAACACCAATCTTGAGCACAACAGAGAAGATGAAAGTGAGACTGATGGATCTGTAAAAAAACCAAGCAGGCTATCCTTTTCTCGATCAGATATGTGACTGAATGCCTGTTGTATGTTCCGCTTGGCCCACAAGCACTTTTTAAAAATCTTAATGACTAAAGGAGAGCATTTAAAATGAGGATATTTCACATAAAAATGTGGATTTCAGGCTCACCTTGAAGAATTAGCAGACATAATAGTAATGGTCCTGGGCCCCGCATGGCCAACCAGGCTGGAGCAGAACAACAGCTTCCCTCCTTGGAAAAGGCATGTGCTGTCGTCATCAGGCCCCAGTCTTCCTTCCCCACAGAGCACCAACGTCGAAGGCCGGCAGTTACCACCTACTGTCCACTCGTTTCCATCACCGCTTTGGTCTCTAAGGTCAATGTTTGCATTTTTTGCTCCAGACAGCATAAAGTTTTATTCTTGGGTCAATTCAGATGATCAGAGAGCCGCAGTCTTGGACCATACTGTGTTGGCCCACTGCAAAATATCTTTTACTAAGTCCTATATTGGCATCATGTCCTCTCTTGGCACTTTTCGCTGCAACAAATTGCCTTTATGAATGTTAATAACAGACACCACTACCACATCTTTTTAGTGTTCTTTTTATATAGGATATGAGGTCCTACATAATTTTAGAGTTAAGGGTGAGGAAGGGTTTTGACACCTGGGAAACCAGTACGTGCTCTACTCATGAATAGGGAGAACTATGGAAAGGAGTCCCTTCGTTTTTGTTTTTTTAATGTATGTATGTATATATGTATGTTTATTGCTAACTGACTGACTGTAATCTCTACACCCAACATGGCGCTTGAACTCATGACCGTGGGATCATGAGTTGCATGCTCTTCTGACTAAGCCAGTTGGGTGCCCTGAAAAGAAGTCCCTTAGTAACACTGACCATGGAAGTAGTTCTGAGTCAACTACACAACTAATAGCATGAAGTTTAGGGTCAAGAAGAAGGAAGGAGTCTGGTGAAATAGCCAACAGCCATGTAAAAGTTCAGAAGGCAAAAGAGGGTTTTAAAAAAAGTTCCATCATATAAAATTAACTACCCTCCTGGAGGTTTCCTGAGAGTTGAAGTAAATACCTGAATTATTTTCTCTATCGTGCTTATTTCTTTGAATGTGATTTAATGCTGGGAGTGGACCAAAACAAGGCTGGTTGCATGTGGGTTACACATGTGTGTAATTTTTATAAGGTATCTCAAATCCTTGTAGAATAAGGTGGGACACGAATGAATGAATACATAAATAAATAAGGAAATGAACAAACATTAGTCCTGGAATGATAAAGCAGGCTAATGACAGGCTGAGTTTTATCTGTATCCAATTTCACAAATGGATAAAACCCTTGAAGCTGACCATGTCACACAGACTAAAAGGGACCTCATCTCAAGGGAAGTTGTTCTACACCCTTCCAACCACAGAAATCAAACTCCACCCAATACCAATCCATTAATTCAAATAATAATATAAGGTGTTTTGAGAGGCAAGACCTAACAATTCCCCCACAATTCAAACACCTGCCTCCTTCCCCCAAATAAACAAAACTGGACTTTCTTATCATTAATTCTTCTTTGTACCTACTACGTCTCTCAGCACACAGAGGTAAAAAAGAGTTCATTACATACCATTAACTGAGTCATCAATCCACCCTCTCCAATAGCAATTTTGTACCAAGAAACTTACACTTGGAGTTTATTTATTTATTTGACAGAGAGAGACACAGTGAGAGGGAACACAAGCAGGAGGAGTGGGAGAGGGAGAAGCAGGCTTCCGGCTGAGTGGGGAGCGCGATGCAGGGCTCGATCCCAGGATTCTGGGATCATGACCCGAGCCGAAGGCAGATGCTTAACGACTGAGCCACCCAGGCGCCCCACACTTGGGAGTTTTTTTAATAGTTGATAAAAGGCAAGGTAATTTCTTACAGATTTGCATTTACTTATATAGTTTTAAGTGTTCTGATCTTAGGGATTCCTTTTAATACACATTATAAAACTTTTTAAACCCTTATAACATTAGAATAATAATAATCATCCAAATTTCCTGTGGATTTCCATGTTCCTTCGGTAAGCCATAAGAAAACTCAGCTGGACTGTATTTTGGCTGAGATTAGAGGCAGCTTATGAAGAAAACCAAAATGTAATGACAACAATATTGCATAAGATGGGGGAAAATAAATATGTTAACTATTGTGGAGACTCTCTGCAGGGAGTATATTAGCCACAGTTCAAATGAAAGTCAAATAAAGAGAAGTTTCATTGCTGTTTATATGGATTAGGCAATAAAGCTCCAATCAATAAAAAGCACGTTTCAATATTTAACCCATACATACATTACAATTTCACAGTGGCATGGACAAAAACTAAAATTCAGCATTTATCAACAATTATATCTTTAGTGAGGCTACCATACAAACAAAAAAGAAGGTGTTTTCCATCAGTATATTAATTCTTCCATATTCAGATATTGTTTTAGGGGAATTATGATGTCAAAGAAAGCACTGAATTGAATTTTCAGAATTCTACATAAAGCTGTCACAATATTAAAAACTCTAAAATGATAAATTTAAAATGATAAAATAATTACCTAAGCTAATAAACAAATTATCTTTTCCATTTCATTTTCCAAGAAGCATAAATCATAAAATCTCATGTAGGAAAGCTCCTTAAAACGTATCTGATCAAATCATCCAATGACGGAATTAAGTACTATATTTACAGATCCTCTCAAAACTCCCCAGTGCCTAGAAACTGAGACTCAACATATGTCATTCTTCTTTTGTGAGAACTTTAACTGCAGGGGCACCCGGGTGGCTCAGTCGTTAAGCGTCTGCCTTCGCCTCAGGTCATGATCCCCAAATCCTGGGATCAAGCCTCACATCGGGCTCCCTGCTCCACGGGAAGCCTGCTTCTCCCTCTCCCACTCCCCCTGCTTGTTCCCTCTCTTGCTGTCTCTCTCTCTGTCAAATAAATAAATAAAATCTTTAAAAAAATAAAAATTAAAAATTAAAAACTTTAACTGCAGTGCCTAGTTCAGTGTCTAACACGCTATAGATAATTGTAGCAGACTTTTGTTGGCCTCCCTACAATCTTTTCCTCCTTGTTTTGACATCAAGTTTCAATTTTCAGTAAATATACCCTCCCCCCTTTTAATACCATATCTGGGTAGGGCACCACCCCAGCTCCAGGGATGGGACACCTGACCCAAGCCAGTCAAAGCACTGAGGCCCCTCGGATAGAAGCAGTGACTCCAGGAACCAGCACATGGCCTAGGCTGGTCCAGTCACAGTGAATCCAGTGTCAATTACTGGCAAACACACTCGCTTTGCCTGATGTTGCACAAGGGAGATCCTGAGTCGGCAGTGTTTATCAAGTAAAATCTGAGAAGACAAAAGAGTGGAAGAGCTCAGATACAGAGAAACTGAGTCATGATGACATTATTTGGGCCCCAATCCAGACATTCCTGAAGTCAAATCTAAAATTTAACCTGGACTTTTAACTTAGGTGTGCCAGGAAATCCCCTAATGCCTTCTTTTCTCTCCTCAGCTAGTTTCATCTGTTTTCTGTTACTTGGGACTCTGGCCCCCTGCCCCCAACAAAGGGGAAAGACAGACCTGACTATTATGGAAATTTACGTAAGAATTGAGGCTGTTTCATGTGAAGGATCCCAAAATGTGGATCGGCTGAGCTGGGGTTGGATGCCAGCTGGGAAGCTGGCTACCTTTGTCATGTGACAATAAAATGGATGTGTTTTGTACCTTAAAACCAGACAGTGTGCCTATCAGGAGTGTATTATTAGGGGGCTTAAGAGAATTTTTAGGATTCTAAAGTAAACTCTCCATTTCTTTCAAGTCTTCAGTAAGATCTTACAAGAAAGAGACGAGCTTAGACTATAATTTATCAGCTTAAAGTAGAACCAGATGAAAATCTATCTTTGCTAAGAGAAAATTTTTGTTTGTAGTTTGCAACAGTTGAGAGCCTGGTGACCCCTGGAGTCCTGTAGACATGGAAAAGCCAAATTACCTGCCCCCAACTAAAGTTAGTGCAAAAAAGTAGGGGACGCTACTGTACTGAGATGAGGGTTTAGAAGCAGTTGCTCTTCCTCAGGCTCCTCCCAAATACCTCCACTTATTCCCTCTGCCAGACACACAGGATGGTGGCCCAGTGCACTGAGGCAGCTAGAACACAGTCCAGGGCTCCTAAGAAGCAAATAAACAGTGCTTCCCCAGCTCAGGCCACTGGTTTTTACTGCCCTGAAGCAAAGACCCAGAAGGCAGTGCTTCTCTGAAGGTCCAGGAGATGAGCTGAGTACCAGCCCACTGCTGAGAGACCAAAATTCCTGAGCCGGTTCTATCTCCACCCAAAGTCCATGGTTCTGGTTACTAACCTGTGAAGTGTGGCCAATGACAATAGAATTAAAGCCTGCAAAATTTTTAAATGAATTGTATTGCCAGAGAAACCCCTCATTTGTCAAACATATGAACTTGTAAATGCTGAACTCCAAAGTAATCCCTCGGTCCCCAAATCTATGCCACCAGAAAACTGGCGCCAAGGGAAGTCCAGCTCGCAGACAGGCTCCTCCTCAGTGTTGTCAGGAAAACGGACAAGAGTGAGCTACTCTGAGCAGCACTGGTGGCTGCCCCAAGGCTGAACAGGGAACTGCCCCACGGGTAGAGCAGGGAAAACCTGCTGTTCCTGTTCAGCAAGACCAGGAAGTGCAGCCGACCACCGGCCACTGTGCGCTCCCTGCCTGCTCCCTCTCCCCAAGGGGTGTTTTCACTTCAGTCCAGTCAAGGCGACGCTGAGCTGCCAGGAAGCACTCCTGCTTGTTCCTACCCAGGAAGATGTGAGGCTGGCAGTCTTCCTGTCACCACACATCACGGGTCCAGAGCCCCAGGAGTGCACTGTGGGGTCTGAGGGGGAACGGGAAAAGAGCAGAGAGACGCAGCGTCCCAACCCGGAAGTCCGCCATTCTCAATGGCTCGCCTGCTCTCGTGGGGTTTTGCGGCCACCTGTATCCAAAGGCGCACTCACTGATAGAGAAAACAATTATTACTTATAAATCAATAAGTGGCATTTATAAAGTTGTTTGTGATGCTGAATGCCAGAATCCGCCTCTGAAGTTTCCAGCCATTGATCTGAGAACTGTATCAGGGAACTGAGACTTTTCTGCTCCTCAAGGTGGCAGGCCTTTCAAGATGGGAAGCAGATAGCACACCCACCCAGCAAGTTTTCTTCTTCAGGCTAAATATACCCAGTACCTTCCATTTCTCTTCATACAAGCTATGTCTGTGCTCCTACATATTTGTTGCTCTCAAATGTACATACAGTTCATTGCCTGCAGTATCTCAGCAGGTGCCTGAGCTGGGAGGCCTGGAAGTCCATTATCCTTTCCCTCAAGAGGACGTGAGCTGCTTGGGGCTGTTACGGGACACTCCCCGGTGTGGAACGGCCTCTTTGTAAATACAGACGACTGGATGGAGGGAGGGCAGGAGGGCAGAAGGGAAGAAAAGGAGGAAGGGAAAGAAGAAAGAAAACTAGGAAAGGAAGACCGAAAATGAGGAAAGACAAAAAGACAGGAAACAGGAAGAAAGGAGGAAGGAGAAGCTGATGTAGACTAAAACATCTCCAAAGTACCAACTTTTTATTTTATTTTATTATTTTGTTATTTATTTATTTATTTATTTAATTTATTTATTATGTTCAGTTAGCCAATATATAGTACATCATTAGTTTTTGGGTTTTTTTAGATTTTTGAAAAAATTTATTTGTCAGAGAGAGAGAGAGCACAAGCAGGGGGAGCGGCAGGCAGAGGGAGAAGCAGGCTTCCTGTAGAGCAAGGAGCCCGATGCGGGACTAGATCCCAGGACCCTGGGATCATGACCTGAGCCGAAGGCAGCCGCCCAACCAATTGAGCCACCCTGGCATCTCAGTACATCATTAGTTTTTGATGTAGTGTTCGAGGATTCATTAGTTGTGTATAACACCCAGGGCTCATCACAACCCGTGCCCTCCTTAATGCCCATCACCCAGTTACACCATCCCCGCACCCACCTCCCCTTCGTTTCCCAGTCCAGAGTCTCTCATGGTTTGTCTCCCTCTCTGATTTCTTCCCATTCAATTTTCCCTCCCTTCCCTATGGTCCTCCGTGCTATTGCTTATGTTCCACATATGAGTGAAACCATGTAATTGTCTTTCTCTGCTTGACTTATTTCACTTAGCATAATCCCCTCCAGTTCCATCCATGTCAATACAAATGGTGGGTATTCATCCTTTCTGATGGCTGACTAATATTCCATTGTATATACGGACCACATCTTCTTTATCCATTCGTCTGTTGAAGGGCATCTTGGTTCTTTCCACAGTTTGGCTATTGTGGACATTGCTGCTATGGACATTGGGGTGCATGTGCCCCTTCTTTTCACTATGTCTGTATCTTTGGGATAAATACCTAGTAATGCAATTGCTGGGACGTAGAGTAGCTCTATTTTTAATGTCTTGAGGAACCTCCATACTGTTTTCCAGAGTGGCTGTACCAGCCAAGCAGCAACTTTTCAAAAGCATGTGTTTCTAGCAGAATGGTAACATCCCAGGAAAAACACTGTTTGCAGGAATGCCAGCTGGGACACAATTCTCAGAGGGCAATTTGGAATAACTATCAAAGTTTATTGATCATTGCAAGGAATTTATATATATTATCATATAGATGACAATACAAGTGTCATAGCAAAAAATATGAAATCATCATAAATATATGTCTACATATAACATATATCCAGGATATACACCAGAAGCAAAATATGTTTGCTGAATGAATGGGTAAATGATGCCCTCGCTAGCCAGTGACTCCAGTTCAATACCACCTCTCAAGGCTCAGTAACTCAGCTTGACCAAGAAGTTAGCTTAAGTAGTTTTTAAGATATTTTCTTGCCCTAAATTCCATACAAATAAACAACTAAGAGATAAATCTAAATCATAGGAAGACTGACTATTCAGAGAACAAAATTCTTCATTATTTTAAATGAAATTTTCTAGAATTTTCTTATAGGTGCAGAGGACTAACTATACTATGTCCACATGTACTTAATAAGCATTATTTATATTTTTGAGTTACTTTAGTTTTACCTCGCAATGATTTCAGACACACAGATAAGTGTTTCATGAGAGCTTTCCATGGTTAAAGCCAAACATTTGCGTTTACTAAAAACAAAAAAAAGCCACCCACATGTTTCTTTTAATACTTCTCTCACTGTGTATCCAATTACAACTTATTTTTAAAGATTCATCATTTCTTGATTATCTCCCTACGAAAATATTTTTGCGTGCGGTATGAGTTTTAAAAAATAGTGACAACTTCAGTGGAACATGCCATTTTTTAAAAAGTTCCATTATTCTCAGAGGAAACAATTATGTAGAACCAACAAAAAGGAAGGAAGAGACAGAGGCAAGAAGGCCTTACTTAAGTGAGTGGGGCCAGGCTATAATTGCTCCAGGAGGAAATGAGGAACAGAACTGAGATCTGGAGGGGTTAGGAAAGGTTCTGAGCCTTGCTTTAAAGCCGCATCTGCTAAGCAGGTAGACTTTTTTTTTTTTTTTTTAAATCAGGACTGTTTTTTTATTTGGGGTGTTATGTGAGGAATGCTGATGACATGGTCATTGGGAGAGGGGACAAAGGCCCCCAAAGCAGCCTCCTGCCTCCATCCTGACACCAAAGACCAGCCCCACTTATTTCTTCTAAGAGTTTTAGTTGTCTGCCTAATCAAGTACATGTTCTATGTATCTGTATTTGATCTTCATTATAAGCACATTTGTCTTTCCTGGTTTCTGATTTTTTGCCCCCTTAATTTCTTATTTTCCCTTCAATGCAATTAAACTATGAGAATCACTTAAAATTATAACCCCAAATTAACAAATCACCAGATTTCTAGAGCCAATAGTTTCACTCTACGGTAACACAGAAACTTTATTTTGAAAAACATAAATGTTTCCTTAAACGGCATTTCTAGAAATTGGAAAATAATTTATAAAAGATCCAAGAAAGAAAATTAGTCTGAAGCTCCAGAGAGAAACTGAAACCAGTAAGAGAATTTTGGGGGGCAGGACACATGGCAGGCAGAAGGAAGGCTCAGCAGCGTGCCATGCGGGGATGCAGCAGTGTGGTGGTGTCCCATGGATGGGAGAGCCACCAGTGGCCTCAGAAAACAATAGGGCACCCGAGAGATCACAGCAATCCCTCATCAGTCCTGCCCGAGAATTTCCTACTCCCAGCAGCACTTCCCTGGGAAGTAAACTCGGTGCTGAGTTTCACTATAAATTGGTTGTGAATTTTGAGCAGGCTACCAGCCAAAGCTGATAAAAAATGATGAACTCTGAGCATCTTTGGTGTGCTAGACCCTTGTGGGCCATAAATGAAGGATCTTTACTGACCAGTGAGAAATGGGACTGGTTAAAGCCAATCATCTGTGGCCTTGTGGACTCATGCCTCCTATCCAGGGTGCAAACTTTAATCCTTAGGTAGCATAAACAATGAACTGATGTGTGCTCTCTTGCCTGGGAAGTAAGAAAATTAAGTTGGTAATTATTTCGCTGATCCCTTTAATAATTAAAACAAAAGAGGAAGGTATCTGGTGGCTCCTTGTCAGGGGGAATAAAAGCAACCCAAATTCGCCCTGGTAGAATTAGGTTTAGCACACTAATTCACAAAGTGGCAGAGAACAGCCTAAGAATGATCAAAACCATCATTCAAGAAAGAGTAACTGGTCCAGACACATGGTCAAGGGATTGATCCCCAACAGAAGAAACATGAAATGAATCTCTAGTGACTGAAGTTCTAGGTAGGAATCTTATGGATTTGGGTCGTCAACAATGTTTTCCCCTTACCTTCCAGTTGAAGGTTAGGACTGTGAGTCAAAAGGAAGATATGGAAGTATACAGCAGAGAGTGAAAAAGAACTGACCGAAGTGATAGGCTTCTCTTAAAGAATCTAAGGACTCCATCTCAATGTCCCAGTCACATGTAAATCCCATGTAATTTCATGCGTCCGTGTATCCATACACAGTCTTTCGTCCGTGTGAAACTTCCCTCCCTTCATTCTCTCTTCCTGACATCTGAAGACAGCATAATATCACTTCTTTTATGAAAGTGCCCAGGCTCTTTTGGACAGTCACTTCCTCTGCCCCATACTCTTAGCACTTGGCAGTCCCCTTATCCGGTACTTATCCCATTGTTACTCCTTTTATAAGCATCCTGTTATTACACCAGACCGTACATTCCTACAAATGTTTTTGTTTTTGTTTTTAATTTGCATATAGTTAACACCCAATGTTACATTAGTTTCAGGGGGTACAACACAGTGCCTCAGCGTCTCCGTATGTTATGCTGTGCCCACCACAGGCGTAGCTGCCATCCATCACCATACAACGCTATTACGCTGGCTATATTCCCCATGCTGTGCCTTTTACTCTCATGCCTTATTCATTCCATAACTGGAAGCCTGTATCTCCCTCTCCCCTTCACCCATTTTGCCCTACCCCCAGCCCCCCACCCCTGTGGCAACGGTCAGTGTGTTCTCTGTACTTACAGGCCCGATTCTGCTTTTTGTTTGTTTATTCGTTTTGTTTTTTAGATTCCGCATATGAGTGAACCTACCAATGTTTGCTGAGGGAAAGGACAGATGAATACAATCTCATGGCCACGGCTTAAAAGGAAAATGGTTCAAGAAGGATGATTCGTCCTTCAAAACAAATTCTGTCAACTCCATCACAAATGAGCCTGTTGAAGAGGCAAAGCAGAAAGCATCTCAAGAACCAAATGTATCCTGATGAACTCGGGTTTTCAATAGGCATGTACAAAGAATGGCAGAGAGGAACAAAATGAAGCTTAGACAAAAGCAACAAGCAAATGATAGAAACCTAGAAGAACAACAATGGAAATCTGAAGCTCAGAATGAACAGACGGTTGTAATCAATGCAAAGGAAAAAGTCACAAGGAAATTTTCAGGATGCTGAGAGAATGAGGCTGCAAGAAGCAATAGGGCCAGTGTCCACAGCACACTGGGTGGAGTTAACTCATAAGAGGGAGAAAGGAGATCTAGTTCACTCCAATGTGGCAGCGCTATCAAAGAGACCATCCTAAAAAGGATGAAGCATCACAGCTAAGAAAATGAAATCCAGGACGAAGTCTCTAGCCCTGTAAGAAACAACTCCCTTCGTTGTGGAACCATTACCAGTAAACTCTGAAGAGTCCTGGAGAAAGACAGGAATTAGAAAAAAATAAATTCTGGTTTTCAAAAGAAAAAAAAAAAATCAGATTCTAGAAATGATACACTGAGCAGCTTCATCATGACTCCCTGAAAAATAAACTGACAGATATTAGACCAATCATCTGTGACTACTTGAGAAATGAGAAATTATTGACTGCTAGGAACCACCATGGCTATAAGAAAATGAGGGAAAATGAACTAACACAATTCTCTTTTTTAACAGTACTGCTAGATTTGGCATATCAATCAATGGGCATGTCGCATGTATATCAAGATTTCACTAAGGTCCTTGAGAATGTCTGACACTACCTTCTTAAAAGTAAGATGGAAACAGATGAGCTAGAGAATTTAGTTAACTGAACTCAGAGCAAGATGATTTAAAGCAAGTTGAAAGAGTTAAAGATATTTAATCCACTGATGGTACTAATGTGCCATAATTCGTACAGCTCTCCAATTCAGCATTTTTATCAACTACTTGGATAAGGATACAGAAGGCATGCTGTTCAGGTTGTATATCTGACCCAAGCGAGGAAGGCTGGCAAATATGTTTGATGTAAAACATCAGGTTTCAAAATTCCGGGAAAATTAGAATAAGGGATAGAAAACAAACAAGATAAAATTAAAAGTCCAATTCCCATAAGGAAAAACACTATTTTCCCCTCAGTGTGAATACAATTGTTACCAACAAACTAATAAAATACTGTATTAACGAAAATAAAAGAATAACAACTAATATTCCTATAAATGCATTAATCAGACCATACCATGATAGTGAAAAATCTGAAAACTGTCTTAGATGGAGAGATTTAGAAACTTAGGATATTTAGTATGGAAAAGAAAAGGTTCAGGAAGAACATGATGTTGCCTTCAAACACATACAATGATAATATATGAAAGTGGGATTTGATATATTCTGCATGGATCCTCAGTAACTGAAAATAAGTAAATAAATTGAAAAAAAAAAAAAGTAAATTTAAACTAAAACTTTAAACACAACTTTCTATTAACAAGAGCTTTTCAAGAAAGAGACAAGTACCCCCTGGGAAGGGGGGGGGGTCCCTGGAATGCCCCTGTAGATGGAAAAGTTCAAATCCAGATTGAAAAAGGCCTATTTGTCAGATGCAGCAGAGATTCTGTCCTTGGCATGGTGGCCCCGATGACCTCAGCCCTTCTCCTAAAAGACCTTATGTTTCTGAACTTAGACATGGTGCCCGTATTAAGAAGATGAGTGGAAGAAGAAAAAGGAGATGTCAAGTTAACACGAATTTGATACTTACTAAAGAAAATGCTATCTTTTCTTTCTAATTTCTCAATCACTTCTTCCAGGCTCCCAGGGCATTAACGAATTACTTTATTACCTGGTACCTCTTCATCCCACACCTACTGCTAGAGAGGGACTGAAGTTCCTCACACGATGTGCCTACAAAATGAAGTCACTGTGAGACAGTGCACTAAAAAAAGGTCTTGGAGACACTCATTAGAATTCTGATTGCAGGAAAAGAAATTTAACAGCTGTTATCAGAGCTATGCAGACATAACCATTCCACTGCACAATGTTTACTTGAAAATGCAGGAAGATTTGCTAATGGCTTGCTTTCTGTACCCAGAAGAGGCTACTACAGAATAGGAGCTGTACATCAAGTTCCTGCCCATAGCATTAAGATGGGCATTCTTCATTTAAAATGCACATAAATGACTGATGCTCACCTATAACAGAAAAGTTATGTTAAAACTCCAATAGTTTAAAACCCAGTCACTTATAGTTTATTTTTAAGATTCATATCAGTAAGGAAGAAGTCTTAAACACTTAGGAATTCTTCAGCTACCTTTGGACATATATTACAAAGAGGACACATTAGTAACTGCTAAAAAAAATTTTATGACAAAATTTCTATAAAGTTCTAAATGAATATATTACAACTGAAAATTTCTAATATGGAATAGATTGATTCTACTTATTTTTACACTATACTTGGAAGGCAGTATGGAAGTCGTAGTTAATAAAGGCCTAAGAGCTGAACGCAGAAGGAAGAAATCCTGACTCATTACTTACTAGCCGTATCACTTGGGGAGTTACTAAACCACTCCAAGCCTGCTCTCTTGCCTGTCAAAATGAGGAAAATACCACCATCTACCTCATGGGTTATTCTAAGGATTAAATAAGGTCGTATTTGTAAGCCTCCTGGCACACAGTGAGCAATCAGCAAAAAAGAGGGTAGACCACCAATATACACAAGTAAAACTTTACAGCATGTTACAGGCCCCGGTTGGACAGGGTATAGGCAATCTGGTGTGGCTCATCTCCTGCTTTATTGCTTTGTTAATGTTCCCATGACTTTACATAAGGGTCAGTCATCAAGCTGGCCTCTCTGGGGGACCCCACACCCCCA